>NC_063360.1:30395970-30425487 GCF_021869965.1 Rhincodon typus | reverse complement strand
GGTCTAGGCCCGAAACGTCAGCCTTCCTGCTGCTCTGATGCTGCTTGGCCTGCTGTGTTCATCCAGCTCTACAACTTGTTATCTATGAAATGATAAGGACAGGAATAGGTCACTTGGCCCAACATGCTTACAGCAGACCTTTGAAAGGGGCTCTGAGGGGGTAGCTGGTGTAAATTTCACACTCAAGGCTTTGCCCAGTTTTGGTAGGTCTTTGTTTTAAAATCAACCCATTCAGAGATGTTATCACACACTGTAGCCGATAAGACTTGCAGGCCACCTAGCTCAGAGGTAGGCACTCTACCACTGCACCACAGGAACCTTATGCTGGGGAAGTCTAGGGCAAGGAGGCACTGTCTAATAAAAACTGGAGCCAGACCTTTCAGACATGAAAGTAGGATGGAGCTCTCTTCTGCAAGCAGCAATTGCTAGATGCTGGATCAATTGTTAACTTTAAATTTGAGATTGACAGATTTTTATTCATGAAAGGTAGTAAGGGTATAAAAGACAGGTATATAGAGTTAGGTCACAGATTAGTCATAATCTCACTTAATGGTGACGCAGGCATGAAAGGCTAAAACAACTCTATAAATAATACTTAATTTATCATTCTGTCCCAAGGAAAATATTTTGTGTATTACAAATTGAAATCTTTCACTGATTAAAATATTTTTAATTGTGTTTGTTTTCAGCTAATCCACAGACTAATGGTGTAACTTTCAAGCTACAGTCTAAACTTATCAATATTTTGTTAGCATGGGAAAATGAGCGGATGTTTCTGCACCACACTGGTCGAAGATTAGCAAAGGGACGTCATTAGCATTAAGTGGGAACTTCACATCATCAACCAAAGCACTCCCAAATATTGGGGTCAGTTAGCTCCGTTGGTTGGATGGCTGGCTTGCATCACTTGTGGTGTGGGTTGAACGCTCGCACCAGCTGAGGACCCGCATTCTCAAGCTTGCCTGAGATGTAGTGACCTTCAGGTTAAGACCACCACCAGTTGCTTCTCTGCAATGAGATAGTTGCCTACATCTTTCATTTCACTTTCACTTTCTGATATTACATGGTCCTTCAGCTCTCTTCAGTAAATCATGGAGTAAAAGTGGAAATAGACAGAAGCCACCCTGTCACTTATATGTTTTATTATTACAGCTCATTAAAATACCTTTGGAAAAGTACTTCTGGACATGACCAAGTTTAAATTATAAGAGATTACCAAACCTAGAGTTTTATTGCCTACAATTATGAAGATTGAGGGGAGAATTTGATCCAAGTTTAAGATATTAAGAGAATATAGCAGGGCAAAAAGAGAAGCTGTTTCTGCTGGCTGGGGAAATCTAGGGCAAAGACACATAGCATAAAAATGACAGCTAAACCTTTCCTCAGGAGTGAAATAAGGAAAAATTCCATATGCAAAGGGTGGTGAAGTCTCAAACTGTTTCTTCCACAAACAGCATTTGACACTGGGTCATTTACTGCAATTTTAAATCCAAGAATGGTTACTTACTGTTAACCAAGGGTATTAAGGCATAGATGGCAAAGTCAGTATGTGGCGTTAGGTCACAGGGCAGTCACAATCACACTGAAGGACACAGCAGGGTTGAAAGACTAGATGACCTCCTCCTGTACCTAAAGTAACACAAGGCATGGAAATGCAAAAGCGTTCGCTCACATGCCTGCCGTTCTAGCTTTCTTGAGATTGAAACGAGTGAATATCGTGAGTTGTTGAAGGCGCTATCAAATGTCTTCACAAAGCCCTTTTCAGAGTCAACAGCTATTGCCACAGCTGTACAACTGAAACTAAGGAGCTGGATTTTTCGTTCGGGAGGAGTGAATGGAGGTCAAGACCGTTTCTAGCTCTTGAACTCAACTCTGGAGGAAAACAGCATGATTTTCCCTGGAGCAACCAATTAATAGCCAGGGGCAGGTTTGGCATGCAGTTAAAGATGGTGGATGGTGTCCCAAAGCTGAAAAGCCATTCCACATAAAAGGAATGGCTGGCTATGATGGAAGGTAAAGAAGGAGAGAGAGTGCTTCAACATGACCCCACACTCCAACTTTATTAAATGGAGTTGACAACCCCACCTGGGAGAGGACGTGGGGGTGCTAGTGATGCAGGTTTAAGGTGGAGACCCTCCATGGGGCCACAATGCTTGCCTGGTCCAATTACCTTCTACTGAGAAGATCACCATAAGGTCCCCACATTAGCCCCCATTGCTTACAGAAACTTGAAGACTGATGGAAAAACTCCAATCAGGACCCCTGCAGGGGCTGAAAATTCAAACCAAACTCTTATGGATTATAATTGTTGCCAGGGCACTAGGTTCCTGAACTCATTAAAACCTTGGATCGAACATGGACAAAAAAATGCAACTCCAGGGGTGACGTAAGAGTGTGCGCCCTTGTCATTAAAGCGACATTTGAAAGAGTGTGTCATCAAGGAGCTGTAACAAAACTAGAGTTAATGGGGACTGGGGAAACACACAGCTAGTTGGAGTCATACCTAGCACAGAGAAGGAGTGTGGTTAATGGACATCAGCCATCTCACTGTTGTATTATCAATATAACCCTGGGAATGTGTTGAAACGCTCATGTTAAAGACAAGATGGGAAATCTTGATTGGTCATTAGGGTTCAAACACCAATTTTTCTTTCACTTAAATGGTTAAACATCAAAATGCAGAGAAAAATGGTTATTTGATTGGCACTCAAGCACTATTAGTGCCCATAAAGATAAAGAAGTGCCCATTGGCATTCTGATTTCATACAATGATTGGGCAAAGAGGATAGCTATGCCAACTTGCCAAGGGCAAGAAATTAGGATGGCACCATTAGCAGTAGGTCATATGATGACCCTTCAGAAATGCGCCCAATGAGAATTGAAAAGCCAAGAGGTTATGATAGGATTAGAATTATTGATTCAAAGAGAGAAACCATAAACTTAAAACTCTCGAGGGCAGCACATTTTACGTGCAGCTAGTATAGTATGATTTCAAAAGGTACAAGAGTCTCTCTTTGAATGCACCTTATTTAAAAAAAAGATAATAAAGTTAATGGACAGGAAACAAAAGAAGACAGCAAATGTGTAGCAGTGACCTCACTTCTCTCAAATTCCTGAGACATGCTCCCATTACCTGCAATGTTGAAATTTACTCAAAAAGCAAATCTCAGATGAGGCACCAATCATATGCTAATCTTTCACTTTGATAAGTGAAGTTCACAGCCAGCTCAAACTGAAGGTCTGGAAGTCTCCACATTTTACTGAAAGGGTAATTCTTTCCTGGTGCTACTGGAGGAGGTAATGCACAAAGAAGAAAGGGAACATCTCTCATATTTTACTAGATACTGTGTTAATTGTGAATCAGTGTTCATACCAGACCATCGTGCAGAGATTTTGGTGCATTTTTTTTCCCCAATATAAACATCAGTGCTATGTGCCCTCAGGTCAGGTGTAATTACGAATCTAGTGAAGCAATGCCAAGTTACCGTCAAACTCCTAGAACTAAATCCAACCTCTGAGAAATGTCAGACATGTGACTCTTCCGTTTACTTCTATCCTTAAAGCTCTTACAAGAGGACTTACAGTAAATGGGCAGTTTCAGAGAAAGCAAAGTACTTACTCAGTAAACAGATCCTGTTGGAAAAAAGAGCACCAGAGCAAACAGTCTATGGACTGTATTTAGAATGAAGTTCCATGCACAGAGCACACTCGTGAATAAAGGGGACAGCAATTAAAGGAGGGTAATTTTTCTGGCAAAAATACATTGTTGGAGGATGGATGAATAAAAGAAAGTGTGTGGATGAAATTGATCTGTCACTTAGAACAACAAGGGCTCCCATGTCACGGGTGGGAGAATGACTTAGTCACCTCCATTTTAGACTAGAATGGTGTTGTGATTATGTGCAGCCCCCAGAAATTGGCTACACCAAACCAGTTACTTCAACATAACCATGTTAGTGGGCTGATACCAGTTCCTAGGCACTCCTAAAGACCATCACCAAGTCCTGACTGATCTCTCAGAATGCAACCCACTTCTTCTGCCCTCACAGGTACCAGTTATTTTTAATCATTTGTGGGATATGACAGTCGCATTCCCAATCCCTAGTTGCCCTGGAGAAGGCAGTGGCGAACTTTCTGAACTGCTGCAATCCATGCGCAGTAGGGAGAACTCACACTGCGTTAATAGATGGAGTTCCAGGATTTTGATCCAGGGACAGTTAGGCAAGAGTGATATATTTCCAAGTCAGCACGGTGCAGGGAAACTTGGAGTTGGTGGCATTCCCACGTATCTGCTGCCCTTGTCCTTTTAGATGAAAGTGGTCATGGGTTTGGAAGGAGCCTTGATGAATTTCTGCAGTGCATCTTGTAGACAGTACACACTGCTGCTACCAAGCATTGGTGATGGAGGGAATGAATGTTTGTGGATATGGTGATGATCATGCTTTGCCTGGATGGTGTCAAGCTTCTTGAGTGTTGTTGGAACTGCACTCATCCAGGAAACTGAGGTTAACTTCATGACAGTCTTGACTTGTGCCTTGTGGATAGAGGACAGGATCTGGGGAATCAGGTGGTGAGTTATTCCCAGCATCTGATATCTTGTAATTACATTATTTATATCGCTAGTCCAGTTCAATTTTGGGGCAATGATAATACCCAAGATATTGATTCGGGGATTTAGCAATGGTAACACTATTGAATGTCAAGGGACGATAATTATATTTTCTTTTGTTGGAGGTGGTCATTGCTTGGCAGTTGTGTGGCCTAAGTGTTACTTGTCACTTGTGAGCCCAAACCTGGATAATATCCAGGTCTTGCTGCAGTTCAACACAGACCGCATCATCTGAGGAGTTACAAATGCTGCTGAACAGTGTGCAATCATCAGCGAACATCCCACTTCTGACTTTATGATGAAGGGAGGATCATTGATGAAGTAGCTGAAGTTGGATGAGTCTAGGACACTATCCTGAGAAACTCCTGCAGAGATGTCTTGGAACAGAGATTGACCGACCTCCAACAACCACAACCATCTTCCATCGGCAAAGAGTTTTCCCCCAGTTACCACTGACTGTATTTTTCTACAGCTCTTTGGAGCCACACTCAGTCAAATGCTGCTCTGACACACTGTCACCTCACTTCTGGATTCAGCTATTTTATTCACGTTTGAACCAAGGTGGTATCAAAGAGCAAGTTATTGCTAAGTATGTGCTGCTTGATATCACTGCTAATGTCGCTGATTTACTGTTTACTGATAATCAAGAGTAGACTGTTAGAGAAATAACTGACTGTGTTGGAATTATCCTTTTTTTTTGTATACAGGACATACTTAGGGAAATTTTCCACATTGTCAGAGATGCCAGTGTTGAGGTTGTACAGGAACAGCATGGCTAGGGACACAAGTTCTTATCCACAATGATGGGCTTTTTAACCTGCACCAGGTTATTCATATCTGATAAGGTTATACTTTTGTTACCTCCCATAATATAATAACAAGAGACATGAGAAACGTAGTACTGAAGGATTCAAAAAACTTTTATTGTAACTCCTGGTATCTATATATATTACAAATCACAGACACTTTTGCATCTGAGCTAAGCTAAACATTCAGATGTAAACTGTAGCAATCTTCCCTCAATCAAGCGCCGAGAGAAGTCAGCAAGACTGTGACTTCATGAACAGGTTCCTTAAAGGTATCTGGCATACTAACTGGGATACATAACACAACAGTCTCTGCTAATCACCTACCTCCCAGGACTTACCAAAGGTTGCAGGTTTGTCCTTGTGGAATTGGTGAACTGCCCTTGGATGCTCGATTGCCATCTGCAACTCATCAACAATGTGTCACAGTGGTGTTGTATTCAATTTCTATTGAGTGTTGGGTGGCCAGTTTCTGCTTCACTCTTCCAGTGCCAAAAAGAAATTTCCATTTCAAATAATAAGAACTATCTGCTAAGTATTGATTACAACACAGACCAAGTGAGATTGAAGAATGGATAGCATATGACATTTGAATTCAAGGAGATATAAAACAAAGAATGGAAAGCAAATTTGCTTTTGCGTAGCCGTCTGCGAAGTCCTCAGGATGTGTCAGAGCTATTTTACAAGAAATGTTTCGTTTTTCTTAAGTGGGCCAAAAGGAAAATGTAATCAGTGCGCATTAGTTCCTGCAGAAAATGAATGATTGACCAAATATTTAGTATGATTTCAGGGTTGAATATTGGCTTGGACATCCAAGAACACCTTGTTCTCCTCTTCATATTGTCATAAGATTTTTAACCATTGATCCAAAAAGACAACCATGACTTCATTTGAAATTTCACTTGAAAGGAGAAATTCCCATCCTGGTATCATGACAGCACGATTCAGCATGCAAATAGTTAAATCTGCACCTTCCATATTACTTCCTCATCCTAAGGTAAGGTAAACAGTGATTTTTGTTACATTTTGTTTTGCCAAAGATGGCAATATATTGGAGCTTTAAAATCAATCTGTCATATGATGGCACCTCTTGGCATCTTTAATGAAAGAATATTACCTAACATCAGATGCATTAGTCAATTACTGCAAAGTGCACAGTCTCTTGCTGTTAACTGTTATAGGAACAGATACTTAACAGGATCCAGCATCAGAATTGTGAATTTGATATGCATTGATTGTATATTGTGTTCCTAACTGTACTGTTATTGAAACATATATTAAATAAGAGAAGTGGTTTCCTGATGCTGATGAAAGAATAATGGATTCTTCACACCACAGGTAACAATGGAAGACACGGAGGTTAATCAATGCCAGGTTGTTGGCAGCCATTTTAGAATTGTTCCACTGACCTTATCGGGATGATTGAAAGACAAACTTTCTTAAATAGTGAATGATCACATCTCAAAACAAGCAACATTGAAATGTTAACCGCATTGCACAGTCATGATTACTACTGAAACTGCAGAGTGGCTGAAGATGTTGTTCTCTCTCTTTGTCTCTCCTTCATAACAATGTGTCAAATCCCTACACTAAGTCCTTTAAGGAAAAAAAATTGTGAAATGCAAATATTTGTGAGTTGTCCTTTCACTTCTTCTTCCTGCATTTGCATCCATCCAAATCTTTAAGCTGGGAAGAAAGGATTGAGCAGGCTGTGATTTAGAGTGTCTTGCTATGCAGTACTGCTGCACAGACCTTGGGAAACACTACAAAACCGAGGAAGCTGAGATCTGGTTCTGGAGAAGGGCGGAGCGGGTGATTTTGAGGAGCACATGAGCAATGAAGAGGCTCTCAGATGGTGAAGAGGAAAGATTGTCTGTACAGCATCAAGAAAAGGAAACAAAGTTGGATTGGCCATGTTCTAAGGCACGATAACATGAAGGAAATCTGAAAAAAATTGAAAATGTTGGAGAAATTCAGCTGGTCTGGCAGCATCTGTGAAGAATGAAACATAGTTAAGGCTTTGAGTCCAGTTTGGCTCTATTTAATCAAACTGGATTGGAAATATTAGCACTGTTTTTCTCTCCACAGATACTGCTAAATCTGCTGAGTTTCTCCAGTATTCTCTGTTTGTTTCAGATTTCCAGCATTCATAGTATTTTGCCTTTTATTTTTGAAGGTGATAACTGAAGGATGATTAGAGCAATTTAGACCAAGAGGGAGAGACAGAGAGAACAATGACTTTAGACAATATTGAAAATGTCAGGCCTCTCCAAACACCCTGAAGAAGAAAGCACAAGAACACAAGATTTGGAGAATGGAGTTAAGGACCTTCCCTTGAGAGATCACCACTTCCACAACCACTACTGTCTAACCAAAACTGGTGGAATGGTGATTTTCTTTCTCTGCTCTATCTCATGGTCATAAATTAACTAATTTCAGGCAGTCACGATTTAATTTGACCTTTCTGCGTGGGCTTATAGCAGAAAAATATCCCATGTAGGGTGGTTTGCATGTGGAATGAATGTCCTGAGGAAGTGGTGGGTCGAGATGCAATTACAACGTTTAAAAGACATTTGGATAAGTACATGAATAAGAATGGTTTGGAAGGATCTGGACCAGGGGCAGGCAGGTGGGACTAGTTCAGTTTGGAATTATGTTCAGTATGGACTGGTTGGACTGAAGGATCTGTTTCCATACTGTATGACTCTATGACTATGTGATGATATTAGACAAAGAGAGAAAAATAATGCAAGAATGACAAGTGTGAGAAATGAAATTTGTTTGATGCAGTGATGGACAATTCTCTGAGCTCAGGGCTTAGTCATGCCACAAGGTCAAAAACAAACACAGAAATTACTAGGAAAACTCAGCAGGTCTGGCAGTATCTGTGGAGAGAAAGCAAAGTTAACATTTCGGGTCCAGGGACCCTTCTTCAGAACCGCAGTTAACAACCTAAAACGTTAACTCTGATTTCTGCTTCCAGACTGCTGAGTTTTCGCAGCAATTTCTGTTTTTGTTACTGATTTCCAGCATCTGCAGTTCATTGTTTTCTTTTCATGCCAATGAATCTTATTCTGTCTCTCATATCCGACTCCCAGTGCCTGAAATTAGTAATTCATTCTATCTGTCATCACTATTATTCCTCATCTTAATGGCCACAAAATAAACTATCTTTCTTTTAAAACGAAAAGGCTCTTTTTACCCACAGGTTCTGTACACAATTGGTGTGGGACAGCAATTAGTAGATAGCCTAATTCCCTAAAACAGAGACAGAACTTTATTTTCTAGGCAAGTTGGTTTACTGTAAAATGGTTGTTAAAATCAAATGTAAAATTGTTTTGGGATGCGGAAATTCCTGGCAAAGCCATATTCCTCTTTGCCTTGACAAAGTGATGGTGAGCTTTCTTATTGAACCACAACAGTTCTTCAGCCAATGACAGTCTCAAGAACCAAGAAGTAGAAGACATACATTTAATCTGATTGGCAGAAGAATCAAAAGGCAACATAAGGAGAAACCTCTTTACGCAACGAGTGAGGGTGTGTGGAAGAAGCTGACTCACTTGTTACTTTCACAAGGAAGCTGGATAAGCTCCTGAAGGGAAAAATAAATTGCTGGGCAAAAGAGGAAGGGGCGGAGAATGAAACTGGATTAATTGCTCTGGCAGAGAGCAAGTTAAAGCTCACTGTGTCAAATAGTTTCTAGTTGGACTATAACTATATTTCCATGAATCGACATGCTACAGCAATGCACTTCCACAGAACAGTAGAGATTGCTTTCTTAAAAAAAATGCATACTCCATTCTTCTGCTAGGTTGCTCTGTCCCATCACCATAGCCTGGAAGAACATACTACAGACCAATTGGACACAGACACCATTTTGTGAAGGGGATGAGAATACACAAGCTTGTTCCCTACTGATGACGTTCTCCCAGTCTAGCATCAAGGAGTCCTACCCTCCCTTTCTTCAGTGAGAAACGTCTGTGAGGTTTTGAGCACCATCATGCAGACAGCACTAAAACAAAAAAATGTGGCGGACAGAAGAGATAGGGAGATAGATCAGGAATTGGCGATTGGAAAGGAGGAATTGCATTTCTGTAGCGCCTTTCATGGCCTCAGGATATTCCAAAACACTTTATAGCCAATTGAGTATTTTTGAAGTGTTGTAACATGCAACCTAGATTTTAAAGATTGCAAGATGAAGAGGAGGCTGAAGGAGATAAGGAAATTAGCTATAAAGTGCTTCCTTATTATGCTTTCACTTGAGATTTGCTGAAAGTCAATGGATGAAAACCCAGTTCTGAGTGATTAAGGGTTTAACAGTTTCACTTGCTTGTGGGAACCTGAAGTGAAATATATTTGGATATATTAAAAGGCCTTGAAATTAATCCTGTCCCCTGACCTTGTAGCAGGCATTGATAATGAAATATCCCCTTCTGAAGATTTAATACGGCCCCCTCCACTTTTTATCATTCAACTGTCACATCAGAGCAAAAAGTGCACTCTCTCTCAAGGTGGTATGACACTAGTGTGACTCCCAGTTTTAGAAACACTGCCCATGAGCTCAGAGGATTAAAAAGGGTACACTTCAGTGACTGACATCTCCCATAACCCCCCACCTAGCACGGCCCCTGAGTCCTTTCACAGACCCTGACAACAGTTTCCTAATCAAAGAGGGATTATGTCCATTCAAGATGGACCCTTCCCAGAGAGCGCCGGAGAAACCGCCATTGTCCCCTAATGAAAGGGAAAGCAACAGAGTGAGACACACTGGACCAACATACTGGGAAATTACTGAAGAGAGAAAAAGGCAGAGAAATGTCATGAATCCAGGTTTTCAGAGTACCATTTAACACGTTCTAAAGCCGTGGTGAAAAGGGGTATCCCTGTGAGTTGAAGAACGCCCATACCCTACACCCGCAATCCAATCGCCACCTCTCTCCCCCAACCCAACCCCACTGCAGAGCACTGGAATCCTTGACAAATTAGTTGTGCAGTTATGAGAAGTGTTATGCTTGGATTAAGAGGATTGAATGGGAGCAGTGCGCTGAACGTTTACATTTGATTGGGAAATATGCTGCTGCTTATCAGGAGCCTGTGTGTCGATGACAAAAATTTCTATACAGCTGTCACATTGATGCCATGTGTCTTGGATATGTGATGACATCGAGGACACAGGCCGAGCCAAAATCAGAGTATTCTGCGTGGCCGAGAGTTGAGTTAGAAGAATGAGACAAATGCAGCAAAGCAGAACATCGTTCTGTCCCACAGGAGACTTGGTTTTAAAATAGCAAGTAACATGTGCACATGTTACATAAATATACACACTTACATTTAATTCCAGTTCAAAAATCATACACTGGCATATAAAAGACAGGGCTTCAGATTACAAAATGGATCAGGACCTGGGGAAAGTTGTAGATTCATTAATGGGCAGGCAAGACTGCAGTTATAGAAACAACCTTCGGAGCAATAGAACATTGCAGTGCTACAATTAACCTTCAAAGCAGCACTACCAACAAGAACTCTAACGCATTTTAAATTTAAAAAAAAACCTTTCCTCAAGATTTACATCTCATCAAACTGAGAGATAACACTGGACAAGGTATCACAATGCAGTGTTTCTGAGAAGGACTCACTGCACAAAGACTTACAGCTTCTACTCCAGCTGCAGACAGTTATTAATGCAATAGATCTGATCATTTATGGACGAGCAGCAGAAAAGAAGTCTTTCAGTGTTGGAACGCTATCTGTTTTGGCCTGGGCTGCATGGTTCACTCTAAGGAGGGGCCGAGTAAGGCATTTTGTTTTTGGTCAATGTTAAAAGCCCACCCTTGCTACCAACTCAAGCAATGTGGGATAAATTCAGGCCAGCCAATGTTGCCTGCATCCAAATAACAATTCTTATCCAACTTGAGAATTGCCTAAAAAAAAACATATTTTGTCAAAGCTTTTTGTCTTACACTCTTCAGGGCATTCACAATATAAAGGGGATAATATATTAGGCAGTATTTTTGCTGACACACATGTTCGTGCCTAGCAGCAGTGAAATTTGTTAAATAAATTGAACTAAATGAATGACTAAATCTCTAACAAACCCTTAAAAATTAAAAAAATTTAGAAGTAATTAAATGCGGAGCAAAAAAATTCTGTTAGAAATTTTGTTATTTTAAAAAATTATATTGCTTCCTGCTTGTGATTTTAAAAAAATTGGAGGTTGAAAATCAAATCATTGGAGTCAGATGCACAGAATTTTTAATACTGTATGTGAGGAGACTGTAACAAAGAATTCATCCATTAGATGATGACCAACTGCAAGTCATCATCTAACCAGTGCATTCTCCATGATAATTCTTCAACCAATCACCACTTTCTTCTTACACTGTATATGAAGTTTTTCCTCTTTAGTATGGCATTCTTAAGCTAAAGTTCATTAATGCCGGTCAAAGAAAAAAGCTTTGGCAAAATGAGTCTTTTTTTTCAGCAAAATCCAACTTCTGTACTACCAAACAAACAATTTGTAATTGAAATGAAGTGATGAGTTTGTAGAAGCTAAACCGTGAGATTGAGTGAGGCAATGTAACTCCACAGAACTCCATGACAAGTAGATTACAAACCCTCAAACCCTCAAGTGGCCTTTGTCTAAAAGCAGTGGAATGCAGAAACTCTCCACCTGCACTCATTTTCACTGTTGGAATAGGAGGGCAAAAAGAAGAGAGAGAAACATAGTGAACAAAATCCAGAAAGGTGGCACAATTTTAATCCTGAGACATTAGGAGTGAAGGTGACAGAGCCATGGAGGGAGAGATGTGGAAACCAGAGGTGACACGGATGAAAAGATTAAACTGGGAGAGACATTTTTTTGGTAAAAATTTACATGTAATGCTGCAACAGCCAACAAGAAAGTAAAAGCAGCTAAACCTGACAATTTTATGTAAGTTATATGGTCAAAAAAGGAAGATTAAATGATTGGCCTTGAGATGTTCTGTGCATGTTCATGTGTGTGTGCGTGTTTGTGTGTGGGTGCGTGTTCATGTGTGGGTGTGGGTGTGTGTTTGTGTGTGTCTGCCTTTGTGTTTGTATGTTGATCTGTCTAAAGCTCGATTAAGGCTTGATTATATAGTGGATAGAGTTGAGCTTGCCATCTATTGATCATAAATGAATTCAATCTTGTCAAAGCTTTGTTCTTGAAGCACTGCTTGTGTGTCGATGACATCAATTTACCATCCAATGCACTTGCTAAAGAGTGAGGGGATCAATGGGAAGGGCGGAAGTGAAAAAGAAGCAGTGAGTTGAAGCCAACTTTTCTTAAAAAAACAAATCACACACATGCCCAATTCAATTCGATTTGCAGCTGCTCTGAAACCAGCAGCACATGGTAGAATGTACTGTTTCATGCCTCAGTTCGATCAAGGAACCAACAGCGCGATGCACACGGAAAACGCAGCCCAGCTGCAAGTCTGGCGCAAGGCCTGATAAACAGCTGCTGCATGAAGTGGCATGAATTCTAAGACACTGTTTCCCATCATAGCACCTCTGCATCACAAGATGCACAGACTGACTGCTGTAGACCCCTTCAATGGGCACACAAGGTATTAGAATTTCCACCAGATGGACTGTAGTCCGTGGTTTCAAAAATAAAATTTGCACATTTAGTTGACTTGTACATAACACTGATGTGGCCACCAAATAAACTTGTTTTTTTTAATGCATTTTAAGACTGTAAATTTACATCCTTACACTGTGCGTTAGCAGCACTGATTTCTTAGATTTCTTGGTGAGCTTTCTGAAGTGATTCTGCAGAGCATTTTGTCTATTTCTCTCTCTCCCCCCATTCCCCCAGCCCATTGACTGTGGTGCAGTTAGTAGCAGTCTCAGCTCTTGAATCAGAATGTTGTCGGTTCAAGTCGCCCCTGCAGAAGCTGAAGAAGGAAATTTAGGCTGGCGCTCCCACTACAGTACTGATGGTGTGCTCCACCATCAGAGCTGGCTCCTATGAGATTTAAAACTAAGTCCTTTGTGGAAAGGATATTTAGTTAATATTTGAAGATAAGCCGAGGATTTCTCTATGGTGTCCTGACCAATATTTGTCCCTCAGCTAACATCACTAAAACAGATAAATTGCTTCCATGGCAGCTTGTGGGATCTTGCTGCACACAAACTGCAGCATCTCCCACGTTATAAATGTGGTCATACTTCAATAAGTACTTAACATGCTGTAAAGTACTGAAAAAGCCCTGCAGATTAGCTCTCCCATTGTCCCCACACAGTTCCCCCTTCCTTCTGTTTCCATCACTTTCTGAAAATCCTGCACCATGACAGAGTTTACTTAACCTATTGATACCTAATCACAATTCAGAAAAATATAATCAAACAAGTCATTGCACTTAATTCATCAATTGTCACTGATCGATTTAGATTCACCAGTACCCATGTTTGTGTTAAACAGCTCAATAAACAACCCTCCAGACACAAACTAAGTTTGGAAGAGCAATATCATAGCTAGTGTTCTGGACAGTTCATGTGGACATAGGATTAAAAACATCACACGCTAACAGAAGTGGTTATTGAAATGTGTGATAGAAGAGGATTTTGTTTTTATATATTGATAATGCAGTAAAAATTCTATAGGTGCACTGCAATCATTGAAATCCAGTAAATCAACATTTTCTCAGCTTTAAGTACAGCTATTTGTGCAATAAAACAAATAAGTAAAATACTACTGATCCCACAACCTCAGACTATTTGTTACACTGCTTTCAATTGACACAGTTATTTCAAATGTAATAGTGATGGTCATACTGGGAGGGGTAGGGGTACAAATCCACTAACTCCTGCCTGAGACCCATAGCACTGACCCCAAGACAAACACTACTATTCCCTCTTACAGCACAGTAAATTGCTTTAATATTTCTCAGTCAATTGTTAAATTATACACTTGGAAAAGGAAAGGAACCCTTACAAGGGATCATCGGTTATGAAAACAGAGCTTTCATCAATCTGTCTCACAAATAAAATTAGAAGGATCACTGCAAAATACAATATTAATCCAATACCCGATACCAGAGAAGCAAAGGATACCCGACATCCACTGATATCTGTGTCGCATTCACACAATGGCCACTGTGGCTGTAACCTCTAGGTTGGGAACCTTACTAATCACAGTATCATCTTACAGCATCAGATGCTTAGGTGCAAATCTTGTTTATAATCAGTCCGTCTGTTCTGCCTTTGCGATGATAATTGTTCCTCAGCAGTGGAGAGCAGGTGCCCACTGCCCACTGGAACAAATGCGTGCTCAAGAAACAGGACTGTCAATGTACAGAAACAACCCTTGGATCCAAACAGCTTGCTAAAAGAAAGTGCTGCACTTTAAAATCCAGATTTCTATGCATTCTGCTGCAACCATTGGAATTATTTAGTGATTTTGTACTAGGAAAAGACATCCCAAAGCATACCTACTTTCATATGATATCCATTTAACCAATCATCAGAAATTGTTTCCACATTCCCAATACCAATGACTGATAACCAGTGCTTGACCTCAGTTTTATACAGCTCAGAGTGCTCTTTCCAAATGCACGTTCATGGTAAAGCTGCAGTTTAGGGGGTACAACAATAAATGAATTTTTTTTAAGCGCTGGAGAAACGCAGCAGATCTAGCAGCATTTGTGGAGATAGAGGAACAGTTAACATTTCAAGTCCTGCAGCAACAACCTCAGGGAATGTTGGAGAAACTCAGCAGGTATGGCACCAGTTCTGAACAAGTCTCATACTGGACTCCAAACGGTGATTGTTTCTCTCTCCAGACCTGTTGAGTTTCTCCAGCATTCTTCTGCGTTTGTTTCGGATTTCCTGCGTCCGTGGTATTTTGCTTTTAATTGACTCTTCTTCAGAACTGATTATTTAATAATTGATTTAATGAACGCAAGTTTTGTTTTAAAATAGAAACCCTTCAGATCTCCACCTCCACAACAAGGGATTAAACCTTAAACATAGTCTAGTGGTATTATCGCTGGACTGTTAATTCAGAAGCCCGGATAACATTCTGGGGACCTGGATTCAAATCCCACCATGGCAGATGGTGGAATTTGAATTCAATAAAATATACGGAATTCAGAATCTAAAGTTGACCATGAATCCATTGCCGATTATCGCGAAAAACCCATCTGGTTCACTAATGTCCTTAGGGAAGGAAACTGCCATCCTTACCTGGTCTGGCCTACATGTGACTCCAGACCCACAGCAATGTGGTTGACTCTCAACTGCCCTGCGGTCAACTAGGGATGGGCAATAAATGCTGCCTAGCCAGCGACGCCCTCATACCGTTAATGAATAATAAAAAAAGACATAGGGCTGGGCCATTCAGGAGTGCGATCAGGGAAGGATCTATTATTGCAAATAACACTGGAAATCTGGAACTTGCCTCTCCCCAAAAGGGCGCTGAGGATGGGGTTTTTTGGAAATTTCCAAAATTAAGCACGAGTATGCAGAGAACATGGGTAGATGCAGATCCAAGTCAATGGCAGAAACGGCTGGGAAGGGCAGAAGGGAATTCCTCTGTACTGCTAGCAGCTGTCCTACAGTAGTAACCCTTTGATACAAACGGTTGCTCGTTCGTCGGTAGCCTGTGCACCTTACTAAAATCCTAGTGAGGGGGGAAAAAAACGAGAGCATTGCTCTGAAAATTTCACACACCCGCTCACTCCTCTCTGCTGAAGTGCAGCAGAGTGCTAAATTGTCCACCAAAAAAAAACTTCTAACATCCGTTCCGCAGATTGCCGAAGTCATTAATTTGGCACTTCAAACCAAGCAGAGCAACAAGTCAACACTCCTGCTGATCAAACATTTCCATTGTGCTCTTTCAAAACAAAACATTTGCAGCAGATTATTTAACAGTGCCTTGCTGTTTGTACAGCAAATCATCAGGTGTGAGATGCCAGCAAGCATAGTTGCTTTGCTGATAATTAAAGACCTTTTAATTAGAGGGATGTGTTGAGCCCGAATCGAGATGCGGCGGTTAAACTTACGGAATTTTATACAGTGGGTTGGTTGAATGGGAAATGGCTTGGCAGATGGGAATTCTACGCTTGGGTGAGGCAGGCATTAACCTGGAATGGACAAGTTAGTGGCGATTAGAGCTACAGCATTACGGTGACTGACCACGTCAAGTTCCATTTTGATTACAAGGCATTGGGGGATTTTTTTCTTTCTAAACCAGAGTCTCGCACGGGTGGATTCCACAGTCCTGTTCTGTGCCTGTTCCTTCCTTTGAAAACCACGCACTGGAACCTTCGCCACATCCCCCACCAGTGATAGCTATTCCACATTCAAGCCACCGGCTAACGGTGAGTGAACGAGGCAAATAATGTGGTGCCTTGGTACATCTGCACTTCTCCATGAAAAGTACAAACTAAGTGGGCTCAGTAATGATTGACAACATTGTGCTTTTGCTTAACTAATTTTACAGCAGCCGGCGCTGCTATTTCACACTCAAGTTAAATTAGTAACGACACGTGTGAAAATCACACTCGCAGTCCCTTCCACGTGTTAAAGATTCTGCCCAGAAATCCGACAGTGCTGATGGTGCAGTGTGACTGAAGAAACTCGGAACTTAGTAACTCTCTGCGCACTGAAAGTCGGAGAGTCGGTGTGGAAAGGCCCATCTCAGCGGGGAGCATTAACCTTTTCTTTAAAATTACACCTATTTTCAAATCTCTTTTTTTGTTAAAAAAAAACTTCGATTTTAAAATAGTACCTTACCTACTTTATCGTTCAGACAATTCCAAGAAATGCCCAGTGAGGAGAATATTGCACGCATACAACAATTTGCATTTATATGTCACCATTTTCATCCCAACTTGCCAGGCTTAATGATGACACTAAGCTCAAGAAGAAGACAGGTGACCAAATGTTTGGTGGACCATCCAGGTTAAAAGACCTGTGTCAACCTGGACTGAAATCAGTTCTATTGCCTCTGATACCATTCCCCTCCCTGGTCACCTTTTCTGAGGCTGAACCAGACTATTGACAACCTGTGACCCATTGGACATGCCCGAAATACAGATCAAATCCTGCATAATATCACCCACTGCCCCCACTCAATTGCCAGATGAAACCCTGATCCCTGCTTTTCTTACTTCCCCATTCAATCATTGTGATGCTCTTCTAGTCAGCCTCCCAACTTCACCGAAAATTCTGCAGACCTAGTCCTACCTTGCAATCAAGTCCCATTCATCCGTCACTCCCGTGCTCGCTGACCTATGTTGAGCCCAAGCCCTGCAATTGCTCAATTTCAAAATTCTGATCCTCGCATTCACATCCCTCCAAAGTCACATTCACCCTTTCCATCTTCTCACCTCCTCCAACCAAACTACCCTCACAGGTCCCACAGCCACAATGGGGGAATTGTTGGTGGCAATATCACTTGACGAGTAATCCAGAGGCCCACACTCATGCTGTGGAGGCACGGGTTCAAATCCCACCAATGGCAGGTAGAGAAATTTAAATTATATTAATTAAATCTGGAGCTGAAAGCTAGTCTCAGTAATGGTGGCCATGAAACTGTTATCAGCTGTCGTTATCACAGCCATTTATACCTAGCAACAGATACATGAGAACTCTGCGACCCGGAATTATGGAAATATATCACCATTTCTTCAATGTCACTGGATCAGAATTCTGAAACTCCCGTCCTAACAGCACAATGTGTGCCAACAGTTGATGGGACTGCAGCAGTTCAAGGAGACAGCTCAATCCAACTTTTGCAAGGCCAACCAGGGAAGGGCAATAAATGCTGGACCAGTCTGTGACGCCCGTATACCAGGAGTGAATTATGAAAAACTTCTCATGCAATCACCCGCTTCACTTTTATCGTCCCACTATCAGCAACTGAACTTTCAGACAGCCACACCCTGAGACATGGAATTCCGTGACTGTGGCACGTGTGAATTACGAATCTTAACCGCAAGTGAAAAAAATCCGGTAATACACCACTAATGGGTACAATATCCTTCATTTCCTGAAGCAATCATTGCAATACCAAAAAGGAAGTTCTCACTGAAGCATTCAAAGTGTAGATAAGCAAATCCTAGAGGAGTTCTGTGTGGTTTGTTTATTTAGATTACAGTCTAGATTTTAAAAGATAGTGTGTTAAGCAAAAAGAAACAGAGCTGCAATAGGAATACTGATCCTGATTAGAAACAGAAATTATTATTTTCTTCAGAAGTAAAATCACATTAGCTAGGTTTCCAAATCAATTCTGGATTCACTGCTGATTAAGTTTTTAATGGGTGACCAAGGTAATGATTCAACAATGGGTGGGGGAGCACTAGTGGTATGGACCGAATCAGTTAAAAAAAAATTATACAGCACGATAATGCTTACTTGTGAAGTTTTAACTACTGAAAATATTATCCATGAGACTATGAACTTTGGTATTCAAAATTATATTTGGTAATGGAGTGCAAGATGCCCTGAACAACAACACTCTCTCTCTTCATTTCTGAGCAGAAGTCAGACAAAACCTTGTTATATTGACTCACTTTTTTCATTTTCCTTACTGATGGCAGCAACGGCTTGATCTTTCAAGTAAATGTAGCTGAAGTCATAAACCTACAAAATGAATCATACTGTACTTAAGAAAACTACTCAAAGTCTTACATCACTTCTCCCGCACCTCCTACAGATCAAGTTACTTGATGTCCTTGGCAATAATCTCCAGATCTGGGCTAGACATCTGAGGAAGGATACAATGGCTTTGGGAAGGATGTGCAACAGAATGATTTGTTTTATTCACGCATGGGATGTGGGTGCCGCTGGCTGGCTAGCATTTAATGCCTGTCCCTGGTTACCCTTGAGAAGGTGACCTGCATTTTGAACTGCTGCAGTCCATGTGCTGTAAGTGGACACCCAATGCTGTTTGTGAGGGAACTACATGATTTTGCCCCAGTGACTGGGACTTAGAGAGTTAAATTATGAGGACACATTACGTACATTTGACAAGTATTCCCCTGGGTAGAGAAGACTGAGGGGGGCGGGGGGGGCGACCTGATCAAGGTGTCTCAAAGGGTAATAATGAGAATTTGACAGAGTAAATAAGAGAAAATAGTTCCCCTTGTGGGAGAAACCAGAATGAGAAGCTATTGAGAAGTGAAATCTGGAAGCACTTCTTCACACGAAGGGTAACTGCAGTCTGGAGCTCCCTCCAAAAAAAGCTGATTGGAATTCAATTAAAGCTTTCATAAAAGAGATCAATAGATTTTTGCTAGGCAAGGGTATCAAGAGATATGGAGCAAGGCTGGACTGAGACTGAGTTGCAAACCAGCCATGATCTAACTGAATTGCAGAACAGGCTCAAGATGCTGAATAGTCTAGCACTGTTTCGAGATATTTTTAAAATCAACCTGTTCGGAGATTTTATTACACAACAAACCAGGCCTCCTGGCTCAGAAATAAAGACACTACCACTGCAACACAAGAGCTCTTACTCCTCTTTCCATGTTCCATTTAAAAAAAATTATCTGTGTGGTAATTATATATTTTAGCTATATGGAGTTACATGCACAATGCATATACAAGGAAAGGATTTGTGTTAAGGAATATTTCTGTACAACATTGTCAACATGCTGACTGCTTAATAGAACTCTGAATTATATAAACTCTCAGCAGATGCAAGTTCCCAATATAATTACTTTAAATTATCAGCCCTTTCTTATATGTGACTTGTGTATCAAGCCGAAGTACTGCATGTAATGAGATCCCACTGTAACCTAGTTAATTGAAAAGACCAGTTTATGTTTATTTTTATAATTAGGATCCAATCAGTGGGTTTTTTGTTCCAGTTTGAGCTGTCTTGCTGTGCATTTTAGGTGGGATGTCTGAGGCACAGCAAGATGTTTTAAAAGGCAATGCTTTGCAGTCAGTCTAGTATCCTTGTTGCCAACAAGGAAAATAAGTAGATTGCTGGATATTATACAGGAAAAAAGAGAGTAGCAGTTCAGTGTCTAAACAGTTATGATATAATCGTGTGGCCTTACCGAGTGAATATTAGATTTTGTCGATTTACTGATTAAAGTCCCCTGGCACATTATTAGCTATGACAAATAAAATTTCAAAAGAACTTGTTAAGAGCTGCTCCTATAATTTCCTTAAAGTGGTGCTCAGTGTCCATGGACTCCACAGAAAAAAAATACTATTTTTTTTTGTTTTTTTTTTAAAGAGGAGAGCACCCCTGATATGAAACTCACAGAAAAATGTCTTTCCTCAAGTCTGTATTGATCACTGATGGGACTGCTGAGCAGCATCAGGAAAGCAGAAAAGGCAATTATTAAAAAGAGGAAAGATGGAATCATGAACAATCTTAATAACTTAGGAAAAGAGATAATAATAAATCACACATCATATTTTCCCTCACTTCGGAGAGCTTTGAACTATCTATATATGGCTGCTTATTTATTTTCAGTGTATCCATTACCAGCAACGGTTTTTTGTATGATTTACAAGATGTCACACACTTTCATATCCCAGATTCACTTCCAGTTTGGAGGAGAGTTTAAGACAACTAAAACATAAAATCCTTGTTTTGTGTAAACGAACCTGTTGTTATGAAACTCATGGATAAATTAACCACGTACAGGCAGCTTCATTAAAAACTCCCATTACCACTGTCTGTGAGCAAGGCTATCAATTTTATAGGAACAATTTATTATAACGATGTGTATCACCATGCTGCATCTAGCTGGGTAATTTGCATTGTAAATTCAAATTAGTCCATGTAATATTGAGAGCACTACCATTTACTGACTGTCCAACTATTATTAGCAAGACATGTTTGTAATTTGGTATTAACATAAATTACTAACATAGTTATTGATTTTTTTCAATGCCACACTAAGATTATGGAAGCTGGATAAATACAGAAGCAGAGAGAAGATAAACATGAGATTCATGGAGGGGTACAAATACTAAGAGAGCTCAAATACTTTTCCTGAGAAGTTAATTGGGAATATTACTCACATCAATATTTCCTTACCCACTTTTGGAAGTATTGGCTTACCTTCAGGGTGCTAAAGTTTAAATGCATCCAAAAGCTACTGAACATCAAAGATGTTAGTATGAAAGCAGAACAAATGCTGTGATCAAACGGATAATGGGCAAAAATTACTAATTATAGACCAAAAAAATTGGTAAGTACAACTGGCAGCATTGCAGTGTCACATTTTAACAGCGTTAAAATGATGAACTGACTGTGAACCTGTCCTTCAAGTCTCGTTGAAAAGGGTGCAAACCACTTCTACAGACTGCTTAGCTACAGTTGATACCAAACCTATCTCCTGTAGGTAAGTGTATGATAATAAACACAAGCCCGATTGTACGCAGGACTCGCTGACAGAATCTGAGCTGTCTTGAGTCAGACAGAGTGCATTACTTTGGACAATAAAAATGTTAAATTATTCGCTCCTGGTCCACACTTGAAATCAACCTTTTTTTTGCTCTCGGGTAAGAATGAAAGGGATCCGAAATACGCGCATACACACGAAAGTTTGTAACAGGGGTAACCTCTCAAACTTTTATACATTGGAAGAGCAGAGAGAGTGTGAGCGACCGATAGGAAAGGGCAGTGACTGGTGTAGCCCAGAATTGGGAAGCTTAGCTTTCACTTTGTAACTGAAAGAGGGTGCGATAGACCGGGACGGCGAGAGCGTTCTCTCCGCCAGCTCCGGAATCTCGCGGAAACAGCGCAATTGCGGCGTATTTAAATACTTCGACCGACACCAAGTTAAACAGCGGTGTAATCCTGCACTGTAATCCCGATTGCCTGTGTCACAGGTCAAAAGGAATGGGTCATGCTGACTACCTTGAGTGGGTGCGGAATGTGAGCGCTTGAAATGCTGGTTGCAACAGTGTGAAGTCGAGATTAATCCTGGAAGCAGTCGTGCACTTGCTCTCCCTGAATTATAGAAAAAGAAACTGGTATAAAAGATGAATAATTGCAGGTGCTGCTTTAGCACTGGGGTTGAAATCTCAGCAACAGGCTCGCTTCTTGAACATAAAGTGCATAACACTTTACTCCAGCACCTGCCTCAGAACAAGATCCTGTGCAAACTGTGCTGGACAGTTTTAACAATCTTGTCCTTTTTCGAAAAATAAAGAGCCATGAACCTTTCGTTACTCCTTCAGACAGGCGATAAAACCCAAAACTGAATTCTCTACTTGAAAGGCACAGTTCATTCACGCTACTTTTTTTTAAAAAAGCATCATTTTCAAATTGTACACTGGTCAAAAAAGTTCGCTGGGTCAGGCTGAAAGCGAATGTTTGTTTGGCTTTGGGAACTTAATTTCAAGTCTAGAATTACACCTGATGCCAACCACATAAACCAGAGAGAGGGAGACACGTTAAGAAGCAACCGTGTGGTTTAGAGAAAGGGAGAGGGAGACGATATGGTGAGCTCACTTTCTACGGCGGATGAGAGGCTGCACCTAGGTACTGTTGCTGATAAACCTCTTTCCTCTGCGCCCCGCTCACTGCTCACTCCGAGAATGTACACAATAATCTCGTTTTAAGAACGGCTTCAGGTAACACGGCTTCGTCTCCGGCAAAAAGAAAACACCTTTTTAAACGCACACTGAGCTCCACAGTTTTCCACGTCTGCGGGAAAAGGCTCCTTAATCTTTCCCTGAATTAAACGCGCCCATTCAAGACAGCCACTGGAAATGGCATGCAGTATCGAGAGAGGGAAAATAAAGTTTAAACAATGAAAAGCTATCCTTCCTCTCTCCAGATAGAATGTGACTGGCCCTTTCCAACTCGATAAGGAACAAGTTACTTATGTAATCGAGCCCAAAAACAGTGCATCGATCACTGTTGTAACGTCTGTTAGATGGATCCAAATTTAAACAGGGGTTTTTTTGATACAGGAATCTTTGTCACTGCAGTATCTCCTCGGATCAGCCGCGTTTTACGTGTCAGTCACTGCAATTCCCTTGCAAATTCACCCTTAACAAAAGCTACGCCTTTTGCAAACTGATTTTTGCTCAGCGGCCACACACCTCCGAGTGACTACGTCTTCACTTTAATACAAAGGGCTCTCCTTTTCTTTTAAAACAAAAGGAGGAAAATTAAAGAGCGCAGCGCAAGCCGTTCGCTGCCCGTTCCCTTAAGTGAAATGAAAGCCACCCCTAAGTTTGGTGTTGGTATTTAAAAGCGATGGTAAAGCGCAATTCCTCCAGCAAGACTGGCTTTCCGCATCTGTCCCAGACATCTGAAATTAACAGGTCAATAAATCTGTGCACGATCTGGCTAGAGTCAGGCGTTTTCCCTCTTGTTAAAAAAAAGTAATTTGTCATGGTTGAGGAGCTAAACAATTACAAGAGACAACAGAAATAAAAACAACTTTCGGATGCTTAAGGAAAATAAAATAGAGCAAATCAACGGGAAATTGGGTTACTGGGAATCAGTGTTACAAGGAACTAGAGGAATGAAGGGAAACTCTTCCACACTCCTCAGAAATAAAAACATGCAGAACCGAAATGTAAACGCTCCCCCATTCCACCTCTCTGATGTGCAAATTGCATTACCTGGGGTTGGTGCTATTCCAGTACACGGCGTAGCGGTCAGCAACTACTTTCCCAGAATCTTCCGTCCAAACACAAACCCAAAGGGCCAGAAAGAGCAGCACAGCCACCTCCACGTTCATCATCGCCGATGAATCCGTCCGGCGGTCTTCACGCGCAAAACTCTGGTTGCAAATCAAAGCCTCCAGCCGCCGCCTCCATACGGTGCCTGAACCACAACTTTCAACAGGACCAGCTCCTTTTTTTTTTGAAAAAAAAGAAGTGAATCCAACCCCTATTACACTCGCGCAACCTAGCCTGCTTGGAGAGGGAGGTGTGGTGGAAGCGAGCACAGAGGAGGAGGCGGCGGAGGGAGGAGGCGGGAGCGCTGGAAATTATGAATGAAAGCACCTTCGACCAGTTGTAAGCCGCGCGCCGCCGTGGCCTGTTGACCAATCGGAGCTCTCCGGGGGCGGGACAGAACCATATAAAGGCGGGCCGCTGTCTTGAATGGCAGCCGCGGTGAGGACGGCCGACCAATGGTCGCGAGTCCCCGGGCGGGTGACGTCACAATGGGAGCCCGCTGAATCGCTACATTCCCTTCCAAAGCCTGTAACAATTCCGCATGCGACTCCCTGAACGCCGTGCCGCTGTAAACACGACTCAGGGGAATCGCAAGGCACATTTTAAAAATAATTGCATCGCAAATCAGCAAACTTTCTTTAAGCAAACTCCACCACCCCCCGCCCTTCAATCACATATCACAAATTAGCACACTAAAACTGAGAATTGCTGGAGAAACTCAGCAGAACTGGTAGCATCATCTGTGGAGAGAGAAAACAGTTAACGTTTCCAGTTTCAGTGACCCCCTTCAGAACATTAACAAATTAGCAATTCATGTTAAAATACCCTGGAGTTTACGATTGGTTCTTCGGCGTGATCCTCCTGGAATTTCACAGAGCTAACAATGGAATGGAATTGTGCTTTTTTTTCCCCTTTATTTTGAGGGCAGGATAATTTGTGCACGAATCCTAACAGGGAACCGTCTTTCTACCTGCTTCCGAAGCAGCGCGTCTAATAGAATTTTTTTTAAAAACCCATCAATTTGCAACAGCGCGCAAGCCACTAAGAGGGAATCAACTGTAGGACCTCTTTCTGCGCACGTGTAATGCTGAATAAGTGTGAAGAATATCAAAAAGAGTAGGAGGTAAGAACATGTCTTAATTCCGAACAATATCGCACTAATTTTTTTTTAAAATTATCTCTAAAACAGCTTTATTTGAAAAGGTAACCTTGTACTCTCGCGCTGGTTAACTCAATTATCCTTCTCCCTTCTAAATGCTTCCAACTACAGACATACTGCATCTCGTAATGAACGTAATAGTATAACTTGGGCTCGGTCCTCTTCCAGTGTCCTCCTGCTTGGCCACCCACACAATAAAACTAAGCTCACTAAATGCCTGTATCCCATATCACACCAAGCCCGAATTACCAACCATCCGTATGTTCACTGACTTGTATTAGATCCTAGTTTAATAACGCCTTGACTTAAGAACAAACTCATGCTTATCTTCAAATCCCTCCATGGTGTCCTCCTCCACTTCTCCCAAACTTCCTTTAGCGCCAAAGCCTTCGAGATCTCTGTGCTCCTCGAACTCTGGCCTCTTGCATGTCGCGATTTTAACACTTTAGCAGTTTCTTTCGTTAGCTACGTCCGTATCCGCCTTTCTCCTCCTCTAAAATGTTTCTTACAATCACCCTCTTTTATCAAGTCTTCTGACACCTATTTTAGTGTCTTGTGATGAAGGCCTGCTGTCGCATTTTCTTTACTAACTCTGCTGTGAAAGGACCTTAGAAGTTGTAATATGTTAAAGGCGATTTTAAGAGCAACACAAGCTGTTATCTTTCTGATGAACAATAATTGTCCCGACACATTCATTCCCTGTGCCCAAATGCTATTTTACCTACCTGTTCTTGTTTCATACTTTCAGGGTCTGCAATATTTTTGATTTTGTCTTAAACACAGCCAAGTTAAAATGTGTGGGGAATCTTCACAGATCCGGGTCATTTCAGACCACTTCACACCAAGCACAATGTAGTTCCTGTCCAAGAATATAATCTACACAAATAGCACAGTTAACACGTTGAAAGTAAAATCATTTAAGAGCAAGAAATTGAAAATACCACATTGATGGTATTTTAAGTGGATTAATATCTTCCTAATATGGATCTCAGATAGAAACCAGTTTAGCCAATTCATTTATAAAATCATAATTACCAATTATGATATTACTAATTTATTCACAGGTTCATAAATATAGAATGGTCAATGAAAGCAGAGTGGTGTAACATGCGATTTATAGTAATTAAATGTGCTCACTATGAATCTTTCCTCACTTATTTGGGAACATCAATAGTAAGCAGCAAGGGGTGTTAAATTGTATCCCAATATTGTATTGAGTGTAGTAACATTTATATAATCTGCTATATCCTTAAAGATCCAGTTTTAGATGAGCTACTAACTGTCTCATTTGGTTAATCAGACTGCTTGATCAGGCATTGTTGCAAAAAGGCACATGAAAATACAGACTTTGGAATTTGTTGGATCTATCTTGTTGCAAGTAAGCAAGTTAAGATAGACCTTTTATAAATCACCAGTTAGGCATCAGCTGGAGTCCTGTGTGTGAATCTGAGCCCAACACTTTTAAAATAACGCAAAAACCTTGAAGAGGATGTTACATGAGTTTTAGCAAAATAACAATAGGAAAGACCAATTTAGTTATATGGAGGGACTAGAGAGGATAGACTATTCTCTTTAGAGTATCAAATTTTAAGTGGCTATTTAAAGAGATGTTCAGGATTACGTGCATTCTAGACAGATTAAGTAAGGCAAAACTGTTTCTTTTCAACTAGTAGGCAGCTCTGTAGCCAGAGGACACAGATGTAAAATAATTGGCAAGAGATTGAGAGGAGAAATGAGTAGAATTTCTTTTATGCAGCAAAGCTGTTTTGATTTGAAATGCACTGCCTAAAATCGTGAAATAAATTCAATGGTAACTCTCTCAAAATTGAAATTGGATTGTATCCAAGGGATCAAGGTTTTATCCCAGCCTTGGGTGACTGTGTGGAGTTTGCACATTCTCCCCATACCTGTGTGGGTCTCCACCAAGTATTCTGATTTCCTCCGACAGTCCAAAGATGTGCAGGTTAGGTAGATTGGCCATGCTAAATTGCCCTGTAGTGCAGGCTAGGTGGGTTAGCTATGGTAACTGTGAGGATAGGGTGAGTCTGGATGGAATGATCTTTGGAGGGTTGGTGCAGACTCGATGGGCTGAATGGCCTCTTTCTGCACTACCTTGGAAAGAAAGAAAATACACAAGGCTGTGGAAAAATAGCGAGGATGTGAGGCTACGTTCTTTCAAATAGCCTGCACAGGGAAGGTGGAACAACTGACTGAGATTAGAATAGTTAGATGGTTCATGTTGACTGGTATGGACATGATGGGCTAAAGGGCGTTTTTCTGTGCTGTAGATCCCTATGACTCAATGACTTTTTTCTATGCTTTAAAATTCAATGATTTTTCCGCACTGTGCTAAATCACTGGCCCATGCTGGGGTATAGTTTCACATGTGCTGGTAATTCACCTAAGTGGTCATTTGTAGTATATGAGACTAGACTTTTGAGTGCCACAGACCTTTTGAACATGAGGTGTGGCAAGGGGATGAGGGTGGTTCGGGGGGGTTGGTGAATCACAGTATATCTAATCGTGTCTTTATTCCGTGTTTATACAGTTTAGTCCTGGACACAGATCAGCAAACAGAATTCAGAATACTTCTACTTTATTCGTCTGCAACAGCACTAATAATTGGAGTATTTGACCATTGTCTTGACTGTGACTTAGTTGTGTATCAGACCAATAAGCAATCTGGATGAAGAGATTAGAAGTTGTCTTCTAAATTATCTCTCTATAATGTAACAGCTTTTGTAACTTGTGGCATGATAATATCATGAAGTAAAATTAGGTAGTATATGCAGACCATTGTACTCTGCTAGCTGACTGATAATTACACCTCAATAAGGGTGCAGTACCGATATGAAAATTGTTAATTGATAGTTAATATCAAAATTAATATCAAGCCCTGCTTTTACTCACAAAGCTGAATATTATATTTAATGAATAGCTTTCTATTGTTAACTTTACATGTTATAACAACGGCTAAATTTCAACAATACCGTTTTGATTGTCAGGCGCTTTGGGATAATTTGATATCAAGGGAGGCTCTAAATAAGTTCAGATCCTTTCCTTAAAATGTAGAGCACAGTGAATAACTCTAAGTGTTGTTAATGTCAGGCGACCATCGAAGCATATGAGTTAATCAATCCAAAATAGAACACAAACAACACTGTACGTTCCACAGTATATTTTATAATAAATGATATGAAAGAAGGATTTCAATGCTCCAATGTCAGATCTGCATTATGGTAACTACTAAAAGCTGCTTTAGTTTCATTCTTTGATAGCTGATCCCAACTCCCCTGTCCTTCCCATGTGTGTTTTAAATTATTGTCTTGTGAACAGTTTCAGATATCCAACCATTCCTCCCATTTGTTTTATTTTTTCTTGAGAAATGGGCAACACTAGCAAGGCAAATTCAATACCTAGCCCTAAATAGTTTCTGCATAACTTCAAATAATAGTATTTAATGAAGAGCTTTGGGGCATCCTGACAGTGTAAAAGGTATTTATAAGCATAGTTCTTCTTTTCTAATTGTCCTCTGGACATTACTCATATGTAGATAATATCAGCTTGAGGTAGTCAGCTCCCTTCCCTTTCACACCTTATCAGGATGGAATTTGAACTGTCAATCTCTAAGCTTCCAGTCAAGTTTCATATTCAGTGTGCTACTGTTAGGAGTTGAATTTGTAGAAACACAGTAATTGATGACTGCAGAATTTAGAAAAGGCAAGATGTTTAATCAGGAGTTCATAAAGAATTGCAAGATTTTGTACAAAACTGGACACATATTTGGACAACTTTAACCAATATGCTACAACAAGCCATGGTTAGAGCCAACATGATATCACTACTTACTGTTACAAGACTTACCTAAGCCTTATCTGAAAATCTTTTCCTGCATCCACTTGGCATGAATATTATGTGTAGAGATGCAGTTACAGTAAATCAATTACACAATTCTCCATGAAAACAATATTCAATTCTACTCCAGTGCAGGACCAGGAATTCTTAGTCAGACTTGGATCGTGAATAATTAGTTAAGATTTATATTTAATTGACCTTTGACATTTGTAAGGATCGTCCACTAAAAAAAATGCTTTTTTTCTCAAAACCAATCATAATTATAGCCATGGACATCATCTAATTGTATTCCATGTTATTAAGTTACTCGCAATTGTGAAATCAGCTTTTCATTAAAACCAAGCTTCGAGGCTCCACTAGTGGCTAAGCTGGTTAAAAATCTCAGGTGGAACTGGAGGAACACAGCAGGCCAGGCAGCATCAGAGGAGCAGGAAAGTTGATGTTTGAGGTTG
>NC_063360.1:30376999-30395570 GCF_021869965.1 Rhincodon typus | reverse complement strand
GCCCAGCTTAATCTGTTATCTCTGACTCCAGCATCTTCAGTTCTTACTATCTCTAAAGATCTCAGGTAGTGTTAATTAAATTAGGACAATATCATAGTTTAATTCCTAGTATGTGCTGAACTAGCTGACACCAGTTGGAAAGCTGGTAGGCATCCCACAATTGTCTTTAATGTAATTGGTTTAAGAATAATAAAACTGGTCAGTTCCTGATTGCTATCCACTAAACAGTCCTGTGTGTGAGTAGCTCAGTTGGCAAGATGGCTGGCTTGTGGTAAACACAGTGATGCTAAAAACATGGGTTCACTTCCTGCACTGGCTGAGGTTGCTTGTAATGGTTTTGCCTTCTTAACCTTGTCCCTTACCTGAAGCATGGTGATTCTCAGTTTAAACTCACAACCAGTTGTTTCTCTCTAATGAGAGAGCATTGCTATGGTCCTCTG
This sequence comes from Rhincodon typus, assembly GCF_021869965.1. NCBI lineage: Eukaryota > Metazoa > Chordata > Chondrichthyes > Orectolobiformes > Rhincodontidae > Rhincodon > Rhincodon typus. The sequence continues at coordinate 30,395,130 of NC_063360.1, read as the reverse complement.
GAGCTGTAGCCTCTTTATTGTGTGTGTCTTTATTAACATACATCTAGGTGAGAGTGAGATTGGTTTTATCCCAATGGCTGAATAGTCTAAAAAAGCTCATATTCTACACATACACATGAAGAATGATGCCCACATCCTTAAAAAAATGGTCAACATATCCAGGCCAGAAGAGAAATGATACAGTAAAAATAGCACATATCAAAACAGTGCTCTTCCAACTATGACATAAAATATGCAGCACAAATACAGACCATTCCATCCATGTGACCACCTCTCTTCCACTGAAAACTCCTTCCATTCTTCCTTATCTTCCATCATAACCTTCTTTGGCCTCTCTCTCACATGTGGTTATCTGGCTTTCCCTGAAATGCTTCAGTGCTATTTGCTTCAAACAATACATTTCACATTGTCACCACTCTGGGTGAAAACATTTCTTCTGCATTTCCTGATGGATTTTTTTGGTGACCATCTTATATTGACAGAGATTCCCTTGATTTTCTCTTCTCATTCTGTGTCTATTTTGTCAAAGCCAAGCCCAGTCCTGATGAAGGGTGTAAACCCAAAATGTTGACTTTCCTGCTCCTCTGATGCTGCCTGACCTGCTGTGTTCCTCCAGCTCCACACTGTATTGACCATAATTTTCAAGACCTTGATCAACCATTAGATATAAGGAAGATTAGCATATATCATAATTTCAGGATATCCCAAAACACTTAACAATCATTTAAGCAATTTTAAAATATTGTAGGAAATATAGCAGCCAATTTGCACACAGCAGGCTCTCACAAACAACAATGTGATGGTGATCAGATAATCTGTTGTAGTGATGTTGATTGAGGGATATATATCGGGCAGGTTAAGGCCCCTGCTGTTCTTTCCAATCATGTATCAGGAATATTTTATAAAAGCCAAAAGGACTGCAGATGCTGTAAATCAGAAACAAAACCAGAAATTGCTGCAAGAGGACAGCAGATCTGGCAGCATCTATGGAGAGAAATCAGAGTTAATGTTTCAGATTACCCTTCCTCAGAACTCAGTTATTTATGTTAGGGATCATTTTATGTTCACTTTAATCTAACAGATTAAAGAGGGTACCTCTGACAATGCAGTGTTGCTCTAGAATGTCACCCCGGTTTTATGAGAAGGTTTGCTTATATTATACGCATTGTTTGTAGTTTCCCATTGCCTCTTTCTCTGACGTGAGCACTTCTACAACAGGTGATCAAAGCTGAATCCTTCCAGGAATTCACTGAAGACTCATTTGGCATCTGGAGGTGAGGTGCAATGTTTTCAGGGACTTGAACCCGTCCCTCCTTTGTGCATACACAAGGTTAGAGAGCAAAATGCTGACTACTAGGAGGTGTAGCAACAACTACAATGTTTTAAAATGTCCTTAAACCAAATATTGTAGGATGAGGAACTTTTATCCATTTCCAAACCTCATTTTATATGAAATTTAAAAAGCAAGAAACACCGTCCCGTCAGGTAGTCAATGACTACCCATCCCCACAGAATTTTATTCCTTCCGATTGTTCAAGGGTGAATTCTATCTGCTCCCAACTATAAGTGAGAGGTGATGGATTCTGATCATTCATGACTGAAGCAGCTGTTTAGATAGGATGAAAGCACCATCAAAACTAGTTTGCTTGCAATTGATTTATTATACACAAGTAACAACATTAAGAATAAGCACATAACTAAACTTTCCCCATCCCAAAGTTCTGGGGTCAGTTAGAGCATTTCTAAATCTGTACTGTTTTACAAAAGAAAAGGTAATGTGAAGTACGATTTTAAAATTTAAATTAAATTTAGTTCTTTCACAAAATAGGCTGTAATGCATTTATAGCATGAAAGGAACTCAGTCACTGAAATAATAATATCCATAAAATTTATGGCTTGCTAAATGCAAAATTACTGTTCCATATCCAACCAAGGCTGATGATTTAGATAGGTTAACCTTGAATGAAAATAATTGGGGTTCTTTGCCCCAGACATTCTCATCTGTGATTAATGTACCTGCGAAAATGTTAACTCCTTGAATCTCAGATATCTCAAATAAGGCATCCCAGGTCAACTGGGAGTACTTTACTTTTCTAAATTGAGGACACTACCATCCAGGACCCCAGTAAGTCTGAGATGAATTGAGAGAAGACAAGTGGGACTGAATGGGTCATAGTTTAAAAGAGTACAAAAGCCAGGAGTGTGGAAAAGTTAAAGGGCTCCTCTACTGGGAAAGAATAAGTCAGGGTGAGTCTTGACTTCAATGCAGCAAGCATCTAGGAAGCAGGAAGTATGTGTATAGAAGTCAATACCTGCATTTTAAAATTGCAAGGGAGAGGAAACTTAAGAAGCAACAACTGTAGTGATGTTTCTATAAGAAAAAGTGAATAGAAAGCTTGCAATAAAGAGGAAAGTAAGAGACTAAAAATGAGAATGAAATTGGATATCAGCTGGAAGATAGTCACTGAAAATCAAAGGCACTCCTGCATGACAATATGCACTGCAGTGGAGTCGCATTAGCTCAGTAAGGCATGCCACTATGGTGTAGCAAATTGAGTGGGAAATCCATTCATTTTTGCCTCATTTTTACTTCCTTACAACGTGGTTTTTATGGGGTGAATTCCCATCTTCACTGCCTGGGTGATAATCTTGCAGGGCAAATCATTGGTTCTTTATAGAACCTTGTGGTTGTAATTCCATCAAAATTAATGAATGACAAAGAGAAGGTTCTATGAAGGGTGTCCAGGTGATGAAGATGAAAATCTACCCCAATTAGATCTAACATATGTTCTGCTCATCGCACCACATGTCACAGTTTGTTACAGATGCAAACTAATCCTAAATAACAATTTATTTAATGCTGGGTTTTTCTGAGCTGCAGCTTGAAGCTTACAGCCATTTTCTAATCTGCACAGTTCAGTGACCAAACAATAATTGCCTTTTGATTTACCCAAACTTGCGTTTCCATATTGACCTTGAAGGGACATTGTTCCATCTCAGCGCTGTCCTTTGCAAGGCAAAGTGCTCCAGTCCTTATAATGTAGCATATCATCTGACATACAGAGAGGTTTTAATTTAGAAGTGAAGTTCGTTACCAATTCACACTGCAGCTTCCAACCCCAAGATTGCAGACAGCCAGAGATGTAAAGGGAAGATGTAATAATTTTGTATTAATTTTATTAAGAAAATAAATTGCATACAAATTACAATCAAATTGCAACAATGAATTTGCGCTTGAAATGCAGATTTTAATTGAGGAGAACAGTTTGATTGGAAGATGTGACCTGTGCTTTCATCCTTCAATCAGGTCTGCCCGTCCTCAATTATAACCTCTACCGCTACTCTTGCACATCCATTATCACTTAAATATGCAATATTTAATGTAAATGACTTTAATTTTTAAGGTAATAGAATTTCAGCTTGTGACTATTCTGGAAATTTTCAGGGTAATATATTACTAGCACTGCCCCACTCAGTCTGGTCCCAGGGTTTGTGTGGTAAAAGGAATTGTTTTGTAAACAATAAACAAAATCAGATTCTTTTCAGCACGGCTACAGTAAAGCCATGTAATAATGTCAGATAATAAAACTTAAAAATGGCTTTATTTTTTTTCTCTGCTGACAATTGTCTGTTAATATTATTTAGGAGGCTACACAGGGTGTCAAGAACTATTTAATCAAATACTTGTAACTGCGCTCATAAAAACTTCAGCTTGTGTAGCTGTAACATTGAATTATGCAGGATAAATAGAGTTACAGTCCTCAATTCCATGCGCTCAATTGAATGTTAATTCACACCCTAACTTTGAAATTAATTAAGGAGGCAAGATCCCTTTTGAATTCACATATCAGCTTGAGTGTTAAAGCTGTGAGAATTAACCCAGCATGACATTTGTTTCTATTCTTGTTTTAAAATTGTTATTTTTACGAAGTGCTTATAAAACTCTTAAGTCTATAAAAAAAGACTTCAACCCCATTAAAATCAAACATACATGATTAAGGTGGAGTTGGTGGGAAAGGAAGACTGTAAGCACTTTCTCCAGAATTTTCTACTGAAAATTAGAAAAAAACTCTTCCTTCTATTTGTGTGAAATGCAATACTGTAAAATCAATAAATCATTATTAGATTTGTGTTCACAGTGCGTAAATTCTGTATTGGAGGACCCACTGCTGCAGACAGTACCTTCTTCACCCTTCCAAAAAATATCTCTATTCTCCTTAATGCACAAGGAACGTGGATACAACTCCATATCTGAGGAGGACAGAGAACAAAGCTTAGTGTGTGTAGCATTAGCTCCTGCACTGCATTTATATTGTCTCCTTTCACTATGGATTTTGGGAAACCAGAACTTTGTGTTTAAGAGAAAGAAAGCCTTGCATACCCCTTTCAAAACCACAGGCCATTCTGAAGTTTGTTATAGACAATTAAGTACTTTTGAAATGCAGCCACTGTTGCAATGTAGGAAACACAAGTGTCAATCTTCACAGAGCAAACTCCCAAAAACCAGCAACATGATGATGACCAGACAACCTGTTTCTTGTGAAGTTGATTGAAGTTTAAATATTAACCAGGACACCAGGAATTATTTGCCTGTTCTTCGAAATAGTGCCATGAGATCTTTTATATTCACCTGAAAGGGCAGACAAGTGTTCGGCTAAATATTTCATTGGAAAAATATCATCTTCAACAGTGCAGCTGTCCCTCAGACTAACTGAAGTGTTGGCCTTGATTTTTGTGCTGAAGTATTTGAGAGGGACTTGAGGTCAAAACCTTCTGACTCAGAAGTGAGAGTTTATTAACTAAGTCAAGCTACAATACAGAACCTATCCTCTGTTCCTGGCAGCAGATGTCCAGACCCAGTTTTAATGAACTTGCCACTGAATACAGAGCAGGGTTTAGCATCATTGATCTTGGGATGCCAATACCGTATCCCAGAGTCTGAACAAAATGGTGACTCTGATTTATCTTTTTTCCTGTTCCTGGTGATAGCCTGCAATGTGGAGCACAGAGCCTGACCTGGATTTCTCATACAGTTTTGAGGTTTATGCATTGTAGAATCATAAGTCAGAAGCTCATAAACATATCAACTACTTGTTCTTTAATTTGCTCTATGAATTAGAGCTAATGTATTTATTTATTGTTTGTTGTTATATAATTTGGTATGTTAGCTTCAATGTGATGTAATATATGTACACTCCTAATTGTCATGTAATGTAACATAATATGTCATATAATATATGATATACTATAATGTAAAATATGTTGAACAGTCCTAAATTTTCTCCAAGCAGCAAATATGTTTAATCTGTTTTACCAAACAAACTCAGTATTTAAAGGCCATTTGGTAGTACAGATCTTGAGTACTGCTGAGCAAAAGGCACATCTTATCGAAGTTTTATGTCCTGCATTTATCAAGGTAGTTGATAAGAATACCAATTCAAGAGGGAGTATGGGATTGCCCATGTAAGACAAAGGTGAGGATTTTTTTTTCTCTGAGAGGCTAGTGAATTTGTGGAAATGTTTGCCACAGAGGACTTTTGAGGCTGGGTCATTACATATTTCGAGTTAAGGATTATCAGATCAGCCATGATCTCATGCAGTGGTGGAGTAGACTCAATAGACTGAGTAGCCTTCTTCTGCTCCTATGTCTTATGATCTTATGCGAAAACCAACATTTATACTACATGAATGGAGAGTACTGATAGGTTGACAAGTTGGCTCAGATAAGTAGGGGCGTTGCCATGCAGAATGCCCTAACTTAAGATGATTGACAGTTAACAGCCAGGCTATAATTGTTAAACCAGGCATATTGACTCTGAGTGGCCTGAGAGAATATCAAGTGAAAGACTGTCACCTCTTTTGTTGAAATAGGCACAGTGCATTTATATGTTCCTTCTGTCTACAAGGAAGAGGGTCCAGTTTATGAATATATCTTTCCTTCTGTCTACAAGGAAGAGGGTCCAGTTTATGAATCTATCTAGCTTCCAATACATTCACTAAAAACTCAGTATTCTTTCTTGTCAGTGGTAATTAACTAGAAATGAACTTACAAACATGAGCTAGATTTTCACATTATATTGTTCTCACACTGTAGGAGCACATGTGGAAGGATATCATTTGGCCTTTTTTTTTAGCTTTTAACACTATTCAATGAGATTATGGTTGATCTGTTTCCATCCACCTACCTTGGTTCCATATGCCTTAGTAACCATGGCCAAGAAACCTCTATTTTATTTAAAACCAGTAATTAGATTTGCATCAATTACTTTTTTTTCTGGGAGAGAGTTCCACACCTCTATCAATTTTATTGTGAAGAAATGTTTCTTAACACTTAATAGGGGAGACAATAGCATAGTTTCATGTCACTGGACCAGTAATCCAGACCTCCAGTCAAATATCTGGGGCCCTGGGTTTGAATCTCACCATCGAAATGGTGAAATAAAAAAAAGGACAAAAGGCTAGCCTCATGGTGACAATGTAACCTTTGTTAATTGTGATAAAATCTCATCTGATTCACTTGCCCTCTAGGGAAGAAGATCTGCCATCCTTCCCTCATCTGGCCTACATTATCACTCCATATCAACAGCAATGTGGTTGACTCTTGGCTGCACTCTGGGAAATTGATATAGCCAGCCATCATCCCATGAACAAATAAACAAAATATCTTCTAAATACCCTAGCTCTAACTTAAAAAGTTGTATTCTATCATGCTGTTGGAATCTGAAAGGATATTACCCTAAAGAAGTGCTTTTCAAATGAATTTAGCAGCACACACATAGAATTCAGTCTGTCGATGCTAAAATCTTTGGAGTATGTGTGTATGTGTGTGAAGGAGACCACCGGACAAGGAGTTGAAGGTCAATTGCTACAGCCTGATGTTGTACAAGTGGCAGTGGTTTGTTCTGTATTTGATGGACATTAGCAAAGAACAGTGTGTGAAGAAGCCGTGCCTGACCAGCATTCTAATTTCAGATCTTAAACATAAGAGTGGAGCAACATTTATTTAGCACATGCAGCGTCAGGAAAAGGTGAGCGTTGGTTTCCTCCTGTACTCCAAAGTGCATTCACCTCCCAATAGGAGGCATCAGTCCCAACATTTACAAAATAAAAACAGTAAGAACTGCGGATGCTGTAAATCAGGAACAAAAACAGAAGTTACTAGAAAAGCCCAGCAGGTCCAGCAGCATCCGTGAAAAAAATATCAGTCAATGTTACAGGTCCGGTAACCTTTCAACATTTAGTTTGCAGTTACTGATTGCATCTCTGAGATCGCTGTAACTGTACTCTACATTAACAATACTTCCCCTTCTGTACTTAATTTATCCTTTAATTATGTGTACGTGGAAGATAATGCCTGGATCTTGGTAAATTGGCAAGACACTAATTAAAAGGTTCAGATTACAATGTAAACTACAACATCCAAGCATCTATTATTGCTTACTATCTATAGTTATGACTGTCAACTTCAGGCGTCATGCTTCAAAATGCATAGTCGATTCAAGTAAGGAAGTCAAACATGATTTTTATTTACCCATGATAAATTGGTCTTTGACCAAGAGTTGGTGATTTGCAAGTGGTTATTCCTCTACAGGAGCTTCCTCTGAAAAATAACCTGGCCCAGGATTGACTTCCTGAATGGAATTAGTTGCAATTTTTTTTTAGAAAAAGATAGAAACATTTACACCTTTTACAACTTCAGGATGGCCTGAAGCATTTTAGAGCCAATGACTTACATTTGAAGGACAGACTGTTATTGGCAATGCAACAGCCAGTTTTAGACAGCAAAATCCTGCTAACAACAATATGATAATCACCAGATAATCTGTTTTAGTGTTGTTAGTTGAGGAATAAATTGTGGTTAGGACATCAGAAACAACCTGTCTTGTTGAAATGATGCCATGGATGTTTCCCCTGAGAGCTCAGGCAGGCTCAGTGTTAAATAAGTATATTATGCAGAATGCAGGAGTAAAACATTAAAATCAGAGATGGGCCTTTTAGAAGTGATTTAAGTGCATTCATTATTACCCAAAGGGAAATAGAGATATGGAATTTTCGCCCCCAAAACCCTGTAGAACCTGACATTGTCAAATGAAAAAGTCCAAAGTAAGACTGCTAATATACAATTAGAAAAATGCATTAGGGGATACAGAATATCTAAAGGAAATGGGGGTACATATCAGTCAAGTTCTAATTGACTGACAGAATAGGATCAAGGGATGAATGGCCTATATTTCAATATTTTGGTCAAGATTTTAATGTCAATATCTCACAATGAACATGTCTATGAAATTGGTTATAATGGATATTGTCAATGTAAACAGGCCTCGGTAATGCTGCAATTTCAGACTATGGTCAATAGATGGCATTACTGCTCCATTGAACCTTGTTCCACAATATTCACTGATAGACAATGGGAAATACCATGCAATTTTTTTTATAATTCATTCACAGCTTGTGGTGTCTCTATCAGTATCAGTGTTTATTGCCTATTGGGTAGTAAAGGGTCAACTACATTGCTTTGAGACTGGAGTTATATGTAGTCCAGACCAGGTAAGGAGGCGAATTTCCTTCCTGAAAAACCCAAGATGGGTTTTTATGACAATTGACAGTAGAGCTTTTTAATTCCAGATTTTTATTGAATTCAAATTTAACAAAGTGTCCACGTTGGGATTTGAACTCATGTCCCTACATTAACCTGATTTCTGGATTGATAGACCATTGACATAATCACTCTACCACTGATATCCCCTGAAAGGTCAGGCAATAATTGATTTTCTTGCAATCGCCCTCTGTTCCAATACGTTGTACAATTGGACATGTAAATCTGTAATCAGGATTGCATTGCATTGTACTTCTGATGTGAGCCTTGTAGAACACAGAGTGCACACAGTGAATTAAAGAGAGTGCAATGCCTTCTAATGTCACATTATGTCAACTTTTCCTATCATGCCCCAAATTGCTGAGTATTCTGATATTCAACAGTTATTATAATCTAAATGTGAATGAAAGAATCAAGAATGATCTGTTATGAGTTCTTCAATCTGCAAAATTAGAAGTCTATTTAACATAACCCACAGAGCTGCAGTTACTTGATGTATTGCTCCTGGTTGATTTGGTATGAAAACAGTTTTATAATTCTTAGACATTTAATATTTTTGTAATAGATCCCTTTCATATCTTCATTCATAAAGTTGCAATGTGAGTAGTTGTCAAAATAAGTGAATTATAATCTTTCGCATTTCTATTCATATCCTGGGAGCTGCAATTTGTAATAAATAATGAATGTACAAAGCAATAAATATTAAAATATGTTTTAAAAGTCAGAGACACATATTGTTTCAAAAACAAGGGCACAGAGTCCATAAAGGAATATATTCTTCATTAACATAATTTATTCAATGTTTCAACCCTTAAAACTCCTTGCCAAAACACCAGCCCTATCTCCAGCATATACTGGCTCCTTTGTCTGGTTTGTTTTCCTTTATGCCAGTTGTTCCCTGGTGGCTACTTTCCAATTTTCAATTACCTGGTTCTTCCTTCTTCCTGTATTCCTGCTGTGCTGAGGTGACAATAGACTCCATCTCCTCCAACTCTATCCTGATCCTCCCTCTCAAGGTATAGAAAAAAGCAGTCATAGAGTCATACAGCACTGAAACAGACCATTTGGTCCATGCTGAACATAATCTCAAACTAGAGATAGTAGCCTCTCTGCTCCTATGATGCTGCTTGGCCTGCTGTGTTCATCCAGCCCTGCACCTTGTTGTCTCATAATCTCAAACTAGACTAGTCCCACCTGCCCTCTCCTGATCCTATCCCTCCAAACCTTTCGTATTCATATATCCATCCAAATATCTTTTAACTGTTGCAATTGTACCCGTATCCACCACTTCCTCAGGAGGTTCATTCCACATGCAAACCACCCTCTGTGCAAAAAATTTGCCTCTTATTGTCTTTTATAAAATCTCTCTCCTATCACCTTAAAAATGTATCCCCTAGCCTAGAAATTTCCCATCATAGGGAAAAGACAATTACCATCAACACTATTTATACCTCTCATTATTTTATAAACTTCTGTCAGGTCACCTCTCAACCTCCTACGATCCAGTGAAAAAAGTCCCAGCCTATCCAATCTTTCCTTATAACTCAAACCTTCCTTACCTGGCAACATCCTGTCCTTTCCTCCCTTAGTTTCCCCTTCCCCTTGCCAGTTGCTAGGTATTGAAATTTGGACCCTAGACATCTGGAGACATGATGAGGAAGGGAAGAGTGAGGGAGATAAATATCTTCAGAGTCTTGGCATCCTGGGAAATGAATAAGTCAGGTGTCACAGAGCACATCAATGGCCTTTTATAGACTGACAGGGTCATTCATTCTGGAAATCTTGAATCTCCTCATCATTGCCCATGGTGGAGAAACTGTATAAATAGACGCCAGTCATTGACAATGAATAAGTTAAATCCCTAGACCCAACTTTAAAAAGAACTCTATTCGGAAAGCTGGCTGCATTGCTGCAACTTGTCTGACACTGACAGATGACCTCTTGTTGCCAAATAGGAAGTAATTGATGAGAGGTTAAATATTTAGCCCTGATGGCGAGATTGAGAGAAAATTGAGGTCAGTATCTAGTCTTTTAGCAGCAGGGTGAAATGTGGGATCCACAGTGGTACATCTGAGTACAGCTTAGTCAGGAAGCATTCAAATGGCGGCAATAAAGGCTCCCTTACCCCAGTCTCTCCTGATAAGTATTTATAAATTCTACTCAATTTACAATGATTCTTCAAGATATGCTGGTCTAACCTACTTAAAAAACAACTGTAAAATATCATTAAGCAACAACTGGGATAACCAGCTTGTGACTTTACTGTATCCCAGTATTTCTTCCACAAATATAGCTCAATTAAGTGGTCCCTGAATTGAAGCAAAGATTAAGAAATGTGAAACAGGGGCCACAGGGGAAGACTCGCTCTGTCTGCTGTATTACAAATGTTTTCTCTGTGAAAAATATTCTGACTTCACTAAAAATATTGCACAGAGCAGATGAAATCTTCTCCACAGGAAGTATTAAACAGCCATCCTCTGAAGACCTTTATACATAAACCTTTCCAGATTTTCTTCCCTGTTCTCAAAAGGGGCTGCTGCATTTAGAGAAATGATCCACACAATGGCCTTCTCCAGTGGATGCATTGATCAACAAAACAAGGTCCCAGGGCTGATCTCCGTTATATTCTGAGTTAGCTAGTCACTGGCAGTACAGGGTGTATGAGGCTGTAAATGGCTTCCATCTCAGGGAAGAATTGAAATTCGGCTATTAGTCCTGTTCATGATCACTCTGCTATGGCTCTTGATGGAAAAAGTACATTTGTCAGAGTCAGAATGAAATGAATCAGACTTAATAATCACCTGCCTTCCCCAGCTCCCGATGATCATCAAATTACTTGCTAGAGCTCAACAGGCTAAGCTCACCCATGATCAGAGATGGGGAGAAATTGTTTTCACTGGCAGGTGAGTTGGAAACTAGAAGACAGAGATTTAAGATAATTGGCAATTGAAACAGAAGGGAAATGAGGATAATGTCTTCATGCAGTGAGTTCTTATGCTGTGGAAAACTCTGTTGGAAAGGCTAGTGGAAGCAAATTCAATGGCAAATTTCTAAGGGAAATTGATTGAAAATTCAGAAAGGACACATTGGCAGGGTTAAGGGGAGAGAGTTGTGGAGTGATTGGATACCTCTGTTAAACATCCCTCACAGTGATGATGAGCTCCTATTATTATATATGATTCAATAAATAATGGTCGTTTAAGAAGGTCATTGAAATGCTATCCCTTGTTAAGTTATGAACTGACCATATAAGTAAGGATATTATGCTATAGTTGTCCAGGGCATTGGTGAGACTACAGCTAGAATATTGCTGCAGTCTGATGAAGAGTTATCAGATTTGAAATGTTATCTCTGCTTTCTTCGCACAGATGCAGACCTGCTGAGTTTCGCCAGCCATTTTTGTTTTTTTTGTTTCAGATCTCCAGCCTTTCCAATTCCTTCATTTTACTGTTGCAGTTTTGGTCTCCTTATTTAAGGAAGGATGCAAATGCTTTCCAAAGGCTTTCCAGAGAAGGTTTATTAGATTGATACCTGGAACGAGTGTGTTGTCTTATGGGGAAAAATTGGACCTCATGGAGGTAAGAAAAATGAGGGGTGATTTGATTGAAGTTTATAAGTTCCTGAATGATCTTGACAAGGTCGATGTGCAAAATATCTTTCTTATTGTGGGTGAGTCCAAAAGTAGGTCCAAAGTGGCTTGTGTGACTTTGAAACTCTGCCTCAAAAGGCAGTAGTGTCTGGGTCATTGAACATTTTTAAGGTGGAGATAAATAGATTCTTGTTGGGCAGGAAATCAAAGGTGATTGGGGATAGGTGAGAAGTACAGTTCAGTACAGAAACAGGCTTGAGGACAGAATGGCCTATACATTCGTGTTGTGGATAGCCAATGCTTATGGATGGATTACCCAGCCAAATCCATCATATGCAGGAGAGGAGGGGAGAAAATTTGAAGGATGGGCGTGGGAAGAGAAGCAATCAAATCTCAAAAGATGAGACTGTTTATATTTCGATGGAATAAGATGCTCCATTCATTGTTGTTTGAGTTCTATATGGGCAATGTTGAAGTGACTGGACCTCACAGAGACACATTTCATTTAGGAATTTCTGCAAAGGAGAACACACTTTATTTAATGACATTGTACTCTGAAAACCTGGCTGCAGTATAAACTACAAAAATATTTGTCGTTACCAAAAAGGAAATGTGAAACACAACTACCAGCCTGGGTGCCAAGGACTAACCTGCCTCATTCTCAAAGTTGCAATTTGACAGGTTGTGCTTTCAAGCAGTTTGTTAAAGAGTAATCAATAAGGATTCTGCGTGCTTTTTTTGAGTCCATTCAGGCTTGGTATACTGACAGTAGGGTGCATTAAAGTAACATACCTTGTTAAAAATAGTATTGTCATCACCAATTAGAATAATACGAGTCTGCATTGCCATGTGGTTTGAAATATGACAGCAATTTGTCAATCTTACCTAGGTACAACTAAAGGCAAGCATTATTGACAAGCATTTGTTTGTTGACATACTCATTCCATTGACAGACAAAAACTACCTGTCCTTCTTATTGACAAATGCTCATCTATAGATGCAGTATTTTGGTAAAAGCTTGTGCTAACTGATATGTTTTAAGAGAGTCAATTAGGGCCATGATATCCTGATTCCCTTAAGTGGAATGATCCTTGACATTGTGCTGATGCCCTGAACTCTGCTAGTCTTTTTATAATTGTCTGTTTCAGATAAAGTGGTGGAAATTGAATTATATGTGCCGTCTGTTGTAGTTCTTTCGAATTCTGATCTACCCAACTTTTCAATTTTGAAAGGAATATCTAAGAATATCATGCACATATGTAACATACAACAATAACTTTTGATTATGTAGTATGTCTATCATCACAAAATGTTCCAGGGTGCATTTTTGGAAAGTGCATATGGCAACAAAATCTGATCAAAAGCAAAATATGGCAGATGCTGGAAATCGGAAATTAAAACAGAAAGTGCTGGAGGAGCTCAGCAGGTCTGGCAGTGTCTTACAGAGGGCTGAATCTTGCTTTCCTTGGCCAAATCAGGGTTGTATCCAGGATTTTTGGAGAGTTTGTCACCATGAGGCCTAGCATGTTTTCTCACCATATCTTACCAAACTCATCTCATTAATGACCTACCCTGTCCTGCGGCATCTCTCACCTCAGATTTCCAGCCCACCTTAACATGATATGAACCAGGACAACTCACCACTCAAATGATATCTGAAATTCATCAGCATTCCTTTTTAAAGACTGACAAGCACTGCCCGTTTGGACCTACCCAATATGGTTGCTAACGTTTGCCCCGAACATGACAGACAATGGAAAATTGGCATCCCTTGCTTCACAGGCAGAGGTCCAGCTGGACATGGTCATTCAATTGAAGCGCATGCAAAGAGTTGACATTGACACTGATGGTGCATGGTGTGGTGTGACCTTGATGTAGCACAGTGCCATACTGCAACATGTTCACCCATTTTCTGACCACTGCTGTAAACCATGTCAAGCTAAACAGTGAGAGGAGACTGAAGTGCTGTGTTAAGTTCTGGCTGAGGGAGCAAAGCCCAAAAAAAGGCAAGGCAAAGCAAAGGTGCTGTGGGTGCCCAAGGATGCACGAACTGAGTGGGTGCCCAAAGGGCAAGAGAGGAGCCCTGAGACACACCTGGGTCGAATCCATGAGCTGGGCACCTATTTCTGCGTGCAAAGCATCGTGGCAGTAACATTCCAATGGCACGTGCCGATGTGCTCCCAAGTGCAACATTGAAGTGCAGAACTGTATTGTAAGTGGTTTGGAGATGTGATGCAGTGATGCTGGTTGTTTTGCAGGCATTCACTGTCCGTGGAACATGCCCTGCGATATTGGTGACTACTGTCTCAGGAGGCATGGCAGAGCAAGCAGCGAGCTGGAATGGCCAGGTACTTGCTCTGACTTTCATGTTGAGAAATTACTGCCATCTAGTTTCTATCCAGTGGGTGGGAGAATGGGAAACTGCATATCAATGAGGTGATATTTGGTAAAAATGGCTGGCTGATGCATGCAAATAGGCCTCTTGCTTCTCACTACCAGATTCCTGTCTCACTGTTCAGAACTTGGTTGTAGAGTTGGACTTTTATCTCTCAACATTGACAATCTAATTTCTGCCAATCTCGCCCCATCTTCCCAACTCATTCACCAATGCCAACGTTGTTCATGATTCCACCTTGCCTATGCACATATGTGCATATGTGTGTGTGTGTGTGTGTGTGAACATGCATGCTTGATTCTTCATTACTTGTCTCAGAGTTAGCTGGTAAGAAAATTGCTCTTTATTTCACTCAAGAAAGCCATAATTGGCTTGTCACTATTAGTGTAAAAATTAGTTTACTGCATTTTAGTTACAGAGCCTAATGCTAAAAATAATTTGTTGTGACTAACTGAGAAGGTTGAAAGTGGGGAGATGATTCACTCCCTGCTCACCTAGTCATAACAAATCAATGATGAATAACCTGAACTTATTTTTAATTCATTCATGACATGAGGGCATCACTGGCTAGGCCAGCATTTATTGCCTATCGCTAATTGCCCCAGAGAGCAGTTAAGATTCAGCCACATTGCAGTGGGTCTGGAGTCACGTGTAGGCCAGACCAAGTAAGGATGGCAGCTTCCTTCCCCAAAGTGCGTTAGTGAATCAGGTGGGTTTTCCTGACAATTGTTTCATGGTCATCATTATTATTTAATTTCAGATTTTTATTCAATTCAAATTCCACCATCTGCCATGGCAGGATTTGAACCCAGGTCCTTAGAACATTACGTTGAGTTTCTGGATTAACAATCCGGCAATAATATCACTAGGCCATCACTCTCTGTTACTATCCAGAAAGAAGAGCTGCAGTCATATTGTGTGAACTATCAAGACTCCAAACTGATATTGATTCTTAATAACTCTGAAAAATCTTGACACATTCAACTCAATTTTACAACATGGGATTAAATAAACAACTGTCCCAGATTCTTATGCCTAAACCATTGGGTTTGGGCACTGTTG
This sequence comes from Rhincodon typus, assembly GCF_021869965.1. Classification (NCBI taxonomy): domain Eukaryota; kingdom Metazoa; phylum Chordata; class Chondrichthyes; order Orectolobiformes; family Rhincodontidae; genus Rhincodon; species Rhincodon typus. Next base: position 30,379,485 of record NC_063360.1, on the reverse strand, counting down.
ACACCAGAACTGGTTCAATGGAAACAATGCTAAAATATACACTGAGGGTGGTGCAGTGGTTAGCATTACAGTCTCACAACGTCAGGGACCTAGGTTCAGTTTCACCCTCAGGTGACTGTCTGTGTGAAGTTTGCGCATTCTCCTCAAATCAGCGTGGATTTCCGCCAGGTGCTCTGGTTACCTCCAATGATATGCAGGTTAGTTGGATTGGCCATGCTAAATTGCCCGTAGTGTCCAGGGATGTGTAGGTTATGTGGATTAGCCATGGGAAAGGCATGGTGATAGGGTAGAGGGGGGTGGGTCTGATTGGGATGCTCTTCAGAGGGTCAGTGTGGATTCAATGGGCTGACCGCCCTGCTTCCACACTGTTGGGATTCTACGATTGTATGTGTGATCTCCTAGAACAAAAACAAGTAGCTATCATTGCTGGATCAAACACCCATAGGCTCATCTCAAGAAGGCAGAATTTCAGCAGCTTAAGGCTGACATCTGAAGACAAAGCACATGTGGGGAGGAGAAAGCCCAAGAGATCCAAGAACATGCTGACCGTCATGACATGCAAAGCTCTTTAGAAGTCATCCAGGGCCATTCATAGAACCAGGAAAAAAACGGTCAAAATCTTCTTTGCTCAAAGCATGGTATTTCTCATCATAAGGTTTATGAGCGCCAACCATCAAACTTGGAGTGAACAGTTTCAGCAATTTCTGAACCAGGCATGGCCACTGATACGACCAGGTTATTCCCCAGTCAAATGTATGACTGAGCCACTATCATTTGGAGAGCTGCAACAAGCAAAATAATGGCTCAGAAACAGCAAAGGTTCAGACCCTAATAGCACTCTAACTGGGGTCTCCAAAGCTGGCAAACATTTGCTCATTTCAAGACTCCATGCAATCTTCCTACAGATTTGGGAGAAGAAAACACACCCTGCTGTTTCGGGAATGCGATAACTGTTGAAATCTTCAGATGGCAGAACAAGGTACTTCACTGTTCTCCGTAGCAGGAAGACTCCTGACAAGCATTCTCCTGAAGTGCCTGCTTCTTGTGGCTGAGGAAATCCAACTGGAGACACAGGAGAATTGTAAATCGCCTAAGTCCTATTGCACAACCTTGCTTGACCCTGATCTGGACTCTGAAAGTATCTTTTTCAGACCTCCCACTAGGGACAGTTGTAGTTATATCATTGTGACATCCAGATTTTTAGAGTACAATCCACAGGCCTCATGATTTACTGCTTTGGTCAGGAATGCAATGAAGTGTAAAAAAAACAGAAGTTGCTCAGCAGGGCTGGCAGCATCTGTGAAGAAAAAATCAGAGTTAGCGTTTTGGGTCCAGTGACCCTTCCTTAGAAATGCTGTTTCGGTTTTTATTCAATGAGGTGTTCCTGGTGGTGTTCTCGATATTTTTCTTGGATTCATCTGGCAATAAAGACCATGTACAATGTTCCTATTGAAAGACTAAAGCTGCACTATCTCTGGCAGAAGGTGGAATTCTCTCTTATAAATGGCCATGGCAATGAAGTGACATTTGTGAGACTGAGATAAACAATTTTTTATTAAGCTTGTTTACGAAGGGATATGACTGGAAGGCTAATAAATGGAGTAGATTAACCATGATTTAGTTGACTGACAGGATTGGCTTGAGGGGCCGAATGGCCCTTCCTCGTTCCAATTTTCTATGTGGTCTGCTGCTACCAGGGAACTATCTGCCAGCATGAGTCACAAGGGGTACAAAAGAGAGCAATGAGGATAAAAGATAAACTCTTCAGTATAAATGACAAACAGCTAGTCAGAGCATTACTTGTTATTCAATCTCCGAGATTCTGCTGATATTCATAAATTGGCCAAACTTTGCTGGTTTATGACATTTTAATGGCCACTCAATGAAACTATAACCTTGTAAGTCACTGCCAACTGTCCATTAGTATCTTCATAATGCAATTTAAATGTGTATGCTTTAACGAGGATTGTTAAATAAAGTTAAGTTTCGGTTTTCATTTTTGGCTTAAAAATAGATAAAATTTTCCCCAGTGCATTTACAAAATAGAGTTGTTATAGAACCACAGAAGGAGGCCCCTCATTGACCGAGTCTCGATCTCTCCAAGGGAAGGTAGCCAGTCACATTCCCCAAACCCTTTTCCAACAGCCATACCACCTTTTGTCCATTTCAGATCATTTCTCCTTTAATAATTAGGATTGAATTTGCTTCCAGCACACACTCAGGCAGTGCATTCCAGACCCTAACCACCCTCTGTGTAAAAATGTTTCTCCTCATGTTACCTTTGGTTCTTTTGCCAATCACCTTAAATCGTTGTTTTCCCATCATCAACCCTTCTGCCATTAGTAACTGTTTCAGTCGATCTAGTTTGTCACACCCTACATCATTTTGAATGCCTGCATCAAATCTACTCTTGATCCTGGTGTAGAGCTGGATGAACACAGCAGGCCAAGCAGCATCAGAGGAGCAGGAAGGCTGATGTTTCAGGG
>NC_063360.1:30320093-30366999 GCF_021869965.1 Rhincodon typus | reverse complement strand
TGCTGCTTGGCCTGCTGTGTTCATCCAGCTCTGCACCTTGTTGTCTCGGATTCTCCAGCATCTGCAGTTCCTACTATCTCTGAAAGTATACTATATGCCTTCTTAACCACTTTATCCACCTGTCCTGATATGTTAAGGGACCAGTGTACATGCATACCAATGTCTCTCCTGTCCTTGGTGCCTCCCAGGGTCCTATCATTCATCAGGAATACTTTTGTCTTGTTTGTCCTTGTTTTACATTCCTGTCTCTGAAAACTCTTTGAAATCAGGTGACTTTTCTTTGTCACTCGGGGAGATAATTACACCTTTTTTATTTCAAAACAGGAAGAGGCATTGCAGGTATTACTCAGCTGGCAGCACTCTAACCTCTGAGTCAGACTGAGTCAGATGGTTGTATGGGCTCGAGTCCCACTCAGTGTTTTGACCACAACAAGACTAAGCTGCTACTCCAGTACAGTAATACAGGAGTGCTGCGCTGTTGCAAGTGCCATCTTTCAGATCAGGTGTTAAACTGAAATCTTCTCTGCTCTCTTTGATAGACGTAAAAAAAATTCTATTGGAATGATCTGTCCCATGTTCCAGCCTAATGGTCCCTCAAACCACAACACAACAGAGTATCTGATAATTATCATCTTGTTACTGTCCGTTGTGGTTTGCTTTGTGTAAACTGGTTGCTGTCTCTCCTACATTACAACAGTGGCTGTGTTTCACAGTGGCTTTTTCTTATTTGTTCATGTGATGTGGGGTGTAACTGGTAAAACCAGCATTTATTGACCATCCCTAATTGTCCAATAGGCAGTTAAGAGTCAACCACATTGCTGTGGGTTTGGAGTCATGTGTAGGCCAGACCAGGTAAGGAGGGCAGATTTCCTTCCCTGAAGTGAGCCATACAGGTTTTTACAACAATTGATACTGGGTACATGGCCATTATCAGGTGCTTGCTTTTTCAGTTTTATTGAATGCAAATTTCACCATGGTGAGATTCAAACTTACTCCTCAGAACATTAGCCTGTGTTCTGAATTATTAGTCCAGTGACATGACCAGTAATGTCACCACTCCCCTTTTAATATGCCTTGCAGCATTCAGAGGTTATGAAAAACATTTTTGTTTTGCAGGGCTCCCCCTTGCTTACAAACTACTTATGAATATTAGGAAAAGTGATGTTATATTTTAAAATGATTAGCTTGTTGGAGTCAGGAAAGGAAAGGGAGATGAAGTTTAGTTATTAAGCCACCCTTGCAGTCAAAATAAAAGTATCTGTCTATAATTGGATTGTCTCTTGTTTCTCTTCCACTCATGCTCATATCACATAAACCAATAACTATTTATAAATAGAAGAAATGGGCAACATAAGCACTTGAAAGGTCAAACCCAATGTAATTATGACATATTGAAAAATTATCTCTTAATGGTAGAAAGATTGGGGCCATTTAACTACGCACGCAGAGTTGCTTAAAAGAACAGTGAAAAAAATTTAAATAAAAAGTGGAAAAAAGGACTGGAAATGAAAACTAAACTAAAATGTAAAGTGGACTGGAATAAAATCCGAAATGATTCATTGCTAATAATATGGACTGGAAATAACTACAATCCAGAATTAGGAGTATTAGATGTAGATGATTCTTCTTTCTGCCCAAATTCAAAATATCTCCAGAAGACCATTAGACATAGGAGCAGAAATTAGGCCATTCAGCCCACCGAGTCTGCCCCACCATTCAATCATGGCTGATAAGTTTCTCACCCTCATTCTTCTGCTTTCTCCTCATAAATCTTGATCCCCTTGACCATCAAGAACTTATCTATCTCTGTCTTAAATATACTCAATGACCTGGCCTCCACAGCCTTCTGAGACAGATAATTCCATAGATTCACTACTCTCTGGCTGAAGAAATTTCTCCTTATCTCTGATCTAAAAGGTCTTCCCTTTACTCTAAGGCTGTGCCCTCGGGTTCCTAGTCTGTCCTACCAGTAGAAACATCTTCCCAACATCCACTCTGTTCAGGCCATTCAGTATTCTCTAAGTTTCAATTAGGTCCCACCTCAGCCTTCTAAACTTCATCGAGTATAGACTTAGAGTCCTCAAACATTCCTCAAATGTTAAGCTTTTCATTCCTGGGACCATTCTCGTGAACCTTCTCTGAACCCACACCAGGGCCAGTACATCTTTCTTAAGATATGGGGCCAAAAACTGCATACAATACTCCAAATGTGGCCTGACCAGAGTCTTATAGAGCCTCAGAAATATATCCCTGCTTTTATATTCAAGTCCTCTCAAAATAAATACCAACAGTGCATTTGCCTTCCCAACTACTGACTTAACCTGCAAGTTTACCAAGAGAATCCTGGACTAGAACTCCCAAGTCTCTTTGCATTTCTGATTTCTGAATTTTCTCCCCATTTAGAAAATAGTCCATACCTCTATTCAAGTGCATGACCTCACACTTTCCCATGTTGTACTCTATCTCCTACCTCTAAGCCCACTCTCCTAACCTGTCCAAATCCTTCTGCAGCTTCCGTACCTCCATAATACTACCTATCCCTCTTGTATCATCTGCACCTTAGCCAGAATGCCCTCAGTTCCTTCATCTAGATCATTGATGTATAAAGTGAAAATTTGTGGCCCCAACACTGACCCCTGTGGAACACCACTTGTTACTGGCTGCCAAGCTGAGAAAGACCTAATGAGTCACAAGTTAAGAATGATGTTTTTGGGTTGATATAATACTAGAATGTAATCTTTTATTATTTAGCTAAATATTATTACAGCAATTGCACTGTCAATTCTTTTCTTAAATATTTTTACTTTCAGTGATATATTGAGGAAATGCAGCTTAAAAGTCTGCAGATGTTTGACTACGATTTGGAATTGTAAAGTCCACCAACAGGGAAATAAAAGTGTAAGCATTTCCCCCAAATACACCAGCCACCACATAGTTACATCCAACATAGACTTTACCACATGTGCCATCAAAAATCTTTTTCTTCCTGTTTGAATTTGTTGAACTCAAGGTTGAACTTGAAATCTTGTGGAGCCCTCACCCTGTATGGGATATGGGCATTATTGGCAAAGATAGCATTTGCTCTTCATTAATCAACACGCTCTGCAGGACATTACAGGGGGTCATTAACGGTAAATTGCACTGCTATGGGTCAGACCAGATAAGGATAGCAGATGTCATTCCCTTAAAGGCATCAGTGAACTTCATAAGTTTTTACAACATGGTCACCATTAGACCAGCTTCTAATTTCAGAGTTTTATGGTATTCAAATTTCACCATCTGCCGCATTGAGACTTGAATCCACATCCCCAGAAAATTATTCTGAGGCTCTGGACTATTAGCCTCATGATATAACAATTTCACCACTCATCCATCTTTTCCTCTTGGCAACAACCTGTAGACTCAAACTTGGCATCAACTAATCACTAATTCTTCATCTACCTTGTTTCCAATTCCTCAGTACAGTTTTGACCCTTCATCTAAAGGTGTTGAATAATCACAGAAAAATTTGCCTGTGATTGCCCCGATATGATACCCTAACTGCCAGCAATTTACTTAGTGTCCCAGGGTATAAGTGTCTGTTGCTCAACTCTGACCAGTTGCATCCCACATGGTGCCATAGGCAGCCAAAAATTATTTCAGTGTCAATATTAATCCAGTTGTCCTGATGACTCAACAGAACAGACAGGGTTCCAAGTTGCATTCCTAATATGTGCCAATGCTGTTGATCTCAGCCAAAATGGATGCGAATGTACTACATCTGGCTTAAGGCACTACGTATTTGGAAGGGATGGAAATAAAAAAAACACACTGTGCTTCAACTTCAGTGGTTGTCTGGGAATGCCATTGCATATTGATATTGGTGGGAGTAGGTCTGGCTCGGTTCCAATGATCAATTAGTTTCCCAATATTCAGAAGATCCCAGTATCAGAGTTGACAATTCCACAACAGGATGCCAGAGGCTAGTGTGGTGATTGATGGGCTGAGTTTGGACTCTCATTGTTTTCAATGAGAAACACTCTTATGGGTTTCAGCTTGATAATAGCGCACCAGCGATGGCAAGCTCTGAGAAAGATTTATAACCGATGTGAATCCCATGGAAGGGCTCAGCATCACTGGCACAAAAGTCTGCCTAATCATCAGGAAGTTAGCTGCCAGTACAATCTTCAGTGGTCTTTTAAAAGGGTTTAGATAGGAAAGGCAGTCATCGCTCAAGTGACATTACACATCTGTGGACTATCACCTTTGATCTTGCTAGGGTGGTAAAATAAATTACTAATCACTAACCACAAAATAAAGAGAATAAGAAAGTAAGTTGTAATCTCATTGAAAGGTTTGTGTTGTGTCATAAATTACATGAGCAAAGCACAAGTGATTTATTACTTGTCATCCAAACCCTGAAATTAATATATAGCCTACAAATCATTCTATGTTACATCTTAAGTACATATTGTTCATTATAAATGGTGATCGGTTTAGACTTGACTGCTGATGACTCACTGTCTTACTGCAAGATGATGTTCGTAGTATAGGCAGGAGGCTAATGTTGCGAAAAGAAATTTATTTCGCAATTCTACATTCATAGAGTCATTAAGTAGGGAAACAGACCTTTCAGTCCAACCAGTTCATGCCAAACATAATCCCAAACTAAACATGCCCCACCTGCCTGCTCCTGGCCTATATCCCTCCAATCCTTTACTATTCGTGTACTTATTCAAATCCCACATCCACCACTTCATTGAGCCAGTGTGTTTGATTGCAGACGTTTCGTCACCTTGATAGGTAATATCATCAACTGCACCTCCGGTGAAGCATAGAACATAGAACATAGAACAGTACAGCACAGAATAGGCCCTTCAGCCCTCGATGTTGTGCCGACCTACTATCCTACTAAGATCAATCTACCCTGCATACCCTACGTTTTACTATCCTCCATGTGCCTATCCAAGAGTCGCTTAAAAGTCTCTAAAGTATCTGACTCCACTACCACTGCAGGCAGTGCATTCCACACGCCCACCACTCTCTGATTGGTGTTCTGTCCCTGTTGTTCTTTCTATGCCTCAGTTTGCTGGGCTGGTCAGCATCACTTCCGGTTCTGTTTCTCAGTGGTTTGTATATTGGGTCCAGTTCAATGTTTTTGTTGACGGAGTTCCAATTGGAATGCCAGGCCTCCAGAAATTCCCTGCCCTGTCTCTGTTTGGCTTGTGCTATTTATGGATGTGTTGTCCCAGTCAAATTTGGGAATGGCGGATTATGCTTTTTGAGTATCCATTCCTTTTAAAAACTCCGTATAAGCGCTCCTGTTCTGCTTTGATCAAAACGCACAATCCGCCGTTACCTCTGTGACAGACCAAAATAAGAAGACACAACACACAAGCCAGACACACTAGCCACCCTATCGTACATCAGGGACATATCAGAGATGACTGCAAGACTACTCAGACCCTAGGTATCAGGGTAGTGCACAAATCAACAGCTACCATGCAACAGGTACTGACGAACCTAAAGGATTCCATACCCACGACCAATAAAACTAATGTAAAATAACGTAAAATACCATGCAAGGACTGTGAGACACATTACATAGGCCAAACTGGAAGAAAACTGACAATAAGGATACACGAACACCAACTAGCCACCAAGAGACATGACCAATTCTCACTGATCTCAATACACACGGACAAAGAAGGACACAAATTTGACTGGGACAACACATCCATAATAGCACAAACCAAACAGAGACATGCCAGGGAATTCCTGGAGGCCTGGCATTCCAACTGGAACTTCATCAACAAACACATTGAACTGGACCCAATATACAAACCACTGAAAAACAGAACTGAAAGTAATGCCAACCATCCCAGCAAACTGAGGCGTATAAATAACAAGTGGGACAGAACACCGATCCTTCACCAGAGACGGACTGATGATGTTACCTAGCAAGGTGGCAAAACATCTGTAATCAAACACACCGGCTCGGCGAGCAAGTCTATAACCTCATCCACAACCTGAGCTACAAATCTTCTCAAAAATTTTAATCCTCCACTTCCTCAGGAAGTTAATTCCACACGTGAACCACCCTCTGTGTCAAAACTTTGCCCCTCATGTGTTTTTTCAAAATCTCTCTCCTCTCACCTTAAAAACATGCCCCCTACTCTTGGAATCCCCCATCCTACGTACAAGAAAACTACCATTAACCTTATTTTAAAACAAGAACAAAATTCCATTTATGTAGTGTTTTTCACTACCTTGCAGCATCCTGAACTCTTTCCCTGCTAATGCCAGCAATTCTTGAGTATGGCCACTGTTGTAATGTAAGAAATGCAACAACCAGTTTGTAGACAGCAAGCTCCCAAGAACAATGAATAACCAAATAATCCATTTTAGTCATGATGGCTGAAGAATAACTATTGGTCAGGAAACTCTTCTTTGAAATATTGCTAAAGAATCTTTTACAACCACCCAAAAGTATAGAGGAGGCCTCAGTACAACCCAGAAAGCAGCACCTTCAACAGTGCAGCACTTCCTCAGTCACGCACTGGAGAGTCAGCCTAGATTTGTCATCAGGTCTTTGGAGTGGGGACCTACAACTTTCTGATTCAGAGGTGACAGTGTTATGATTGAGCCCAATATTTCACTTGTGTGCAGTCCTGTGTATCATCAATCCTTCAAAATTTTACTTCAGCATTCATTCTTGATTTGTAAGAAGATTTAGCTAAGACTGAAAGTTTTGTGTTATAAATAGAGAGGATGCATAGGCCGGGACTTTTTTCCCTGGACCGTAGGAGTTTGAGGGGTGTCTGTATAAAGGTTTATAAAATCACTAGGGACATAGATAAGCTGAATAGTCAAGGTCTTTTCCCCAGAGTACGGGAGTCCAAAGCTAGCAGGCATACATTTAAGGTGACAGGGAAAAGATTTAAAAGGGATCTGAGAGGCACACAGAGGTGGTGTGTTAATGGAATGAGCTACCAGAGGAAGTGGTAGAGCTGGGTACAAATCCAATATTTAAGTCATTGGAACAGGTATATGGATAAGCAAAGTTTACAGTGATAAGGGCCAAATACAGGAAAATGGAACTAGTTCAGTTTAGGAAACCTGGTCGACTTGAATGAGTTGGGCCGAAGGGCCTGATTCCATGTTATATCACTCTATGATGCAAGGGACCATGAATAGGGGCAGGTTGTGTGGTTGCAAAAGGCATCATTATTGGTCCCTGATCATGGCCTCTGGTTGAACATACATGCTTCCAGCATAAACACTGATGAATAATTTGGAGGAGTGACCCTTGCAGAATTTTCCCTTCCCTATTTCTCGTCCTCTTAAAATAACTCCATCATTAACAAAAACATCACCAGCTAAAGCATTACAGTTAATTTATTGGGGAAACTTGCAGTGGATTACTAAGAAAGTCTCTCGCCAGTACAAATTTTATAGAGGATATGTCAAGGCGAGCCAGATAAATAGCTGCAGAGTGAAGATCAGATAACTCACAGGCAGAAAAACTGCAAGTGAGTAATGGTCAGCCTCACAAGTGAAGATATTTATCACATCTTACTGGCGCCCATAATGTGATGCCATATATTCAAATTAGAGTTCTAAAATGAATTTGTAACTTCTATGCATGAAACATATATATTCACCACGCATGTACAAGGAGGGCTTAAATGTGGATGGAGAGAACCACCTCTCTAGGCTATGGATAATTAAATTATTACACAGTTCAGAGAAAAGTAGATTGATGATGTTGGTACACTTGTTGTCGAGGGAATCTTCCTCACAGTGTCTTCCTCTATACAGCAATACAGTAACCTGCAGTTCACGCAGCTTGAGATCAGATGACCTTGGTTAGGCTTCTGAGATCCAGGTTGCTTTTTGAGGTCAGAAAGAACGGAATTTTGTGCGCACAGTCATGTGTGCAGAGTCTGTTTGCTAACTTCTATTCGGAGTCAAACCAGGACCACAGTAGAAAGTTGCCTCTCCTGTCAACTCTCTGTTAACCTTAAAGAGTATCCAGGACATGTTATTTAAATTAAATGTTGAAAGTTGGCTTTATGCCCAGGACAAAACTGAGGGGTCCTGTGAGACCACCTGCTATAGTTGGTATCACATAGTTCACTGAAGAGGCTGTCTTTGCCCACGCCTCAGGTAACATGGGTTTCTCTGCTGCAAATGCTTCACCTCAATGATAACATGTGGCAGCAAGGTGAACTGACTTGGCATCTGCTTGGGGTTTTTGGAATGAATTGAACCAACAAGACTTTTCTCACAGCATGTGGTGTCAATGTTTCTAAATGTGGCTTTCTGTTATTTCACGTGACATTTGGCATTTCATCATTTATTCCAAAGGCACATTTCCAGCTCACGGTAAAACCATTTCTGCTTCACAGCAAGGGAGAAGCCAACTGTCTAACTCTGAAATCAGAGAGGTCATGTCTGATTGCAGATGGGAGTAATTTGAATTCTATTGGTCACTTTGCCCCACCTGGGCTTAGCATCACACAGGACTTCCCCATGCAGTCATAAACAGCTGGTGTCAAAGTTAGCCCTTGTTTTAGTGCAGAGTTTTGAAGATGTCTTTTGGACCTCCTGCTCACTGTATAAAGTCTTTGAGAAACTGATAATCCCATGAGTGCTCCTCATATATTTACAGTTTATCAGCTGGGAACTGAATACTCGTTCTTTAAGTAGTCATGCGTAGAATTACCTCACTGCCTCAAGACACAGATTCACAGTCACACATTCACAGTGTTAACAAGGAGCTACAATTTGCAAATCCAAGCTCCTGCAAGGTTGATCAAACTACCATATAACTGCAGTCCAGTCCAATTTATTGTATTTGTATCCTTTTGTATACCACAACAACTGGCATTTATGTAGTTCCTATGTATGTTATATAGTAATGCAGTGCAGTAAAATGTTACCAAGACACGTCACCTAAGTGTAATAGCACAGCAATGGATATAAAGGTGGAGCTATTAGTGCGGGTTCAACATTGCAAACTCTCTGAATGAGCTGTTCAATTAGTCCCACTTCCCCATCGCCCCGAGAATCTTTCCCCTTGTCACTTAATGGTGAACCCAAAGTAATGCTCCATTACATTATACCCATTAGAACATTTCTCCATGTTTAACCTGGTATAAGCTTCATAGTGTAAAAGGTCCCCTGCAGCAGTAATGGAGAGCAGGTCTTCTGCTCTTTCTACTGTCCCTCACCACTCCAGTAACTATGCATAAATTTAATATCGCTGCAGCATGTATAATCCAGCAATTACCCACCTTGGAAAATAGATTTAAATATTAATAATAAATAAACTCATTGGATAACTAATGGCTTAAATGCCAAAGTATATGACATCATTAATATTAAACAGTTAAGGATTACTTCATAATTTGTTTGTAATCACAAGGCTTGGCATGCAAGATCTCTTCACCACCAAGACAGAGTTAGAAAAAGGAATTTAAAACAATGTTTTTTTTAAAAAACGTGACAGCAAAAATTTCAAATCCAAAGAGAATGGAGAAGGCAAGACAGGCATACTTTCAGGGAGAGAAATTAAAATCTTGCACGACAAGATTCAGCTGTGGAGTGTGGCCCTTTCAAATGAAAAGAACAGCCACTCTCCCAGAGTTCAGAATTCAGCAAGGAAATCCTTCAGAACAATGGAGAAAATGCTTGCTATTGCAGAAAGCACACTGGTGACAGATTCTGATGACATTTATAATGTATTAATAGCTATGCTATTTATAATACAAACAGACTTACTTGGGAACAAATATTTTACAATTATCAAGTCTTACATTTTCTTTATGCATCTTTCACAGGAGTGAGCATTGGCACAAGTCTTTCATTTCACCCCAGAAGATCATACGAAGGGCAGACTAGCCTTTAGCTAGCAATGTACCAAAGTTACAAGATGCCTATTTGCCCCAATTAGTTTGTGCTGGTACTTACCCCTCTACTTTTAGTAACGTCTCAGTTCAAACAGGAGAGAAGAAGTAAGAAGACACATCTACATTTAATAGATCCCAAACTTGGATTTTGAAAGAGTGTAAGCTGGGGATACCGAAGGAACATAGGAACCTCACAGTTTTGAGGCATTCAGCAAGGCTATGTTACAGGAGACTAAGGAGAAGGAGAAGAGCTTCTGGGGTGGATAACTTTGGAACAAACTGTTGAACACCATACAGTGTATTTGAGTAGTGACACTGCAATTTTTCAACATGGTTTGATTATCAGTCACCAGGTAATGGAATGAATTCTGTATCTCAGTCCCTTGCAATTGTAATTTACTAACAATAAACCAGGATTAAAATCAAGTGAAAAAAACAAGTCCCATAAATTTGATATTCCGTTTAACAAAAACTAGTCTGGAGTCATCCTGGGAGTAATTTAATCTTTTAAACAATGTGAGGTTTTCTGCTTCTGTGTTAATGAGATGAATTGAATTCCTTGACATTATTGTTTTGTAATCACTCCAGCTCTCTGATACTTCCACACAATATATGGAGGCGCTGAAATTCACAATGTCTTAAATCAGAAATAGTAATTAAATCTTGATGTGATCTTGCGAAGGATTAAATTGATGTTTACTTCTCTTATTTAATGCTTCATTTGACAATGTTAGCTATCAAGCGAATTGTGCCTCCTAGTGGCCAGTATTGGTCATAACATGGAGGAGGGACATTCTCGTTTCACACATGTTGGCCCCTTGCCTGGGGTTGCCCTTACGACACGTGATACATTAGCCCACTGAGCCATGAGAAAAATGGAAAAGTAACTTTATTTACCTTTCATGACTTCAGAGGCACTAAATTAATGTTTGGTGTGCAATCACTGTTTTTGGAGGCAAACACAACAGCCAAAAATTACATACAGCAAGCAACCACAAACAACAAGAGAGATAAAAGGCCAGTTATTCTGTTTTTGGCTGAGGGATGAATGTTAGCCAGGATACCCACAGAACTGCCTGTTCTTATTCAAGTACCATCAGTGGATCAGATGGGACTGGATTTATTCATTAGTTGAATAGCTTTGCCAGCAGTGTAAACATACAATTGGACCTTCAGAGCAGAGAAAGAGACAATTTGCTACACAGTGCCTACATTTGCCAGTTCTTTGAAAATGTTATCCGATTAATCTTACTCAAATTGTCCCTCAATTCGCTTTCCAAGTATTTATCCAGTTCCTATTTTGAATTTTGTTATTGAATTGGCCTCGCCCAATCTTGTTAAGCAGCACACCTCTGATCGTAACAACTGTGTAAAAATACCTCTTCATTCCTCCCATTTATTTTAAAAGTCTCTCCCCAGTACTGCAACATGTGCATACACAAAGTCACCATAGGCCCCAATCCCACATTAAGGAGGGAGACAACTGATGATAGGTTAAAACTGACAGTCACTGTGCCTCAAGCGAGGTTGCAAAGGTGAAACCTTCATGATAACCCTCGGCTAAGCAGGAATTGAACACAGTCTGTTGATGTTAACTCTACAACACAACCCAGCCATCCATGATCCAACCAACCTCCTAGTACTGTAACAAAATATGAGTGAAAGTCAAGGGTTACTGTCACAACTTTCTAACTTGGTGGCAAGCGTGTCACCAGCTGACGATCAATGAAGAAAAATTGTTTTTATTTATATAAAAAGACGTTTTAATTTTGATAAATCAATATAAATGGCTAGCTTTTTGAATGTACTGGCTAGGAATACTGCAGTGAGTAACTCACCTCCTGATTCCCCAAAGCCTGTCCGCCATCTACAAGGCACAAGTCATAAGTGTGATGGAATACTCCCCACTTGCCTGGATAAGCACAGCTCCAGCAACACTCAAGAAGCTTGACACCATCCACTGGACTGGCACCACATCCACAAGCATCTACTCCCTCCACCACCGACACTCAGTAGCAGCAGTGTGTACTATCTACATGCTGCACTGCAGAAATTCACCAAAGATCCTTTGAAAGCACCTTCCAAACCGACAACCACTTCCATTTAGAAGGACAAGAGGAGCAGATACATGGGAACACTATTACCTTCAAGTTCCCCTCCAAGCCACTCATCATCCTGGCTTGGAAATATATTGCTGTTCCTTCACTGTCGCTAGGTCAAAATCCTGTAGTACTCTCCTCAAGGACACTGTGGAACAACCTACAGCACATAGACTGCAGCGGCTCAAGAAGGCAGTTCATCTCCATCTTCTCAGGGCAACTAGGGACAGGAAATAAATGCAGGCAGCCAGCAATACCCATATTCCACAAATGAATAAAAAAGAAACAAGAATCTTCAACTGGGACGAGAGAAATAGTCATTGAGAAAAGAGGGTTTGTAATTACAGAGAATGTTATAATGAAGAGTTTGGCTACTTGTGCTAAATAAACTGCAGTGAGGAGCTGTTTAGGTTCTGTCCGAATGGATCCACTTAATACCCTGGCTGACTTGTTCATCTTCACTGTATTATATAAATCAATAGGGGTACAAGACATGCCTTTATATTCTGAGTGCTTAAAAGCAGAAAATATATTTACACACCTGAATTATGGTATTTAAAAGAAAATAATTCTTTATTATTGAACAGTTATGAGAGCAGGAGTCCATAGGAGAATATCCTGGCTTTCATTAGACAACAGAAAGGAAAGGAGAGCCAAGGGACCACTTTTGGTCCAAATCACTGCTTCAATGTTTATGTAAAAAAAAATCTTAATTTAGAAATGTATTGCCTACCATTTAAAAAGAAATTCTCCCATTTCCCCTTCTCCAAAGTGGCCAGGACTAATAGTCATAAGAGCCGTGGATTCAAATTCCACCATGTAATTGAACAATTTGAGATTTTTTTTGAATCTGGAAATAAAAATGTGGTACCAATAAAGTTGACAAGAAATTTGTTGGAACATTGTAAAAACCCAAATTGTTTGCTCTTGTCCTTTTGGGAAAAAAAAACTGTTGCCCTTACCCATTCTGGGCTTAAAAGCGACTCCAGTCCCACACCAATATGATCATCTGGGCTGGGGAATTTTAGTTATAATGACAGATTAGATAGACTGGGGTTGTTTTCCTTGGAGCAGATAGACTTGAGGGGGTACATGATTGAGATGTATAAAATTGAGGGACACAGACAGGGTTAACAGAAAGCAATATTTCCCCTTGGTGGAGGGTTTGATGGCCAGGGATATAGCTTTAAGGTAAGGGTCAAGAGGTTTAGAGGGAATGTGAGGAAAACATTTTCACTCAGAAGGTAGTGGGAACTCACTGCCTGTGAGGATGGTTGGTGCAGAAACCCTCATAACATTTAAGAAGTATTTAGCTGTGCACTTGTGATGCCAAAGCATACAGGACTATGGGCCAAATACCGGAAAATAGGATTAGAATAATTAGGTGGTTGTTTTGACTGGTGCAGACCTGATGAGTTGAAGGCCATTTCTCTGTGATGTTGCTCTCTGTGACTGTATAATTCCATGACTCTTGATTGTCCTCTGAAGTGACCTAGCAAACCATTGGGTGATATGAAACCGGGACAATAAATACCTGCTGACATTTATGCCCAAAGAATGAATTATTCAACTAATAATATTTCCAACGTTTGAGTGCTCCGTAGAAGGGCTCTTGTGCTACTGTAGTAATGTCCCTACTTCTGGACTAAGAGGCCTGGATTCAACTCCCATCTGCTCCAGAAGTGAGTCATAACTTTTCTGAACAGGTTGCTTCAAAAACACCCAAAGCATGTTTTGTTTGAACATCTAGACAACAGCATTAGTGTGAGGGCTCTAGTGGTGCTGTAGCAACATCTACTGCTTCCTGAGTTAGGAGACCCAAGTTCAAATCTTACCTGTTCCAGACGGGTGTAATAGCAACCCAATACATGTTGATTAAGAAAACATCTATGGATGCTCCACAGGCCTTAAACTCACTCCAGCATTCCACCCAAGCACCCATCATCTATTTCTCAGACTAGACAGTGATTATGACCTGGAAAATGCTGGGGCTGGATCTATTTTCATTTGGCCCTCACAGATGGCACTTCACAATCCTGATGTATCTGCAACCAAACTAACTCTTGACTAATCAAGGCTGGGGGCTTCTTGACCTAATTGGTCTTGAATCTTTGCCTTGAGATATCTATTCCATCCTGTTTTAACATCCTCAGTGGATCCCTGCTACCTTGAATTTTCCTTGTCTTTAATATCCGTTGGTATCATTTACAGGGAAGGAAACTTTAGATTGGCAGTTGATGGGTCATAAAGATGGAAATCCTGATACACAGACAGAGTGATCTGGAGGGAAATGGCGAATGGTAAATTTGCTATTGATAAGCAGAAGGGAATACCAGTTTTCAATTATCGATGTTTGTTTTTAATCTAGACATTGGGAGCAGCTTTGAACAAAAATTAATTCACCAGTATATTTCACTTCCCTTTTATGTGGAATAGATCATATCATCTAAACCCAATTTGGAAAATACCCTCAGTACTCTAACGTTTAATTAATCAAACTTGGTGAAACAAGGTGCTTTACATTTTCTATAAAATGTCAAATCAAACCAAGTATTAATCATGGCCACAGCCACACCTCGAAGATCTTAAAAGTAGTAACTTGATTGTAATAAACTTGAGTATTGTTGAAAGAAAGATATGTCATGTTGAAGCTCTTCATTTTGAATTCATCAGGACAATTAACAAGAAATACTAAAGTGAAAAGAAAACAATATTTATACTGTATAAGAGGAAAGTGTTATTTGGTTGGAATGTGACCTCAAATTGGTAGAGGCGTGTCATGAAAATTGCACCATTGGATGATAACTGACAGCTAACTGCCAACCTTTGTTTAAATTTTGAACCAGGCAAGTTGACACTGATTAGTCAAGGAATTAATCTGAGTAATGAGCCAGAAAATGTCTGTCACCTATTTTGTTGTATTGTACCTTCCGTAGTGTTGTGCACTGTACTGTAAGTCCAATTGACAATACTAAATTGGTTGTTAAGTGAAATTCTTTGTACATTCAGGATTATTTAGAAAATGCTTTCCATCTAAAGTTGTGTGTTTGCAAGTATGGCCTGGTTGTGTATGATTAAGGGTCAGTGATCACTACTTGGCACATTCCCCATGGCAACACCTCTACCAATCAGAGTCCACTTACCAACCTCCACTCATACTGTAGAACTGTTATTTTCCCTTTGCATCGGTATTTCTTGCAAACTGTCCTGACAATTGAAAGCAGAAATACAAAATGTCTCTTCTTTCAGTAATATTTTTGTTCTATTAAAAAACATGTTAATTAACATTAGTTAATCGGTTATGTACACAGAACAAGACCTCTGTTACAATCAAACAAAAGATTTGCTTTATCCTAGTTTGCAATAATCTCAGGATTTATGATGTGTAAAGCAAAATTAGAGAATCAGAAAGCATAGAGATAAAACAAGTTTGAAGTAACAATATTGCTATTAAATCTGATGTATATGTTTACTCTTAATTCTTGTATTTTCTTCTCTCCCTTTGTTTTTGCTCCCTCTCTTCTGTATCTGTTGGCTCATCTGAAGTTCAGATCTTTGAGTGCATAATCAATTGGCCATTAGTCACGTGTCAGTTGCCTTGAAGTTAAACTTTGAATAGTCATACAAGGAGCACAGCACATATATATAAAACCAAGTTATGGATTTTCTGACATCTACTACTGATTCTAAGAATGTGGCAACATTTTGGAGATGATCACTGGAAATCTGTTGCCCAGCCCTAATCACGCTGGTGGTGAGCTACTTTCTTGAACTGCGGAAGTCCCTGTGGTACAGATATACCCACAATTCTTATAAAGCCATAGAATCATACAGCATGGAAACAGACGCTTCAATCCAATCAGTGTCCGTGCCAAACATAATTCCAAACTAAACTAGTCGCACCTGCCTGCCCCCGGCTCATATCCCTCCAAATCTATCCTGTTTGTGTACTTATCCAAATGTATTTTAAAAGTTGTAATTTTGCACTCATCGACTATTTCCTCAAGAAATTCATTCCACACGCGAACCACTCTCTGTGTGAAAAATTTGCCCCCATGTCTTCTTTAAATCTCTCTCCTTTCACCCTAAAACTGTGCCATCTAGTCTTGGAATCCCCTATCCTAGGGAAAAGACAACTACCATTAATTCTATCTATTCCCCTCATTATTTTATTAACTTCTATAAGGTCACCTTTTAACCTCCTACACTCCAGTGGAAAAAGTCCCAGCCTATCCAGCCTTTCTTTATAACTGAAACCTTCTATACCCTTGGAGGAAGAGAGTTCCATGATTTTGGTCCAATGATACTGATGGAACAGTGACTGTGAAGGCACTGCTTTCTTAACCTCACCACTTGCCTGAGGTATTGTGATCCTCACCACCAGTCATCTCTCTGTAATGGGAGAGCAGCTATGGTCCTCCTGGACTGCGATGACTCTCACTCTCTTTGGATCTTCATGCTAGCTCAGGCCAAACTTCTGGGTGACCTTTAAACAATATTTATTAATGGAGTGTAAATGATGGTAAGGCTACAGAGCAGCATGCTCTGGCTGTACAGATTCCAACTTCCTAGCAGATTACTAACACATGACTACTAAACATACATTTACGTTACAGTGCACATCAGAAGCTTACCTGCATACTTATTAAACTCTATCTCCACAAATAATTTCAGCATGTTCTGCTCTTATTTTACATTTCCAATAACCTCAGGTTCTTACTTATGCTTTGACAGTTTCTGTGTGGCCACAGGAATGTACACAGATGTGCAGCTTTTAATATAAGATAAATATAATGACAGCTACCATTTAGATTTGAATTGATACTTTAACAGCACTGAAAACTTTTTCCTTCCCTCAGTCTTTCTGCACCCCTACAATCCCCAAGTTTTTAAAAGCTCATGCTTTTAGGCTACATAGAAATGTAATATTAATCAACAAAAAGTGTATGGTTTGCATTCACTGCATGCCATTAATTTAATCCTGGCTATTTTATCCTGAACGCATTTAGCTGTAATTGTAACCATGAATTCACAAGATAATTACAAGCACACAGGAGGGACCAAGTACTGAAGTAGCTATAACTTTGACCTTTTGTGAAGGTTCTCCTTGTCTGCTGATGACAAAAGGCACGATGTGAAATAAGTTTAAGTAATTTCAGTGCAGTTCCTGGCAACCACAGACTCAGAGCAATCTTTCAACGGAAGAACAAAGTGGTCATAGGAACAATGTTCTGTAACTCATTGTAGGTCTGGACCATATAACCAGGGAGATTTAATCACAGAATCTCCTGTCGGTTGTAGAGTCATAGAGATGTACAACACTGAATTAGACCCGTCAGTCCAATTCATCCATGCCGACCACTTATCCTAAATTAATCTAGTCCCATTTGCTGCAGAAAATGAGTTAGAACGGTACATTTGTGGTGCACTTGAGATTTATTGCTGAAGCAGGGAGCCCAAATTGGAAAGTATTCCATTCTCCTGCAGAACGCTTCTGAAGAAGAGTCATACCAGACTTGAACAATTAATTGTGTTTCTCTCTCCACAGATGCTGCCAGACCTGCTGAGTTTCTTCAGCATTCTCTCTGTTTCTTTCAGATTTCGAGCATCCACAGTATTTTCCTTTATTAGAAACCAAAAGCAAATATTTTGGAAAATAGGCTGATTTAGAAAGGATTGAACTGACTTGAAAGTGAAGGTGTGACATGGGTTGTGGGGATGGGGGTGAGTGTTGAATTTGGTCTGGTCCAAAGTTGAAGTGTGTAAGAACTGGAAATGACAATTTACAGACTTTATCAGTAAAATTATTAATGGGAGTAATTTCAAATATAGTCTGTGAAACTTGAGTTAATAAGCCAGAGAATATGAGTTCAGTTCCCACCATGTCAACTTGAGAATTTGAATTCAACTTCTTGAGGATGATATTGAAAGCTTCCACTCCAGCGCAGTACTGAGGGATTGCAGCACTGTCAGTAGTGCCACCTTTTGAATCAGACATTAAACTGAGGACTGTCTATATTCTTAGGTGGACATAAAAGATTCCATGGCATTACTTTGAAGAAGGATGGGAGATTTCAAGACTTGGGGGGCATATTTTTAAGATGAGAGGAGAGAGATTTAAAAAAGACATGAGGAGCAAATTTTTAACGCAGAGGGTGGTTCGCGTGTGGAATAAACTTCCTGAGGAAATGGTGGATGCGGGCACAGTTACCATGTTTAAAAGACCACTTAGATAAGTACATGACTGGTACGGTTTGGAGGGACATGTGCCAGGAGCAGGCTGGTGCGACTAGTTTAGTTTGGGATTATGTTCGGCATGGGCTGGTTGGACCGAAAGGTCTGTTTCCGTGCTGTATGACTTCATGACTCGAGAAGACCAGGGGAGTTATCACTGCAATGCAGATGAGTATTGATCACTGAACTAACATCGCAGAAAGAGATGATCTGATCATGACCACAATGCTGTTTGTCGGCCAATTGCAACTGTACCTTGGGAGTATATTGTAAAATTTGTGATTTTCATACAGGCTGTAGGCATCTCTGGCTAGGCCAACATTCATTGCCAATCCCTATTTGCCTAGAGGGCTTTTAAGAGGCAACCACATTACTGTGTGTCTAGAATGGGCCAAGCTAGGTAAGGATGTTGGATTTCCTTCCCTAAAGGGACAAGGCATGGGCTTTTATGACAATCAACCGTTGTTACATGGCCACCATTAGATTAACTTTTTAATTACAAATTTTTATTGAATTCAAATTTCACTATCTGCCATGGTAGAAATTGAACCCATTACCCCAGATCACCCTGGGTCATTGAGTTACTAGTCCAGTGACATAGGCACTACTCCATTGCCTCTGCTAAAGCACTTTTAGGTGCCAGTACTGGGAAACTGGCACATCTTTATTTCCTTTTGTAAAGCAACAAAATGAAAATAAACTGACAACAGTTAAATGACATTGAAGCTAATGGATTATTCTGTTAACCCCCACTGATTCACTAATGTCCATCAAGAAATTAAATCTGCACAGCTAACACCAGTCCCACACCAACACGCTTGGCTCTGAAATCAAAGCAAAATGTTGGAAGTAGAAAGTAATGGACAAACTCACAAACTCAGGAGTCTGGGAAGTGTCTGAAGATAGAGAAACAGAGTTAACATTTGGTGACCACTATAATTGACTGGTTCTTAACTGACTCCTGAAGTAGCCTAATGTATTAAAATAAAACAAACGACTGCGGATTCTGAAGATTTGAAACGAAAACAGAAATTGCTGGAGAAATTCAGTTGGTCTGGCAGCATTTGTGAAAAGAAAGCAAAGTTAATGTTTTGGGTCCAGCGATCCTTCTTCAGAACATTAACAAATTTGTTATTTCATGTTGAAATACTCTGGAGTTTATGCTGATTTGATAGTGGTTCTTTGTGTGATCCTTCTGAAATTTCACAGTGCTATTAATGGAATGGAATTGTAATTTTTTTTGCCTTTTTAGGGTGGGTTAATTTGTGCATGAATCCATACAGAGAATTGTCTTTCTACCAGCGTCCAAAGCAGCACCTTTAGTGGGTTGGTTTACTAGTCAGTTGCATTAAACTACTAGATAATTAAAACAAATAATAATTTTGCACTTCTAAATTTCTTTTTTAAAGTTTGTTTTCTGTGTCCTTTGTTATTTCATTCCCAAATTTTGTTCGTTCTGAGCAGACCTTTTGCTACTTTTCTATCTTGCCTGAAGTTTACTTGCAGTTTCAATTGCATCTGTCTCCTCCAATTTCAAAACAAGACTTCACCTAGTGGCAGTAGGGTGGAGTACAGGGCAGGCAGCGTCAATCCAGGACTTCACAGCAGCTTGTGTTTAAAGCTCACTGCCATTCTTTTGAAGTCCAACTGCTGTGGGCAATCGCTTCCAAATCTAAAATTAAAAATTTCATTTGTAATAAAGCCATTAAATATACAGCACAGAAAACCAACATCAAAAGGAACCGAGCAAGTACAACTTATGACTAATGTATAATCATGGAATATAAGAACCCACAAACTTCCCCTTAAAATCAGCAACTGTGTCTACAAATGTTCTTGGATGTCAAAAATATTCCATTTTGCAAACATTTTCCAAATTTTTATTTCTAACAGGGTTTATCATTTATGCAAATGCACAATTCCAAAATGAGTTTTTCTATTTATGTTGCTATAATATAATTCATAATAATTTGCAAGGCTCCTGTTTTGTAATGGGAAATAAAAGTGGAAACATGTATTAATGTGCAAAGCTCTCTCTGCGTGCTGCGAATGACAAGATTATAAATGTAAGTTACGTGCTTTAGAGTTTTGCTGCAGATAATTACGTAGATAAATTCCCTCATGAATACAAAATCAAAATACTGCGCGGACTGGAAATCTGAAATAAAATAAAAACGAGAATGCTGGAAATCTCAACAAGTCAGGCAGCATCTGTGGAGAGGGAGACAAGAGCTAATGTTTCCAGGTGAACAACATTTTGTCAGAACTGAAAAAAGTGAGAACTATGAAAGGAGATGTCTGTGATAGGGTGGGAATGATTGAATGACAAACCAAGATGCAAAGGCACAAGTAGAGAATCAAACGGTGGGTCTGGAGGAGCATAGATATTTTCTAATCAATCTGTTCAGAGATGTTATAACACACCTCGAAAGCAGGTGTTACCCGAACCCAGGCCTCTTACTTCGGCATGACCACTGAGCTAAAAGAGGCTCTTTCTAGTGATTGGAAAAGCAGAATCATTACAACTGCTGTCCTAACAATAGAATGATTAATGGGTTCTGAAAAGGGGCACTGAACCCAAGACATTGACTTTGCTTTCTCTCCACTGATGCTGCCAGACCTGCTGAATTTTTCCTGCAATTTCTGTTTTTGTTTCTGATTCCCAAACCCGCAGTTCTTTGCTTTTTTAATCTGCAGATCTTTGTTTCATTATATTCATTTTATGAAATAGTTCCTGTTTATTCCAATTCTGACAATGGAATGTGTGCTTCCAATGCCAAGATGGCTGGCAAAGATGCGCATAGATGATAGTGACGACTTTACACTGCTATCAGAGAGCTTTCTAGTTACACCTCTCACCCTGCACCATTACTGTCCCACTGATCACTGTCCTCACATCCCCATCCTGCTAATGGGGAGAGGCGGTCACATCATTGCCCCTTTATTTTTGCATGCCTCACTATGCACCAATTCCCCTTCAAAAGCTCACAATCCAGTGCAGCAATCACTGTGCCAACTTGTGGTGGTATTCGCTGTAAACAGAACCTTCTAATGTAAGGGCATCAATCAAAAGATTTTGTGGAGGAAGGAGAGGCAAATCTTCCCTGTCCCACAGAGGTGGGTTTGGAAGAGAGACTTGGAGAAAATTTTGAAAGTCGTGGATAGGATCACCTCTTGATGCATTTCCACCTCCAGGAGATCTTGCGAGAGGTGGGCACTAAGTGGCAGCGCTAACTACCTGGCAACAACAGGTTACCAATGAGGATCAACTAAGGACCTAGCAATGTTTTCTTGCTAATTTATTCTTTCATGGGATGTGGGCATTGCTAGATTTGTTGCCTGTCCTAATTGTCCCTGGACTACTGAGGCCATTTCAGAAGGCAGCTAAGAGTCAACCACGTTACTGTCTGGATTCACAACAAAGGAGCTGAGCAAGCACTGCTTACACAGTGTGTAATCATGGAAAGCATCAATCCACAGATTTTCTCTTTTAGATTTAGGTTTAGATTTTATTGTCACCTGTACTCAAGTACAGAAGTACAGTGAAAAGTGTACAATGTCACCACAAACAGTGCCATCTTAGGTACCAAGGTACCTAGGCACAAAAAACTTAGGTACAAAGTAGTAAAATAAGCAAAGTTAAAAATGTTAAGCATTACCTTCATAGAATAAGTAGAAAAATAAAGAAATAAGGTATTAGTTGCTGCTCCTGTGAGTGTCCTTGGATAACGCATATTCCATTTCTCAAGCATTTTCAGAATTTTTATTGGGCTTTATCATTTATGCAAATGTTCCATGTTGGCCAAACCATGTAAGGGCAACAGATTTTCTCCCCTACAGGACATAAGTGAACAGATGGGTTTTTGTGACAACTGATGATAGTTTCATGGACTCTATTAAAGGAACCAGTTTTCAAGTCCAGTTGAATCCAAATTTGACCAGCTGCTGTGCTGGGATTTGAACCCACAGATATATTTATATTCATATCAGGAGCACCAGACTAACGACATTAGCACTCTGCTACCATCTTCCTCATGATAGGTGCATCCCCATGATTTTTCTGACTTCAGCTTAGCTCCATCAGTGAGTTTGGAAACCATCAATAACTGGGAGGTAGCTTCACAGGAATTAGGCCAATGGTTTATAGGTCTTTTTTATCTTAAACTATAACCCATTACATAATCAGAAATTTTGTCATACTCCAATGTTATTCTTGAAGCTTCATTTTTAACTGTAGTGTAACATTATTCTATCTCAGTGAGAGACCTAGAAACATAATAAATTGATTTACATTTTTCTTCTTTCTGCACCTGACAGAGTATGACCATCAATCCTGTTGAAAATGCATAAGATACTGCTATGGTCGTTAGATGCAGAACATAATGTGCTATGATTTCCAAAGAGTCCAGAGTTACTTGATCTTGTCAAAACCTTTTCCTGGTTGGCATTCCAGCCCTGTTATTTACCTTGGCGTATTGCTTTCTTGAAGGCTTGTTGACCTCTGTTATGTTTGGCAAAAACCTGCCCAATTGATTCATTATCCCAAGAAATCTTTGAAATTCTGTGATGTTTCCAGGTGATTGGAGTCTTTATTCTGCAGGATTTTCATCATGTTCTTCTTTTGTAGCTTCATGTATCAATATATCATCTATGTAACACATTATACTTGGCAATGCCTTTCAACGTGTTTGACATTTTTCTTTAAAAACTTCTGAAGCAGATGCCATTCCAAAGGATAATCTGTTAAAATAACAGCAGCCAAAAGGTTTAATAAATGCAGTTAACTTTCTGGACCATTCCAAGGTAATCACTAAAATTCACTGTTATCATCCAGTGAGGTGAATAGGATACCTTTCATTAGTTTTCAGAGCCTTTCATCCACTGAAGTCATTGCACAATGCTCATGTTCCACTGCTATATTTGATCAAGTTAGGTCCATGTAAAATCTTATTTTACCATTTTGTTTGGATACTGTAAACCCATCTCATTGGCATAGCAGAGATAGTAAGAACTGCCGATGCTGGAGTCAGAGATAATACAGTGTGGAGCTGGAGGAACACAGCAGGCCAGGCAGCATCAGAGGAGTGGGAAAGTTGACTGAAGAAGGGTCCCGATCCAAAAGGACACCTTTCCTGCTCCTCTGAAGCTGCCTGGCCTGCTGTGTCCCTCCAGCTCCACACTGTGTTATCATAGGCATTGTAAGCAGTTTTCGAAGCATACACAGTATATCTTCATTAGGTTTATCCCAGAATGGGTACGGCACTTCTCTTATCGAGAAGCAGATTTTAGTATTGCTTTATCCCTCAGGTAATGTGATGCTCTGTCTTTTAATTACCCATAACCTGAGGAAAAATTTGGGAACTCAGTTTGAAACACAATTCCTTTGTCTGCATCTGTAATTCCATCAATTTTATTGATTCATTTCATGCATTCCTGCCCAGCAGAGAACAATTTTGGTTCTGAAGGACAAAGAGAGATTCCATGGTTTCTCTTCCCCTATATGTGAGATTTGCTATGAGTTGGCCTTTTACTTTCAATGATGTTCCTCTAGGATCATAGAACTTGATTCAGAATGTCTGCAATTTGATCTGCTTAAGTCAATTCAAACTGATCCAATAACACTTAAAATTCAGCTCTGATGATGAGTCATGTAGACTTGAAACATTACCTTGCTCTCTCTCCACAGATGCTGCCTGACCAGCTGTGATTCCCAGCATTTCTTATTTTCAATATCTAAACGCCAACCTGGTAACAAGTTTCAATTTCATGGGATTTCCATCTGCTTCCAGTTTGACACTCCAGTATTTATTTTCAGAATTGCAGATTTCTCCCAAAACTTTTTTTTTCTGGTCTTGTGTGTGTTTCCACCTCATGAATGTGCCATTTTCTGAAGGATTTTCTTTTGCTTCACTGTTGTCTTGCATTTCAATTGACAGGTTATTTTAAAATAACCCACTTTCCCACAGTTGTAGCATTGTGTTCTCCCTGCTCCCCATTTGTGTGGTTTGTTCCTGCCATATCAAGAAGCTCTTGTTTGCCAATTTTGGCAGGCTGCAATTTTCATGCACTTTGTCCCTTGCGGCCTATGAATTCCTTCTATGATGCATCGTTTTACCCTTGAAAGAGCATTGAGTTCTGCTTATGAAGTTGAGTTTTCTGAAGGAATTGCACTACTTCTTCTGGCATTAAATCCATTTGGCTTGTGAAAATCTGACAAGGCCTTACTTGATACACCGACTACAATCCCGTCACAAATTAAATCTGTCTTCAACACTTCATACATACAATGCTACACTTGAAATCAACATTATTCATGAACTAATCAATGCTTTTGCCAGATCTCTGCTTCCTTCTGTTCAATTTCATCCACTTCATAATTAAATTTCTTTGAAATAAACATCAAGCATCTTCATACGATGCTATATTCTAAGGCCCTTTCTTGCTATCACAGAGTAATTACTGATCTGGTCCTTCTGACATTTCTTATCTAATCCTAAAGCAATTCTAAATCTCTTAAAGCATCTCCCCCAAACCTCCCATTTCTGGACCTATTGCAGTCCATCAATCGTCTGAGATGGTTCCTGGAGTGTAATATTAGGCCCCATGCCTTACTTCAGCTTTGGAGATATTCCTTCAAATTCTATCTGTGTTTGTCCTACTGCATGCTGGTCTGGGTCAACATGGTATCTTGATCAATTCTCCAACCTTCTGCTGTGCTCACAATGTCCCCGAACGTCCCAGTCAGTCTTGGACAGTTTTGTCTCTACGTTTTGGTTGCTTTGATGCCTCACTTCGCCATTTCCCCTGCCACCATGTTCTGTTGCGTGCTTGGGATCTAACTCTATCAAGTCACCCAAAGTAATGGGAGATAACAAGGTGTAGAGCTGGATAAACACAGCAGGCCAAGCAGCATCCAGAGGAGCAGAAAAGCTGACGTTTCGGGTCTGGATTTTTTTCTGAAGGGTCTAGACCCAAAACGTCAGCTTTCCTCCTCCTCTGATGCTGATTGGCCTGCTGTGTTCATCCAGCTCTACACCTTGTTATCTCAGATTCTCCAGCATCAGTAGTTCCTACTATCTCACCCAAAGTAATGCTGCTGGATTTGATGGAACTCTCTGCAAGAACTCTTTATTTACAGCTTGACCTGTCCACATATTCTCTCAGCTCATTTTCAGTTCTCTTGGCTTGATCAGGAAACTCTGATATCATAATATCATAATGCATTTTAATTATGCATACTTCTGATGTTAATCCCATTACTGTACACATTCCACAAAAGGCAGATTAATGGTCTGCAAGATTAATGGTCCTTAGAGTTGGTTTAATGATTAAACCTTCAGTCAATGTCTGAGGGCATCTTCACCTTGCAGTACCTTCAGAAATGGTTCCAATTCCTAGAAATACCCAGGTTCCAGAAGGTTCCAATGTTATCTTTTATTATCTCTCTACAGATGTTGCCTGACCTGCTGAGTATTTCCAGCATTTTCTGCTTTTATATCTCCCGAATCACCTGTTCTCCAATACTTAGGTATTTGGTTTTCAGGGCCAAAAATCAGCACCTTTGCTCATTTTAATGGGTAGATTAAAAAGTGCTGGACAGAAAGCTCCAATTAACTCATCTAGTGCTGCCAATCACCTCTGTCCCTCTGTAAAACCTGATTAGCAGCCAGAGGATAAAAGAAGCCAGTTTTTGTTCGTTAAGACCACATTCACAACATTTACAAGGAACTCTTGTAGCTTTCCACTGCTGTCCAATCAAGCTGACAAGCGTATGCTTTATTCCGGCGACATTTGAAGCAGACGTTTTTATCAGAGCACCTGACATGGGAGAGGATGACCTGTGTGCGAGGCCATGTGCCTGTTCTCCATTTTTGAAATTAATTCTCAGCATGTGAGTATCACTAGCATTTATGGTCCGTCAGTATTCCTCAGATGCTAGAGGGTTCTTATTTCTTGAACCACTGTGAGTGTTTGATATAATTCAGTACCTGCTTGGGTACTTTAGAGGGCAGTTAAGGATAGTGTGGGACTTAAGTCACATTTAGGCATCTGTATGGAATAATGGTGTGTTTCCTAAAATAGTTAGGTTTGAATGCCAATTTTACTGATAACAGACCTTCATTTGAACTGAACATAAATGCCTCAGTCGCATTTGAACTCATGTCATTGGATTACTAGTCTGGCAAAATAACCATTGCATCACATGTTGAATGGAAAATCAAAGGAAAGTCATCATCCATGTTCAATCTCCCCTGCAGATTTTTATGATGATTTCCTGATGATCCTCTAAACTCAGCAGCTATAAAGAGGAAGTTCTGCTCCAGTTAGTTAAAGCATATGGGGAAGTGGTGGCATAGTGATAAAGACACTGGACTAGTAATCCAAAACATCAGGTGAATGTTCTGAGGCATTGGGTTCAAATTACACCGTGGCATGTAATGTAACTGATATCAAATAAAATTTGGAATTGAAGACTAGACTAATAGTACTATGGAGGGACACTGAAGGAGCCACCCCATATCAACCTAGGCATTGGAAATGAAAAGGATAAACATAACCCTGTCCACCCTGCAATGTTTTCCTCACCAACATATGGGAGTTTGCACCACAGTGCAAACCCACAGACTAGCTAAGCAACAGCCTGCCATAGTCATATTCATGGAATCGTATGTTACAGACTACACACCAGACACTACCATCATCATCCCTGGATGTCCCTATTCCAAAAGGATGTTGAAATAGTCATATACAGTCAAAAAGGAGTTGTTCTGGCAAATTCCAACAGTGACTCTGGGCCTCGTGGCATCAGCTGAAACATGGGCAAAGAAACCTCATGTTGATTAAAATCTACTGCCTCACCCTGTCTTGGCTGATGAATCGGTACTCCTTTGTGTTGAACACCATTTGGAAGAAGCGCTGAAGGTGGTTGGGGTATAGAATAATTTCTGAGTAGTGGATGTCTCTCTGGTTCTTGGTAGCACAACTACTGATCCAGCTAGTCCTAAAGAACATAACTGCTAGACTGGGTCTGCAGCAGATGGTGAGGGAACCAACAGAAAGGGAAACAACAGAAAGGGAAAAAAAAACCTTGATCTCATCCTCACTTATCTGCCGACTGCAGATGCATCTGTCCATGACAGTATTGATAAGAGTGACCACATAGTCATTGTGGGGACGAAGTCCTGTCTTCACACTGAGAATACCCTCCACCATGTTATGTTGAACTATCACTGTGCTAAGTGGGATAGACTTTGAACAAAGAATTATAGAGTCATAGAGAAGTACAGCTTGGAAACAGACCCTTCAGTCCAACTCGTCCATGCCGAACAGATATTCCCCATTAATCTAGTCCCTTTTGCCAGCATTTGGTCCATAGCCCTCTAAACGCATCCTATGCGTGTACCCATCCAGATGCCTTTCAAATGTTGTAATCATGCCAGCCTCCACCTCCTCCTCTGGCAGCTCATTCCATACATGCACCACCCTCTGTGTGAAGAAGTTGCCCAGCAGGTCTGTTTCATATCTTTCTCCCTTGATCTTAAACCTATGCCCTCTAGTTTTGGACTCCCCTACACTGGGGAAAAGGCGTCGACTATTCATCCTATCCATACTCCTCATGACGTTATAAACCTCTATAAGGTCACCCCTCAGCCTCCAACACTCCAGGGAAAATAGCCCCAGCAAAATTCAACCTCTCCCTATAGCTCAAACCCTCCAACACGGGCAACATCCTTGATCTTATCTGAACCCTTTCAAGTACACACCATCTTTCTTATTGCAGGGAGACCTGAATGGAATGTAGTATTCCAAAAATGGTCTAACCAATGTCTTGTACAGCTGCAACATGACCTCCCAACTCCTATATTCAATGCACAGATCATTAAAGGCAAGTGTACCTAAAGGCAAGTGTACCAAAAGCCTTCTTTGCTACCTGCGACTCTTCCTTCAAGGAACTATGAACCATGAGACAATGTGCGCTATCAGCAGCAACAGAATTCTATTCCAATACTAACTTTTTTCTTTGCGTGGCATGTCCCTGCTCTACCATGCCCAACAAGGCAGAAGATCAACTCTGGTTTAATGGAGAGTGCAGGAGAGCATGTCAGGAGCAGCATCAGGCATACCTAAGATTTAGGTGTCAGCTTGGTGAAGCTACAAAACAAGACTATTTATGTGCCGAGCAACAGAACCACAAATGCTAGACAGTGTTAAGCATACCCACAACTAATGGATCAGATCTAAACTCTGCAGTACTGCCGCATCCAATTGTGAACGGTGCTTGGCTGTTAGACAACTCATTAGAGGAGGGGGTTCCACAAATATCCCATCCTCAATGAAGTGCAAACCTAGCACATCGATATGAGATAGGGCTCAATAGCAGCAGTGTGTACTATCTTCAAGATGCACATCAAAAATTCACCAAAGATCCGTACAAAGCACCTTCCAAACCCACAACCATTTGCATCTAGAAGGACAAAGGCAGCAGATACATGGGAACACCACCACCTGCAAGTTCCCCTCCAAGTCACTCACCATCCTGACTTGGAAATATATTGCCGTTCCTTCACTGTCGCTGGGTCAAATTCCTGGAATTCCCTCCCTAATGGCATTGTGGGTCAACCTACAGCACATGGACTGCAGCAGTTCAAGAAGGCAGCTCACCATCACCTTCTCAAAGCCAGCTAGGAATGGGAAATAAATGCTGGCCCAGCCAGTAAGTTCATATTCCTTGAGCGAATAAAAATAAATCAAATTAAATTTATTAAGTGTTTGTGGTGTGAATGTGTAACAGTTCAGCTCATTATTTTCTCCTTCTGCATGTCAACAGTATTGTTTTCTAACCGGAAGGTTCTGAGGAAGGGTCACCGCACCCGAAACGTTAACTCTGTTTTTCCCTTCACAGATGCTGCCAGACCTGCTGGGCTTTTCCAGCAACTTTGTTTTTGTTCCTGATTTACAGCATCCGCAGTTTTTTCTAACGTTTTTTTCTAACCTGCTTGTTTTCTACAAACTGAGTCAAAAGGTTGTGGACTCAATACCCATTGTGACTTGAGGACACAATCCAGGCACTTTAACACTGAGGAACTATTGCACTGATGGAGTCCCATGTTTTGCCTCACAAAATGTCTGACTTCATAAAAGCAAAATACTGCTGGTGTTGGAGATGTAAAATAAAGCAGAAAGCATTGGAGAAGTTCAGCATGTCTGGCAGCACCTGTGGAGTGAGAAGAGTTAACATTTCCAAGATAATACAGTTTGGAGCTGGAGGACCACAGTAGGACAGGCAGCATCAGGGGAGCAGGAAAGTTGACGTTTTAGGTCGGGACTCTTCTTCAGAAAATTTCCAATATGACTTTCTTCAGAAGTACATGTCTTGCTCCTTTGCTAGACGCAAAAGTTATAAAAGATCCAACATGCCATTTCAAAGGAGAACCTGGAACCTTTCGCTCCAGAATCCAGGCCAATATCCATCCCTCGACCAACATGTATGTCGCCTAGAACAGATGACGTGGTCATTTACCTCATTCCTGTTTGAGAGACCATATCCTACATTGTAACAGTGGCTGCATCAAACAGAAGCGTTTCATTTGTCGTAAAGCACTTTGGAGCATCCCAAGATTGTCAAAGGTGCTACAGAAATTCAATGTTGATGTGGCTGACTCAGAGGCTGTAATATTCACAACCAACTTTATTGAGCCTGCATCAGTCTCGGGCACAGTGAACTGCTGGCAAAAGCGTCACCTCAAAGCTGCTGTGTTACTCTATTTGTGCTAGTACTGGAAGGCATCTTCTGACATGATAGCCTGGCTGCCTGAACCTGGGATTGTAGGCATCTGTAAAATGCCTAAAGGCTTAAACCTTGTGATTTCCTAGGCAAGTCAACAATCTTGACAATAAAATGTTATCTTAATGCATTTTTGGAAAAAAAAGCTTTCAAACATTTCATGTCTTGCTGGGTCATTAGTGGACAGTCAGTCCTGTGATATGTTCTTTACACATTAAGTAATGGGAGTGTCAACTTGGTTTTATGCTGAATGCACAGCCTGTAATGGAATAGTCAGTCCTGTGATTTGTTTCCCAGGTAGTCTGTAATGGAGCAGCTACAGTCTTGTTATAGACTCCTCAAACAGTTAATGGGACAGCCACAATCCTGCAATACACTCTTCACATAATCACCAATGTGACAAGTCAGTCTTGTAATACATTTCTTACACAGTCAGTTAAAGGATCGCCACAGTCTTCTTATATACTCTTTAAGCAGTTTAATGGGACAATCAATCGAGTTATATACTCCTCATTTATGGCAAGGTCACATACCAGGTTGATCTACTGCTCAGAACAGGGCTCATTAAAAGCTCACAAGCCTTGATACACAGGTCACAGCATTTTGACTGCATCATCTGTTTATTCGGCAGGCTAACGTTTTGCCTCAAAGGAGTTAATGGTGCTCTGCAGCGCAGTGATTCCCTTTTTAAAAAAAAAACAGTTTGAAGTAGGATTTTACAAAACAAGTTCAACTGCATTAGAAGGACTGCCAATCGATGGAGACAAGCAAAAAAAAAAAATATTCTGTTGATGGTTTGTCAAGGAAAGGTATCCTCCTGCTTGATAATTGCCATTCGCATAGTGTTCTGGTGTGTGTTATACTCCTTGCCAAATCGTCACACAAAAATGTAATTACTGTAGGGGTTGTTCTCCCCATTGGCTGGGAGTTATGGATTATATATTCAATGGATATTTCCTTATTTTTAAAATAAAACTCTAACAGGGCTTTTGTTAACCCCAGTCTGATTGAGCAACAACAACTTGCATTTATGTGGTGTTCTTAATGTATTGAAGTGTGAGTCACGGAAGTGATAATCAAACAACATTTGACTCGAAGCTACATAAGGAAGATTAGGGTAAGTAACCGTATTGACTGTTGTAAAGAATTGTGTTAATGGAGAAAGAGGTGTAGGAGGGAAATTCCAGACGTTGGAGGCTAAACAGCTGAATGCACGGCCACCAATGGTGGAGTAGGGAAGATTGGGAATATGTGAAAGGCCAGAGTTGCAGAGTGCAGAAATCTTGAGTGTCAGTGGGCACCCACTTAGTTTTAATCATTTACCCCAATGGCTAAGTTATAGGTAAGATGCGAGGATGTCACTTAACTATGTAGACCAAGGAGATTGGAGCTCTGATTCTGCCTTCGTGCACAAATAGCTTATCTCAGCCTTTCTAGTACGCAGGCTGTTTGGATGAGCCTTAATCCCTTGGGTTCAGGAGGGAAGGAGAACAAACGTCTGCAGGTTACTTGACTGCAGGGTGGATGGCAGACCAGCCCAGTTGTGCCTTTACTCAATGTCTGTATAAACCCTTTCCAGCAAAGTCACCAAAAAGCAATTTTCTTCCTCCCTGAGTGGTGGGCCTGAACCTATTTAAGACAACCCTAACATCACTCTGGCTAGGATGATGTCAACTCAGCACATACTGGGTTTGAAAGAGTAACAGTCAGTCAACATCATTTCTACCTACTGGATAGAGTTGGTGAGGCATTGGTTTGTTGTTTAAATACCCAATTTTAGGGCCCTACAAATCCTTGGCATAATTTTTTCAGTATGACATTGCCTTACTTTATCTTTGCAACTCCTTCAGCTTTGCATGCCCTTGCTCCAATCCCCAGTCTGCTGAATACCCCCAGTACCCTTTTCCCATCCCATATTAGCAAAAAATCCTTCAGCCAACCTATGGCAACTCTCCAGAACTTGTTTCATAAA
This sequence comes from Rhincodon typus, assembly GCF_021869965.1. Classification (NCBI taxonomy): domain Eukaryota; kingdom Metazoa; phylum Chordata; class Chondrichthyes; order Orectolobiformes; family Rhincodontidae; genus Rhincodon; species Rhincodon typus. The sequence goes on along the minus strand of NC_063360.1, from coordinate 30,335,016 downwards.
CATTTTTACTGAGAATTGCCTCACGAGTTCTCCCAAGCTGTCCTCCTTAAAATCACACTTTCCGTCTGTTTTTCTGACCTCTCCATCTTTGGTTCAGCATATGTTTTTTCAGATTATTACTTTGTGAAATACCTTGGGATATTTTTCTATGTTAAAGGAGCTATATAAATGCAAATTGCTGTTGATGTTGGGAGACTTCATTTTGATAACATCGTCCAATAAGTCCCCCAATTTTATTTATGTAAACAGTGGGATGACCTTTAGTTGAACGAGTGAATAATGAGTTGGAAATGGTAATAGTTGCTGATGGTAACCAAGTCATTGGTCTCCGTGAGTGAAAAGAATAAAGAAAGTAACTGTTTGCATGCTGATAAAATTAATCGGATAGGAATATAGGAATTGCAAGAGGAAAAGAGTCCAAGTTTCATCCAGCTCCTATACCATCCTAGTCATTGCATGATAGAATGATAATGGAGTTGTTACCTAACCACAACAATCTTTCAGTTAATCTGCAACAGACCTGGGCATGATATAAGGGTAATTTCAGTGATCAAAAGCTTTGGCAACCGTTAGGGATTGTCCCGATCTACCTAGGCACTGGAAACAGATGAATCAAAGACGTATAGTTGAAACTGGTCTGAAAAATGCCCACAAGTTAATTAACCAGATTAGTTATTTCCTTTGGGTTACATCTGCTAAATTTAGGCTGTGGCCATGAATTCATCAATGCCAGTTACTTTGAGGAAAAGAAAATCCTCCAGAATTACAATGAAATTTCTTTATTGTACAGGAAGCTCAATAACTGTGTGCATATTTTTTAGTGGGAAATACTTTAGGTTAAAAAAAAATTAAGGGAATATTGTGCTTGACACTCTCTTCACTTATCCCCATGATGTTGAAATCCTGGCTTATTTCATAGTCTTCAATTCAACTCATTCTGCTCCAAGACAGATTTATCTTTTATTGGCATTGGGGAAGGACATTATTCACATCAGAGATAAGTCCAAACTCCGCAGAGCCTCTCGGACTTAATGCTGAGTTCAGAGGACCCTATTTTGATTGTCACATGGATCTTAATTTGCATGTGAGTCACAAATACATGCAGGCAGGTACAGTCTGTTTAAGTGTCATATACTGAATATTTTAAATCCCCACTCATTAAACATGAGAAAAAAGGTTGAAGCTGTCAGTAAGAAGTAAAAAGAATTCTTTTTTGAGCTGCATTGATTGACAGACCATCTATTATAGATTAAAACAAAATATTACCATCAGGTTGTACAGTGATCTTTGACATTTCTCAAAGGATTATTGTTATACCGATGTAAATGCCTGTCTGAGCTTCAAAAGCTACAGCTATCAGTAGGGGATTCTAAATTCACAATCTAATTTAAGTTTAAAACAGCTATTAAAGGAATAGTTTTCTCTGAGCTAGAATCCAAATAGAAGTTTCTTTGTTTTTATAAGGGGTAAGACACTTGAGATTTTAAAGCTTTGAATGGGTTTTATGGATGGGAGATTTTTCAATTATCAAGTGTGCATGATTCAGAGCTGCAGTAGATTGTTAGAAGTTTACTTGTTCGTCTCTGCATGGCTTCTGGGTCTGCACATAGTGTGTGAATGGGTGTGCATGAGCCAATAGAGCTATGAAACTTAAAGGGGGGAACATGTGGGAGATTTGAGTTGGCATGGAGGGGCAATAGAGAATATGAAGGTCTTTGGGGGCGGCTTGGGGGCATACTTGGTCTGGATGGGCCATGAGATTGGCTAGAGGATTTAACAGCTTCTGTAACAATAGGAATGAAGCCTCAGATCAAGTTCCATCCACCCTACCTCAGCTCTCGCCTACCTTTGTGGCAACCTGGAAAATCTTTCTGTGATAGTTGGGCCCAACTTGATTCCACCCTGATCTCTCTGCTGTGGAAATTAGATCTAATGGAGCTCTTTAAACTGAGTTGGGTTTGAGTTGTGAAATTTCCCAACTCAAGCCATCCCCCTCAGAAACAAAAATCCCTTCCTATGTATTGTCATTTAGATTCCTGATTGTCGACCAATAAATGAAAATTGTAAATCAATGAGATTTATTACTCACCTACATAAGTCAGTGCAACATCTGACTATGACTTACAGACTCCATGTAATAAACTGACTCCATTCTCTCATCTAAATGAAATTTAAGTGCTTATACTGAAACATTGACACTTAAGGGAATATCTCTAAAACCTCGACAAAGAAAAGAGAAATGGAAATTGGAAAAGAAAATGGTAAAAGGAAACATGACAACATCAAAAGATGCTAAAGAAAGAGAAAGAAGGATAAGGATGAGAGGAAATAGTGGTGTGAAAAAAACATCTTGAAAATGTAATTGCCTTGCATTGAAGTTAAAGAGTGTATTGGAGATTTGTACAGCTGAAATATTTTAGATTAATTATTAAATTGACGCATTTGTTAAAATGCAACAGAGGGACTTCATACCAGCGATTGTACGTTTGTTGTTTTAGTATAGTGCTATCAGAATTACGGCAAAACATATAGATGCACCTCTCTATTAATGGAACTGGACCAACTCACTTTATTTATTTGGATAATTTGCCTTCCTGAAGAGGGAGAGAAAAACATAGTTGAGATGGAAACATATTGCACAACTGTCAAGGCAAATCCGTTCCAAGGTATTTCGTATGGACTAGTTAAAGGTCCATCTCTTTCACCTCAATCATGTGTCACCAAGTTAACCTCAAGAGCAACCTCTGCTGCACTAGTGTTTTATTTCATTTCCCACATCTGCCAACCTGATGCCCTCTTTGAATTAATCTGTCTAATTAGTGTCAATTATTGCTGAATTATGGGCAGCCCTGGGCTGTGGACTTATGCCCACTGGGAACTATATTGAAACTGCCCAAACTCATTCCACTTATGACCCTTCCTTAATAGTTGTCGGAGAGAGGAGACTTACACTGCAGTTGTCTAGACTGCATCTATGCCCAGGTCCCAGAGGTGAAAGGGCAGAAACTGTTCAGACTCAATTCTGTTACCAGGCAGAGAAAAATGGTAGTCACATTGCATTTGCCTGAGTTCAAGGGTGCTCAGACCTACCATATCTATGAACATTCTTACTTTGGCCCTTTTCCATTCTATCTTGCCTTTCAGATGCAAAGTTACTTTCTGAGTCCACTCTCCCAGCTTCCCAACCTTTTAATTTGACATATTCAGTGTATCTGAATTCGGAACAATTGGGAGCAACAGGCACTTGGTAGGACTTGGGTTAAAACTGCCCAAACTTCAGTTCATACAGATATCTTACAAATAAAGCCCGCTGAGTTTGTATTGATTTCCAATTTTGAATTAGCTTCCCAGCAGCTGCGGGTGTCTTTTTTTTTCCTTTTGTTGTTCATATTTAATTCATTTTGACTTTGTATTTATGGCTGTCTTAGACAGGTTGGGCCTTGACTTGAGTATGTGTCCAGATTGTAAGCACTTGTATATAATGCTTTCAACACAGTATTCAGCCCCTCAGGAGATAATTTCTTTTATGGAAGATACCCTGCTTGCTGCTCAAAGCTGGCCAATTGAATTTGTTTCTTATTTCCATGTTGCATGGTGCACATTAACCTGGCTCAAAAGAATGAGAGACAATGTATTATTAAAACATTGAATTAGCTCACTTCACCCAGCTCCTGTACTGCACAAGATGTGGCAGAACTGACAAAGTCTGCTCTGAATGATGTGCATCATTGTCAGTGAAATCAAATCGTTGTCAGCAATGAATCTCCATGAAAGGTACAGTCCATTAACCTCTTGAGAGCAGCGCGACTTAATTCTCTGACATCAACAAATGAAGGCCTCCTTGCAGAAAATAAGCATAAATAAACCGCTTTTCTAATGTTGAATTTTGGACATTGATATATCTGCCCCATTACTCTGTCTCCTGTTCTTTTCTTGCAGTCTTCCCCCACTTATGAAAGTGACAGTGGGGAAGAATTTGCAAACTTTTGATTCACATTGCATCACCTGAAATTCAGAGCAGACAAAACAAATGTCAGAACTCTTATCACATGAGTGCATGTGACATCTTCTATCTACATCCATCATGGTACAAAATTTGTATTTTTTCGCATAAATCCGATTTGAGCCAATTTTGATTGATTTGGAATCTATTCCCAGGGGATAGTTTGTCAGTGTACATTATTTTTATTGGGTGAATGTGGAACTGGACTCTAGAAAGCAGAGTCCGGTTATGTTATCCCCTCGGGAGCAGTTTAACCTGACGGCTTTATTTCTAGTTTATGGTTTGCTAGCTCAAAAATGGTCTGTAGAAAATCATAGCATGTTCCGAGAGAGCTTGCGAACAGCTAACATTTATCTTTTTAAAGAAAGTCAGATTTAATTCAGAAAATAATGTACCAGAATGAGTATTGTCTTCCATATAAAGAATGTCACAGCATAACCACATTTCATGATACAACGATGCAGAGCATATCCAACCAATTAGTTATCCCACTGACAAACTCAAGTTCAGGCTTATAATGCAGACATTGTGTTTTTATCCTGCATTATTTTCTTCTCTCCCCAATGTGCAATATACCATACACGTATGGCTCGGGGGTCAAGTCTGCTCCAAAACCAGTCAGTTTCAAGAAGTAAAAATACTTTCTGGTATGCCAGAAACTCACAAATAAAACTGGAAGATTTCCCAAAATGATTTACAACTTTGTACAAACGGAAGAATATTTCCTGCATGCACAGTTCACAGTGTCACTAATATATCGATGAAACATGGTCCTGCAGTGTACAAGAACAGCCTGGAGATAATGTTTCCATTTTACAAGACCTGTTTCTGGAGTAGATCTCCCTGGCTGCCTGGTCAAGGTAGGAAATTCAGTTTGTGGAGAATGGTACCCATAAATTCCCATGCCCCCACACGACACTAACAAACACCTTAATATGGAACAATTCCCGAAGCACAACTTAAAGATACTGGTGTTGCATTTACTGGATTGCCAACTAACTTAATTAAGAGTCAGCTGTTTTGGCATGATGTTACTGTATGTGATTCTACTTGCACCATGGGAAATCAGGTATGTTCACTTATCCAATCTTGCTGTGTATCCATCATTGTTTTTTGAGCATTTGTAACTAGATTTGGACAGAATTGAAAATAGTCATTCTTTTCACAATATTGTACGTTTATTCCTGTACATGTTTTGCAAGCCATGTTCCAAGTGTTTGTCCTCTGCATCTCAAGGTTTATGGGAAAGGGCAGGAAAATTGTGAGGATTGTTGGATCAGCCGTGATTCTATTAAATGACAAAGCAAGCTCAAGGTTCCGAACAACATACTTCTGTTCCTACTTTTAATGGCCTTGTAGTCTTATCGCCAAGTTCTTAGCAAATAGCACTACAGCCAAACCTATGCTTCCTCTGCAATATGCAAAGATGATTCCATAATTTTATCAAAGATTGGTTGAGAAGTCAAGTTGAGGTTGTACAGGACATTGGTGAGACCTCTTCTGTGTCCAGTTCTGGTCACCCTTTTATAGGAAGGATATTATTAAGCTGGAGAGGGTTCAGAACAGATTTACCAGGATCTTGCCAGGTATGGAAGGTTTGAGTTATACCAAAAGGCTGGATAAGCTGGGACTTCTTTCACTGGAGCGTAGGAGGTTGAAAGGTGACCTTATAGAGGTTTATATAATATCACGAGGGTATAGAAAGAGTTAATGGTAGGTGTCTTTTCCCTTGGATTGGGGATTTGACGACTAAAGAGCGCATTTTTAAGGTGAGAGGAGAGTGCTTTAAAAAAGGACATGGGGGCAAATTTTTTACACAGAGGGTAGTTCACGTGTGAAATGAACTTCCTGAGGAAGTGGTGGATGTGGGCACAATTACAACGTTTAAAAGACATTTGGATAGTACATGATTAGGAAAGGTTTGGAGGGATATGGGCCAGGAGCAGGCAGGTGGGACTGGTTTAGTTTGGAATTATGCTCAGTATGGACTGGTTGGACCAAAGGGTCTGTTTCTGTGCTGTATGACTCTATTACACCTTTGTCTTCATTGGATTGGATATGTCATTGTTTTTTTAAAAAGAATATGGATCTCACAGACTATACCCTGTTAGGGGAAGATTTAATTTGACCTGGATCAAATTGTACTAACATAAAAACTGACATGAAGTTGCAGTGAAAGCTCAAAACCTCAGCTGTCCCACTGCCATTAGGTGTACTGTCAATTACTTAACAGGATTTGTAATGGAGGGTTTTGCTGCCAGCATTGTTGTAGCACATTTGTCTGAAAAATTTCTGTCTGCTAATTTAGTTGACGTGTTATGTTATTTATTTTAAATGGGTTTACACATCTGTCAGCATGGAAGACTTCTCTTCGTGGATGATTGCATTGTCGCACATCAGTATGATTTCAAGATCTTTGTTTTCTCTTCTGCTTTCAAGGTTAGCCCATTAACCAGGTTCCTCAATTAGAACAAATAGATGGAATTATTTAAAGAGAATGTTTACTCAGCTGCCAATTCATCCAGGATCCTTCAGAATTTTGATAAAGGGAGCATTTGCTCTTTGTTGTGGTATTCTAACTGAGCTTTGATTCAGGTTGAGTAAATGTTTTAATAGTAATAAAACAACAGAGATGTTTTAAAATGACAATCAAGCACTTTTTATGCCTCTATTTAGCATCAAGTCGAATCTTCCCAGTCTTTTGACAGTGTGAGCAATGTGAGAAATTTGAGAAAATCAGGTGAGATGTCCAGTGAGGACCTTCTCAATGTCAAGACCAAAAAGTCCCATTTTCCAACCAAGTCATAGAATCAGAGTCAAAGAGCTAGAAAACACAGAATCCAATCCATGCCGAACATAATCCCAAACTAAACTAGTCCCATTTGCCTGCATTTGGCCCATATCCCTCTAACCTCTCCTATTCATGTACCTGTCCAAACATCTTTTAAATGTTGTAACTGTACCTACATCTACCATTTCCTCTGGCAGTTTATTCCACACACGAACCACCTTCTGCGTGAAAGGTTTGCCCCTCAGGTCTCCTTTAAATCTTTTTCCGCTCTCCCTAAAATTATATGCCCTTGTTGAACATTGAGATAAGATTCTCATTAGCGAGTGGTGAGAGGCCTGTTAGCATGATTATCACTCATTAAATGATAGATTATTACTTGATCTCAACTCATTCATATGCAGTTTCCCATTCTCCCAACCACTGGATGGAAACTAGGTGCCAAGAAATCCCCATGTGAAAATCAGAGCAGCCACCTGGCTACTCCAGCTCTCTGGTTGCTCCTCTGAACCTCCATTTTGGGCACTGGCACCAGCATCTCAGGCCACTCTCCGTGAGCAATGACTGCAAGTACCCCACATCCACAAACATTGGCATCCAACACATGCCAGCCTCATCACATCATCATGCACCTCTGATCCACTAAGAGGACAGTTCTGCTCTTCGATGCTATACTTTGAAACACCCTGGCATCTATCATCGGAAATAAGGTGTGGAGCTGGAGGAACACAGCAGGCCAGGTAGCATCAGAGGAGCAGGAAAGCTGACGTTTCGGGTCTGGACCCTTCTTCAGAAAATGCCAATTTCCCTACTATCTATCACCGGAATATTGCTGCATGGACACTTTGCCTTCAGGGATGGGCATCCAGCTCACAGACTGGACCAGGCTGCATCACAGGACTACTCACCTGTTCTCTTCGCACTCTCTCAGTTTGTGTCTATTTTGATGCCCATAGCATCCCAGCTTTATCTTGACCTGAATATTGGCACTTTTCCATCTCAATCAGAACTCAAAGGTTCACAGTAAGTCTTCTTCCTGGAAAGAAGGCCTGAACCATAACCATCTAACACTGCCTTCCTCTACCTGGCTAAGCTCACTTTGAACAACTTCTCCTTTAACTCCTCTCACTTTCTTCAGGTCAAAGATGTGGCTATGAGTATCCGCATGGCCCCAGTTATGCCTGTCTCTTTGTGGGGCATGTGAAACATTCGTTGTTCCAGTCCGACTCGGGTCCCTCCCCACAACTCTTCCTCCAGTACATTGATGACATCATCCGTGCTGCTTCCCTCTGTCATTCGGAATTGAAAAAGATTTCTCAAATTTGCTTCAAATTTCCATCTTTCCTTCACCTTCACCTCGCCCATCACTGTCTCCTCCCTTCCCTTCCTTGACATCTCTGTTTCCATTCCTAGGGATATGGCTAGTCACCGATATCCACAACAAACCGACTGATTCCCACAGTTACCCGAACTATACACGCTCACACACTGCTTCCAGTAAAGATTCTGTGTCATTCTCTCAGTTCCTCTGTCTACGTTCCATCTGTTCTGATGATGTTGCCTTCTACAGGGGGGGCCTTAGAAATGTCCACCTTTTCCCTCAACCAAGAATTCCCTGTCACCATGGTTGACAGGCCATTCAGTCATGTCCAACCCATTTCCTGCACTTCTGCCCTTACCCGTCTTCTTCCCTCTCACAGCCGCAATAGGGCCCCCTGGTCCTCACCTACCATACCACCAGCAGCCACATCCAAAGGATCATAAGCCGCCATTTCTGCCACCTCCAGCAAAATATCACCACCGGACACATATTCCCCTCCCCTCCCATTTTCCAGGAACTGTTCCCTCTGGGACACCCTGGTCCTGTCCTCCTCCATTCCTAACACCTCCCCATACCCCCACAGCACAGATTCCCATGGAATCGCAGAAAGTGTAACATTTGCTATTTACCTCCTTCCTCCTTACTATCCAAAGCCCCAGAAATACCATGCAGGTGTGATTTACCTGCACTTCACTCAATCTAGTCTATTGTATTCGCTGTTCAGAACATGGTCTCCTCTACATTGGGGAGATGAAATGTAGACTGGGCAACCACTTTGCAGAACACCTATAGTCTGTCTGCAAAAATAACCCTGAGCTTCCAGTTGCGTGCCATTTCAACAAACACTGTGTTCCTTGGCCAACATTTCTGTCTTGGGCTTGCTGCAGTGCTGTCATGACTTGGGCTGCTTTCAGCGCAACCAACCCATTTTCAACTACTTATGGCCCCCAGATATATGCTTTCCTTTCTCCCTGGCTTACTACCATCCACCCCTTTGTCTCCAGAATTGCCATGATGTGGAGGTGCCAATGTTGGACTGGGTTGAACAAGGTCAAAAATCACACGACACCAGGTTATAGTCCAACAGGTTTATTTGAAAACACAAGCTTTTGGAAGGTTGCTTCTTCCTCAGGTGTAGTGTGAGCTAGTGTTTTCAAATAAACCTGTTGGACAATAACCTGGTGTCGTGTGATTTTTGATCTTCCCTAATTGCCATTTTCTCTCTCTGGGCTCTATCTCTGCCTTTCTGCTCACTCCTTGTCTTTCCTCCTCCCCGCCTTCAGCAGATATACCACTTTTTCCTAGCTACTGAATAGCTTCTTAGCTCTGAACAGGGTCTCTGGACTTGAAACATTAACTCTGCTTTCTCCACAACGATGCTGCCAGACCTGCTGAGTTTATCCATCAATTTCTGTTTTTGTTTCCCCACAGTTCTTTGTTTTATTTTACTTCTTCCTTGATATGACTTTTAGTACAGACACAAAGCCAGGCAGCTTGTCCTGGTTCTCAGTAGTCATTAGTAAAGAGGGTGAATATGTTGCAGTTTGGCATCATTCCACATCAGTATCATACCTGCACCATACGCCAGCAGCTTATATTTCAAGTACACTGTATGTGTTTCAACCAAATGGCCATGTCTCAAAGTCCAAGTAATAGCCCTCAGTCAGGTCAAGCAAGATACCGTTCTTTCGGGGGTCCCTAAGACAAGGACAGATTCCTATATCAGCTCAGGGCTTGGCCAACGTCCTTAGGTCACGTAAGGAGGTCACGGTCAGGATCCTCTCCTGGTAGGGGTGAGGATCTGAATATCAGACACCCTGCTACCCAAGTTGGTTCTTCCTGCCTATTACAGGCTATTTTCTCCTGAAATGAGACAAAGGAAGCAACTAAGTGAGATGAAAGTGGCTGGCACAGCTGTTATGGTTGGGGCAATTGGGGAAAAGATGGTGCATTGCTCTGAGTGAGTAAGTAGGTGGACAAGAGGCCTTGTAGGGTTTGTTGTCTGAGGGGATTTGCTGGGTTACAGCAAATGAAGGAAAACGGTGCAAGCAATAGTGACAGTGGTAGAACATGAGCTTTGATGAGAGATGTGTGCAGTCGCAGAGAGAGTGAGTGTGGGGTAGCAGAGAGAAGATGGTCGCATCTGCTCTGGTGGAGCACAGAAGCTCTATGACCTGCTTCCTACTCCACTGGGTCTTCATCAGGACAGTTGAGACCTCAATGCCCTATAAGGCAACTTCAGACCGGGCTGGCCGTTTCTGGTATTGTGGTCTTCTCTGGCAGCCTTGGGGGAATTGGACAGCCCTTTCTGTACCATCCTGACCTCTAGAACCTCCAGGTCTCTGACCGCAAAATGAGACAGAATGGTCAGGGCAGCTTCAAACTGCCAAAGCTTGACTGGGTGTGCAACAGCCTTTAAAAATGGCAGTGTCACCAGGAATCCTGGGATGCCCTAGCAGTGGGGTGTACTTCCACCCAGGGCAAGTGGGAGAATCAGGTAGGCATCACACTAGCAGCGTACTAGAGGGGTTTGGTACCTGGGCAATGAGGTGAGTTTGGGCTGACAGTATGCGAAAGCTCACGAGGCCACACAGAGAGAAACTCTCCATGAAACCCAACTAAAAGATCACGCAGCCGACTTCTGGTAAATTCAGCTCATCATTCCATCACATGATGGTGGTAAAGTAATTGACCTGCATCAGATTATAGGTTTCTAGCCTTGCAGAAGGAAGGGAATAGCCCCAGTGATACACTTAATGAGGGGAACTGTCAAAACATTCTCAACAAATGGTGACTCAGATGTGGCTCATGGATAGATTCAGAAGGTGGTGGGTTCAACTCAGACAAATGCAAGCCAATGCTTCAGAGCAGTTTGGAGGTAGTGCTACACTGTCTGAAGTGCGATCTTTCAAATGAAATGTTAAACATGGGTTCTGCATGCCCTGTGAGGCTTCTGTAAAAGACTCCATGACATTATTTCAGCCTGGTGCCTTGGCCAACCACTCAGTCAGTGCAAAAACAAAGATCTGATCGGAGTATAAATGAAAAAAGAGAAAATGCTGAAGCAACTCAGCTGGTCTTGCAGCATCTGTGGAGAGAGAAACAGATTTAACATTTCACGTCCAACATGACCTTTCTGGAACTGAAAATTACGTTTCTACCTCTCTTCTGTTCCAAAGTCATATTGGACGCAAAACGTTAACTCTTATTTCTCCATCCACAGTTGCTGCTCCTCAGATTCTGGGAAGATGGCAGCTAGAGCTCATCCACTCCGCTATTTCTTTTACATCTTTTCTTTCTTTCTCCCTCTTTTTATCCCTTCTCTCAGCCTCAGACACCCAGACCCAGCCTCCATCTCCTGGCCTCCGAAGCAGAGTTGGTGGTTGGCAACCTGAAGTGGAGATGCCAGCGACCAGTGGCACATTGCGGGAGCAGGGGGCAGTGGCACGGTGCGGGAGCAGGGGGCAGTGGCACGGTGCGGGAGCCTGGGGGCAGTGGCTCGGTGCAGGAGCAGGGAGCAGTGGCATGGTGCGGGAGCAGGGGGCAGTGGCTCGGTGCAGGAGAAAGGGGCAGTGGCATGGTGCAGGAGTAGGGGCAGTGGCTCGGTGCGGGAGTAGGGGCAGTGGCTCGGTGTGGGAGCAGGGGCGACAGCCAGGAGTCAGACCATGTGGAAGTCCTCTGCTCTAGTCAGTGCTGGGGGCTCTTGGAGAGAGGCTGTGATGCTTGTTCTTTTTAACTTCTTGTTTTTCCAACCAATGGTCATACTGTGTTTAGCTGTAACATAACTTTTTTTCTTCATTTCTCTATTCTGTACCTAAGCACTATAACTAGGTATTCTGTACCTAAGATGGTGCCCTGTGTTGGTGACATTGTTACACTGCAACTTTTATTTATTTCGAAAATATACTTTATTCATAAAAACATCTTTGAATATCAGCATAGACACAAATGCAGTTTGGTTTTGTGCAGTAGCGTATCAAGGAAACAAGCAAACATTGGATGTTTGACTCTATCCAAACAAACCAAAGACACCTTTTACACATACAAGACTATATTTACATGCATTTGGGACACTAAGAGGCACTAACCATATAACTGATGATGTGGAAGCGCCAGTGTTGGACCTGGGTAGACAAGGTTAGAAGTCACAGAATACCAGGTTATAGTCCAACAGGTTAATTTAAAATCACAAGCTTTCTCAGCACTGCTCCTTCATCAGGTGAAGTGAAGAAAATCACATACTCACAGAATTTATAGGCAGAGAGGTCAATAAGCAGAGAGATCAACAGGCAGAGAGATCAAAAGATCATACAAATGGTGTGAGTGGAATATCGACAGGCTGAACAATAAGTCTCTGCACGTGATCAAAAGTGTCAGACGGTGTGCGGAAAGTGTCAACAGCTGAATAACAAAGCAAAGGGATGACCTGTAATTCAATTAAATGAGGCAGAGAAATACTTACAAAAAATTAAAAATAAGATGGTGCTGGAAACAAACCAAACATCTGGAATAATGTGATAGGTATAAGAGTCACATGCTGAGGGTCTAACTAAAGTGATAAGTCATCGAACGCTGTACAAACTAATTAAGGTAGAGAGATCATAACAAAGTGATGGTGTCAACAGGACGGTAAGCAAGGTTTTACAGATTCAGAAGTGTGGTGGGGTCACATGTAGCATGAGAAGAACCCAAGATCACGGTTGAAACTGTCTTCCTGAGTATAGAACTTGGCTATTAGTTTCTGCTCAGTGATTCTGCGTTGTTGTGTACTGAATAGAAGAATAAAATAGAATCCCTACAATGGGGAAACAGGCCATTCAGTTCAACCATCCAAACTGACCCTCTGCAGAGCATCCTGCCCAGTCTCAACCCCCGACCCTATCGCTGTAACCCTGCCTTTCCCATGGCTAGTCCGCCAAACCTGCACATCCCTGGACACAATGGGCAATTTAGCATGGCCAATCCAGCAAACATACACATGTTTTTGGACTGTGGGAGGAAACCAGAGCACCCGGAGGAAATCCACACAGATACAGGGAGAATGTGCAAACTCCACACAGACAGTTATATCTTGAAGGCCACCTTGGAGGACACTTACCCAAAGATCAGAAGCTGAACGTCCTTGACCGTTGAAGTGTTCCCCAACTGGAAGGAAATATTCCTGTCTGGCGATTGTTGCATGTTGTTCATTCATCCGTTGTCACAGCGTCTGCCTGGTCTTGCCAATATACCATACCTCAGGGCATCCGAGCCAAGACCAATCGCAACATCATCATCAAACCAGCAGACAGAGGAGGAGCCATCATCATACAGAATAGAACAGACTACTGCAATGAATCTTACCGACAACTGAACAATCAGGAACAGTACAGACAACTACCTGATAATCCAACCAAAGAACACACCCGTCAACTCAACAGACTGATCAAGACCTTTGATCCAGACCTTCAGAGTGCCCTATGCACTGTCAGACCACGTACATTTCGTACAGGAGACTTCTACTGCCTTCCAAAGTTATACCTGGATGTCCCATCATATCTGGCAATGCGACCCTGTGTGAGAACCTCTCTGGTTATTTCGAGGGCTTCTTGAAACCCATTATACAAGGAACTTCCAGCTTCTGTCACGACACTACAGATTTCTTACAGAAACCCAGCGCCCACTGACCAGTCGGAACAGGAATATTCCTCATCACAATGGATATTTCGGTGCTCTACACCAGCATTCCCCACGACAACGGCATCGCTGCAACAGCCTCAGTACTCAACACTAACAACTGCCAATTTCCAGATGCCATCCTACAACTCATCTGCTTCATCCTTGACCACAATATCTTCACCTTCGACAACCAGTTCTCCGCCCAGACACATGGAAGAACCATGGGGTCAAATTTGCACCCCAACAAGCCAATATTTTAATGCACAAGCTCAAGCAAGGCTTCTTTGCTGCACAGGACCTCCAACCAGTGCTATACACCAGATACATTGACACCATTTTCTTCTTCTGGACTCATGGCAAGGAATCACGGAAATGACTACACAACGACATCAACAAGTTTCACCCTACCATCAGACTTACCATGGACTACTCTTCAAAATCAGTCTCATTCTTGGACACATGCATCTCCAGTAAGGACCGACACCTCAGTACCTCACTCTCCTGCAAGCCCACAGTTGACCTTATGATGCTACAGTTCTGTACCTTCCACCCTAAACATGTCAAAGAAACCATCACCTACAGACAAGCCCTGTGCATGCACAGGATCTGCTCAGGTAAGGAGGAACACGATGGACACCTAAAGAGGCTGGGAGATGACTTCACAGGAACATGATACGATGCTCAACTCATCGATTGCCAGTTCTGACGTGCCACAGTGAAAAACTGCAATGACCTCCTCAGAAGACAGACACAGGACATGACCAATAGAGCAGCCTTCATCATTCAGTACTTCCCTGGAGCGGAGAAACTATGCTATGTTCTTCACAGCCTTCAATGTGTCATTGATGATGATGAACATCTTGCCAAGATCATCCCTAGCACCCTACCCCCAACTTCTCACTTTCAAACAACCACCAAACCTTAAACAGACCATTATTCACAGCAAACTACCCAGCCTCCAGGACAATATTTACCACAACACCACACAACCTGCCATGGCAAACTTGGCAAGACATATCAGATTATTTGACATATACTACCATCAACAACAACAAAAACAAAGTTGCTGGAAAAGCTCAGCAGGTCTGGCAGCATCTGTGGAGGAGAAAACAGAGTTAACGTTTCGGGTCCGGTGACCTTTCCTCAGAACTGG
>NC_063360.1:30308063-30315093 GCF_021869965.1 Rhincodon typus | reverse complement strand
ATACTACCACCACATGTGGGAACGCCACCCACCATGTACATGGCAAATACTCATGTGACTCTACGTTATATGCTGAGGGAAGAATTCCCTGAGGCATGGTATATGGGTGAGACCATGCAGACGCTACAACAACGGATGAATGGACACCATGCAACAATTGCCAGACAGGAATGTTCCCTCCCTTCAGCAGTGAAAGACATTCAGCCTCCAATTTTCAGGTAAGCATCCTCCAAGGCATCCTTTGAGATACAGAACAATACAGAACTGCCCAGCATAAACTGATAGCCAAGTTCTGTACTCATGAAGTCAGCTTCAATTGTGATCCTGGGTTTATGTCACATTGCATGTGACCCCACCATACTGTTCTGTATTTGTAAAATGTCCCTTACTGTCCTGTTATGACACTATCACCTTGGTAAATTGTTATGATATCTCTACCTTAAATAGTTTGTAACAGTTTTGGATTATTTATTAATTTGGCTCGACCCTCAGCATGTGACTCTTATACCTATCACATTATTCCAGATGTTTGATTTGTCTCCAGCAACACCTCATTTTAATATTTTTGTAAATATCTCTCTGCCTGATTTAATTGGATTACAGGTCATCCCTTCACTTGCTATTCAGTTGTTGACATTTTCCTAAGACCTTCTGACACTTTTGATCACCTGCTGAGACTTATTACTCAGCCTATCGATACTCCACTCACACCATTTGTATGATCTTTTGATCTCTCTGCCTATAAAATTCTGTGCCTGTGTGCGTCTATTCTCTTCACCTGATGAAGGAGCAGTGGTTAGAAAGCTTGTGATTTCAAATAAACCTGTTGAACTGTAACTTTGTATTCTGTGACTTCTGACCTTGTAACTGAAGAAACCGCCCCCAAAATAACTTTGGACCTCAGAAGGTGCTCTAAGTGGTGGCTTATCAACTTTTCACTGTACATATGATAAGTAAGCTAATTCAATTCAATTCTATTCAATGCTGCCAAGCCTCACAGGTTTCTCCAGCACTTTCCATTTTTATTTTGGATTTCCAGCATCCAAAGTATTTCACCTTACTTTACGTCTGATCACTGCTGTTGATGGCTGTACACAAATTGGCTGCTCCATTTCATCCATTCGCAACAGTAATTACACTTCAAAGGCGCTCCATGCCATAAAATAAAACAAAGAGCTACAGATGCTGGAGACCTGAAACAAAAACAGAAATTGCTGGCAAAATGCAGCAGGTCTGGCAGCATCTGCAGAGAAAGCAATGTTAACATTTCGAGTTTGGTGACTTTTTATCAGAATCTTATACTTTATATCCATATTTGTTAAAGTTGTAAAATGTTTCGGGACGTTCTGAGACTGTGAACTGTGCTATGGAAGTGCGAGTCTGTCTTTCTTTTGAAGAAAATTCATTATAAATCAAATGTTCCATCTCTGTTTATTGACAATGGAACATTGTTGAAAATAATGGTACCCTTCCTCATACGTGCCACCTTTCGCCGGATCAAAATCGTGGAAATCTCTCCGTAACAGCTATGTGAGTGTTCCTACACCCTAAAGGTGGGAGCAATTCAAGAACGTGGCCCACGACCACCGTCTCCAGGCCAATCAGTGATGGGAAATAAATCCTGGCTCACCCAGCAATGCTGATATCCTGTGAACGAATAAAAATACCCAATGTTGTTACAGTTGTCTTCAGCTTACTGAGATTAACTTTCGAAAATATCTGCTACAGCAGATACATGAGAACACCACCAGCTTCAAGTTCCCCTCCAAGCCACTCACCATCCTGATTTGGAAATATATCACCATTCCTTCACTGTTGCAAGGTCAAAATACCAGAATTCCCTCCCTAATGGCATTGTGGGTCTATTTACAGCACATGGTCTGCAGCGGTCAAGAAGGTCACTCACCACCACCTTCTGCAGGGCAGTTCGGGACTGGCAATAAATGCTGGCTCCACTAGCGATACCCAAGTCCCATATGTGAATAAAAAAGTTACTGACAGCAAAAGGTCAGCTGGTGCTTCAAGCCCGACCTCCCCTCGTGATACCTTAAGCATCATAACTACACATCATCCCTCCCCACACATTTAGCATGGGATTTTAGTACATTCGAACACATTCACTTACATCGAGTTAAAATTGGGCCAGTCATCCCCTGGGAGAGGCAACGAACCTGAAAGAGAAAGAGAACCTCAAAGGCATGAGAAATGGGGTCACGCATAGGCCACTCCACCCTGAAGATCGTGCCTTATCTTCTATCCCATCTACACTTTTGAGGAGCTATCCTTGTATTCTTTGGTTCCCATTGTATTTCTCAATATCTGACTTAAATGTGCACAATAACTGAGCACTCACAGCTCTCCAAGTTAGAGACTTCCAAAGATTCACAACATTTTGACTGAGGAAATTTCTCCTCATCTCAAACCTAAATAGCCGACACTATTTTCCGAGACTTTGACCTGCTCGTTTAAGACACTGCAGCCAAGGGAAATATTCTACAAGCAACTCCCCAGCCAATCACCGAGGGAGCAAAAACATCTGATGAAATTGCATCTCTGTGCACCCTCAGGCGATCAGAACCTATCCTCAAGATCAGATTGGCCACGCCAATTATCATTGACTGTGAAATCATTTACTTTCTGTCGGATGCAATCTCTGTTTCAGCCAGGAGGCAGTCCAGCTTCCAATGAGTTCCTGTGGAAAGTTAGCCCACACCACATGAGCCAACAACACATTCCGGAGATACGATATTCTCTGGGGATATGCTGTTGACGAGTACAGAAGCATAGGAAGAGGAGTAAACAATTTAGATTCTCCATTTCACAGTTGTAATACAGATGCATGTAAAATTCAAGTCAATATATTCAGATAAATTTTTTGATGGAGGGTGCTTGGTAAATTCATTCCAATGTTCACTGAACTCTTTTCCACTAACAATCAGGTTGGAAACAATTATAGTGGCTCGTTTGCAGATTGCAAATTGTTCAATTCAGATCTTTTAGATCAATTCTATTAGAAAAAATAATCTGAAAGACCTGCTGCTC
Source organism: Rhincodon typus (assembly GCF_021869965.1). NCBI lineage: Eukaryota > Metazoa > Chordata > Chondrichthyes > Orectolobiformes > Rhincodontidae > Rhincodon > Rhincodon typus. Next base: position 30,312,051 of record NC_063360.1, on the reverse strand, counting down.
CCATCCTGTAACCAAGGGCAAAATTGATCAAGTTACTTTTAATTGACTAACATTGTTCTGAAAGATGGTATTTAAGTAATGGAAGCAATAAATAATAATAATTTGGAACAGTCAATAATCCAGCTGGTCATAGATTGAGACTCTTCTCATTGTCAGTGCACTGATCCTTGAATTTGAAAATACTCTCCTACATAATTTTACTGAAGGAAGTAATAAATATTTTGTGGTGGAACAAAGTTTTCCAATAAAATCTAACCTAAAATAATTATTAGTGTGGGCAAACATTCATGATCATGTTCAAAAAACTGCTGATTTCTCAAGCTATTCCTTCATCAGCCACCCAGAAGTTTTCTGAATTTTAGAGATAGTAAGAACTGCAGATGCTGGAGTCATAGATAACTCAGTGTGGAACAAAAACAATGTTGCTGGAAAAGCTGAGCAGGTCTGGCAGCATCTGTGGAGGAGAAAACAGAGTTAACGTTTCGGGTCCGGTGACCCTTCCTCGGAACTGTGGAGAACACAGTGTGGAGCTGGAGGAACACAGCAGGCCAGGCAGCATCAGAGGAGCAGGAAAGTTGACGTTTCGGCCCATTTCTGAAGAAGGGTCCTGACCCGAAACGTCAACTTTCCTGCTCTTCTGATGCTGCCTGACCTGCTGTGCTCCTCCAGCTCCACACTGTATTTTCTGAATCTTACTTGTTCTGGAGTGGACTTTTTGAAAGGTTTAGCACCAGAGGATGACAAGGTTTTCTCACCACATCTTACCAAACTCCGTTCATTAACTACCTACAAACCCCCACTACCTGGAGCCATCCTCAGCAATTCTAGTCCCATCAGCTCGCCACTGTCGGGATATCCTGAAACAGACTGATATTCCCGGTGCCAGTGCTGTCAATAAAAGCTCAATCAAGCACCATCAGTCTGGAGCTGTCCTGCATGCTTCCTGACACTTGCCCCAGACACAGCAGACAGGGGAAATTTGTTATCCTGCTTTGTAGGTGAGGTTCCGGGAGTCCTGGTGCACAGTATGCCAGGACTGGCAGAGAAGATCACTGCCCCAGACCATACCAGCTTGGTCTGAGGTTGCTGGTTAGTGCACGGTTAGCCGCCTGTCACTGGGTCAAAATCCTGGAGTTCCCTTCATAAGGGCATTGTGGGTCACATGGCCTGCAGTGGTTCAAGAAGGCAGCTCACCACCATCTTCTCAAGGGCAACTAGGGACGGGCAATAACCTCTTTAATTGTTACCTAAATCCGAGTGGCTTGCTAGGCCATTTCAGCCATCATTGTGGGTTTGGAATCACAGTTGGACCAGACATGAAAGTGGTAGATTTCCCAAAAAGGACATTAGTGAACGAGAAGGGTCCTTATTACAACAATTTCCTGGTCACCAATACTAATCTGGAATTTTAATTTAATTTAAATTTCATTTCAGATTTACAAATTGAAAATAAATTCCACCCGCTGGGATTTGAGCCAAAGTTCTCCAAAGCATTAGCCTGGGCCTCAGGATTGTGAGTGCCTCCTCTGGCTTACTTCTACTTGTTATCACAGTTGATGCATTACTCGTCTCCAGAATGATTCACACTGTCTCCTGAGTTGGAATTTTATTTCAATTATGAGGGACCAGCTCAGCGCTGCTCAAACAATTGTCATGGAGGAGACTTTTATCAGAACGGTACAGCCCCACGGCTACTCACCACGTACATTTCGAGCACATCTCTTTCTAACCTCTATAAACGTTCTAGCTCACTATATCTGGTCTTCACTTTGTTCTTCAGCTGTGGAATTTACCTGCAATGCATTTGCTGGTCCTCCTTGTGTTTCTCTAACTGTTTGCCAAATAAGACAAGCAACTGTGAAGGTTTTGATCTTAGGGAAAAACCGTTCCCACTGGCAGGAGGATCTGTCATTACAGGACACAGATTTACCAAAGATAAAAAGAGAAGGATTCTTTCAACACAGTGCGTTGTTACAATTTACAATACATTGACTGAGAGAGCAATCGAAACGGACACAGTTTTAACTTTCAAAAGAAAATTGAATTTCACTCTGGAATAGTTAAAATTGTGAAGCTATGAGGAAAGAGGCCTAAAATGGGGCTAATTTGATGGACGAATAGAGAGTGGAGAATTTGGAGCTGTTCTCCTGGGTGAAGAGCGAAAAGAGAAGATTTGGATGGAAAGTTTCAAAACCAAGCAGCTGGCAGAGCAGAAAGGGAGAAACTTCCAGTTGTGGAAGAGCCAAAAACTAGGGGACATCAAGTTAAGGCAAAAAGAAGCAGTGGTGAATGAGGAAAAAACTATTTTCACACTGAGTGGTTTGGATCTGTAATGCACTTCCTGAAAGAGTGTTGAAGATAAATTCAGTTGAGGCTTAGAAAGGAAAATTGGGTGTTTTTCTGACTGGAAACAAAGAAATGATGTTAGTAGGAAAAGTGGTATAGCTTGCTGGGAGCCAGCAAGGGCATGGCTGGAGAATGGCCTCCTTCCATGTTATAACTATTATATGATTCAATGATAATTGGAGAGCTTTGTGCAGAGAACCAGATGTACGCTGAATGGCCTCCTTTGTACTATATGGATATGAATGGAATGGCCCAAAAAGGCCATGATAACCCCCTATGCCCAGCAGGTATCAAAGCAGTGGACTTGGTGTAGGTTCTTCTTTCTGTCACCAGCTTCCCATCATCAGTTTAGCAGGAAGATGAGGTGCCAGTCCAACTCAAGGGAAAGCCTCACAGAAACTTTTAACTGGGTCTTTTTATGGAAGTTGGATTCAGAAACAAATCACTTACAGGCTGAGAAACAAAAGTCGTTGAAATTGTTATTTCTGTAAGGCCAGGAGGAATCTGACTGTCCACCTAAAATAATCTGAGTCACTGATATCCCCGACAATCTACTCACTGTATTCACCCTTCCTGTCCCCCACAGATCACCTGGAGTCCACATTCATTGCTCCAGACCAAATCTGCTCAGCTGCAATAGGTTGGGCAGATTCCCAGTTTTAATTAATTGAAGTCAGCCTCTTGAGATTGTCTCAGTCTCCCCCTCTGCCTCCCTGTTTTTCCATTAGCCATCTGTTAAAATACCCTCACAACAATCTAAAAGATGCAGCTAACGCCCTCATACATCCTTGAATGTATTTTCCAAAAGAGGCCACTGGGGTAGGAGCTCAACTACTATCTGTCCTCTCCTTGCCCAGAGGTACTAGGCATACAATAGTGTATTATCACAAAAATTGTGGTGCAGGAGTCCACTCAGCATGATGTGCCTCATTGGACAGCATTCTCACCTCTGTGTCAGAAAATTCGAATCTGACTCAGGAAATTGAGCACAACTACTAAGATGACAGACCCAGTACCGAGGAAGTGCACCACTGTTGGTGCTAAGAGACACAGTACAGAGGGAGTGCAGCACTGCTGGTGCTAACAGACGCAGTACAGAGGGAGTACTGCACTGTTGGTGCTAACAGATGCAGTACAGAGGGAGTACTGCACTGTCGGTGCTGACAGATGCAGTACTGAGGGAGTACAGCACTGTTGGTGCTGACAGACGCAGTACAGAGAGAGTACAACACTGTTGGTGCTGACAGACCGAATGCAGAGAGAGTGTATCACTGTCAGTGCTGACAGACGCAATACTGAGGGAGTACAGCACTGTTGGTGCTGACAGATGCAATACTGAGGGAGTACAGCACTGTTGGTGCTAACAGATGCAATACTGAAGGAGTGCAGCACTGTTGGTACTGACAGACAGAGTACTGAGGGAGTACAGCGCTGTTGGTGCTGACAGACAGAGTACTGAGGGAGTACAGCGCTGTTGGTGCTAACAGATGCAGTACTGAAGGAGTGCAGCACTGTTGGTATTGACAGACAGAGTACTGAAGGAGTGCAGCACTGTTGGTACTGACAGACAGAGTACTGAGGGAGTACTGCACCGCTGGTGCTGACAGACAGAGTACTGAGGGAGTACTGCACTGTTGGTGCT
>NC_063360.1:30300605-30308053 GCF_021869965.1 Rhincodon typus | reverse complement strand
GCTGACAGACAGAGTACTGAGGGAGTGCAGCACTGTTGGTGCTGACAAACGCAGTACTGAGGGAGTACAGCACTGTTGAAACTGACAGGTGCAGTGCTGAGAGAGGGCAGCACTGCTGGAGCTGATAGTTTTGGAATGGACAGCCAACTGAAATCTCTGCCTGACCTCTCCAGTTTGTTGAAAAAGATTCCATTATGAAGAAGACCACAGGAGCTTTGTTTGATGTCCTAGCCAACATTTATCCATCAACAAATACCTTGAAAATAACTTGCCATGCTGTTATCATATTGCTATTTGTAGAGCTTGGTGTGTGCAAATTGGCTGCCGGAATTGCTTCATGGCAACAGTGACTACATTTTTAAAAAACTAACGAGTACTGAGATGTGTTTTGATCTCCTTATTTAGGGAAGGAAATTGTTTCATTACAGGAAGTTCAGAGAAGGTTCACCATGATGATCCCTAGAATGGAAGGATTGTCTTATGAGCAAAGGCTAAACAGATTGGGATTCTACTCACTGGAGTTTAGAAGAATGGGAGGTGATTTCATTGAGGAATATGAGATTCTTAAGGGGCTTGACAGGGTAAATGCTGGGAGGATGTTGCCCCTCAAGGGAAAGTCTAGCACCAGAGGGCATAGTCTCAAAATAAAGAGGCACCAATTTAAGACTGAGATAAGGACGAATTTCTTCTCTCAGAGGGTTGTGAGTCTTTGGAACTCCTTGCTGCAGAGAGCTGCAGGTGCAGAGTCCTTGTACATATTTAAGGCTGAGATAGATAGATTCTTGATCAGTATGAGGAATCAAGGGGTTAAGAGGAAAGGGCAGAAAAGTGGAATGTGAGGAGTGTTGGATCAGCCATGATCATATTGAATGGCACAGCAGTCTGCAGGAGCCAAATTGTCTATTCCTGTTCCTATTTCTTATGGTCCTTATGACATCATGAGGCAGTGAAAATTGTCATGGAAATGCAAACGCTTCATTTATTTCAGCAAAGGTCAAGTAACTGTGGTCTAGATAGGACATCAGATATGAGACTTATCTATAAGAGTTGATGCTATCTCATTTACCCAAAGGCCTGAAGAAACTGGATACATTTTTATTGTAGCAACAATTACTTTTAGTTTTATACTCATTGCAGTTTGCATGCAGGGGTTCTGTAACAGGTCTCAGTCGGACTCAAATGGTGTGCAATGTGTTTCTCCGGGAAACAAACATATTGCTGGAGAAACTGAGCAGGTCTGGCAGCATCTGTCAGGAGAGAAACAGAATTAACATTTAGACTCTGGTATAACTCTTCTTCAGAACTGAAAGGTATTGGAAAATAGGTTCGTCTTAAACTTTTGACAGAGGCAGAGGGTGGTCAAGAGGGCACCTGGTACAAAGGTCCAGTGCAGAAGATAAAGGTGTAGTTAACAGAGGAGAAAAAAAAATGTAAAAAGGGTATAAATTTAATGTGTAAAAGGGAGAAAATTGGAACTTTCTAATAAGTGTGGAGTGAATAAGACACAAACAAGCTGTGGGGGAGGAGTGGGGATCATTGGGAGAATGGACGGCAGAGATAATGCTGTCTGTTTTGAATTTATTGAATTCAATGTTGACACCTTCAGGCTGTAAACTGCCTAAGTGGAAAAATGAGGTGGTGTTCTTCAAACTTGCATTGTGCTTCATTGGATGACTCCAACAGGCCCAGGTCAGAAATGTTGACGTGAGAGCAAGGTGGTTTCTAGAAATGGCAAGCAACTGGGAGGTCAGAGTCATTCCTATAGACAGAGTGGAGGTGTTCTGCAAAGCAGTCACCCAGCCTATGTTCTCATTTCACTATTGTAAATTTGACTGCATTGTGAGCAGTGAATGCAGTAGACTAGATTGAAAGAAATACAAATGAAATGCTGCTTCATTTGGAAGGTGTGTTCTGGGGTCCTGAACAGTGATGGGGGAGGAGATGAATGGGCAAGTATGACTGCATCTCTTTCCCCTACACTTCCCCCATAATCATGCAAACTTTTCCCCCTCAAGTTCTCTGGTCCTGTGGTCAAAACACTAGGTCTTAAGCACAAGGAGATCAAGAGTGACATAACAGTGCAGTATTGAAGGGGCTCCTGTCTTTTGGGTAAAGAGTTAAGGTTAGGGCTGTAAGGGACAACTTATAAACTTTTCACTGTACTCATTTGATAATAAAGCAATTCATTCATTCATGTCTGATTTGGAGGAATTGTTTTATAAGCAAATGATAAACAGGTTGGGACTCTACTCACTGGAGTTTAGTATGAGGAATAATGGAGGAGTGGACCAGGGTATCACAGAGGGAACAGTCCCTGCAGAATGTTGACAGTGGAGGGAAGGGTAAGGTATGTTTAGTCGTGCCATCCTGCTGGAGGTGGCAGAAATAGCGGAGGATGATCCTTTGAAAGAAGAGACTAGTGCGGTGGAAAAAAAGGACAAATTGTTGTGGGAAGAAGGCAAAGGGGTGACGTCAGAAGTGCAGGAGACAGGCATGATATTTCTGAAGGCCCTGACAACTACAATAGGGTAGAGTGGTGAGGGAACCTCGGTTGAGTATAAAGACTATCGTGTTGGAGGCAGCTCAGTGCTAGGTGGCATCTTCAGAGCTGATGTGAGCAAGATGGACAAACTAGGAGGAATAAATGGACTCCTTGCAGTCGAGGTAACCATGGGATTTGATGGGGTTGTAAAGGATATTGCTGAGCAGCCTATCCTCAGAAATGGAAATAGAGAAGCCAAGGAAGGGAAGGCAAGAGTCAGAGATGGACCAGGCGAAGATGCGAAAAAGATGTAAATTGAAAGCAAAATTGATGAATTTTTCCAATTGTGGACAAGAGCAGCAAGCAGCACTGAATACATTATCAATGTATTAGAGAAAGAGTAATGGGTGGAGGCTTGTGTAGGGCTTGAGGAATGTCCCACATACCCCATAAAGAGACAGGCATACCTAAAACTCATGCAAGTATCAATGGCTACCCCATTGACTTGGAAAGTCTGTTGTAGTTTTAACAGAGGAACAAAGAGTTTCCAAAGGTGTGCACGGGATGGATTTTACAGAGAATAAAATTCAATCAGGAAAATGCTGCTATGAAAGCAGATGCAAGTGAAACTCTTCAGAGTCCTGACACTTTCCCTGTTATTTGCCTACATGCATTCATTATTAACTGCATAATTTCAAATTTGAATAATTACTAATAGGTCCAAAGACAGTCATCAGCCTATCACCATTACAACCATCACAATGTACTCACAATTACTCCCAGTATCATCAGCACAGATAATAGTGTACTAAGCAATGTTAAGGTTCGTTAGCCCATAGCTCTGCCATGCTGACTCTCATTCCTCCATCAATTCAGCTTGAGACAGTCAGCCTAACATGGTCATTTCCAAATGTTTCTCCTGTCGCTGCGGCTTTGTTCCCCCTCCTGATTGCAGTCGCTCTGTCTGACAGTTAAATAGTACAAGCAAGATAGATACCAGGTTAGGTCAGAATCTAAAACAGAAGGGAGGTTAATGCTTTGGGAACATTCTTGAAAACAGTGGAAACAGGCCAAGATCCTCACGAGCCCTGTTATGTATTCCCAGCATCTTCTGTTTTGACTTCAGATTTTGCAGTTTACCCTCTATCTTGTTTATGAAGCCCTTGGTGTCTGCTCTTCAGTTTCTCTCATGTCTGAAGTTCAGCAATTTTTTTTCTCCTTCCATCTACATTCTTTCATGCCTCTCTCTTTGCTGCCAGGTTTCACATTTTCCAAAACTCTTTTCATTCTTACCAGACCCCCTTCTTGACTATTTAGAGTGTCATACTTTTATTTCTTTCACCAGCCCATTCTGTGCCTTTTGGGTGAAATCTTGAAAAAAATGTACTTTGCTTTCCTTTTTTTTCCAGTTCAGATTCCCCGACGAATTGTTTATTATTGTTGCTTTTCACTAACATGTTTGCAGCACAGGTGGCCCATTAGGAATTGGAAATAAAACATAGACTAATCAAAGGCCTTTCAACCCTCAAGCTTCCTTCTTCTATAGGTCAGCTTAGAACATTATATAGCATTATATAGCACAGAAGGAAACCATTTCATATACCGTGCCTCTGCTGGCTCTTCAATAGAATAAATGACTTAGTCTCCTTCCCCTACACTTTCCCCACAATCCTGCAAATTTTTTCCCCTTCAAGTCCCTAGTCCTGTGCTCAAAATGCTAGGTCTTGAACACAAAAATATCACAAGTGACTTACCAGTGCAGTACTGAAGGAGGTTCTGTCTTTTGGGTGAGGTGTTAAGGTTAGGATGATCCTTGGTGTGGAGGGATTGTTTTATGAGCAAAGGTTAAACAGTTTGGGACACATTCACTAGAGTTTAAAAGAATGAGAGGTGATTTCATTGAGACATACAGGTTTCTTAAGGGGACTGACAGGGTAAACGCTGACAGGATGTTTCCCTTCATGAGAGAGTCTAGGGCCAAAGGGGATAGTTTCAGAATAAGGGGACATCAATTTAAGACTGAGTCTTTGGAACTCCTTGCCACAGTGAGCTGTAGGGGCACAGTCTTTGTATACATTTAAGGCTGAGATAGGTTCTTGATCGTTAGGGGAATCAAGGGTTTTGGGGAAAGGGAAGAAAAATGGACATGAGGAATGTCGAAACAGCCATGATCCTATTGAATGGCAGAGCAGGGTCAAGGGGCCGAATGGCCTACTCCTATTCCTATTTCTTGTGGTCTAATGCATAGTATGGATGTAAAAGATCCCATGGCACTATCTCAAAGAAGAGCAAACGGAGCTATTCCTCATGTTCTAGCCAATATTTATAATTTAATCAAGTCAAAATATACAGATCTTCTAGTCACTATTACATTGTAGTTTCTGGGAATTTGCCACATGCAAACTGACTATTACATTTCCATCATGACAACACGGATAAACTTTCAAACGTCCTCCACTGGTTTTAATGCACATTGAGACATCCAGTTATCATGAAAATCTTTCTTTTTCGTCCCTATATGTGGTTAATTCCTTTTCACTTATTGAATCTGAATCCACCCCCTGTCAAGCAATGAATTCCATTTGAAGACACCGCATTTGTTTTATCTGATGATGTGCTCCATCGCTGTGACATAATTTCCTAAGTATTTCTGAAGAAGGGTCACTGGGCCTGAAACATTAACTCTGCTTTCTCTCCACAGATGCTGCCAGACCTGCTGAGTTTTTCCAGCAATCTTTGACTTAGTTTCTGAATTTCCTAAGGTTCAGTTTTGAAGAGAATTTAGGTTGCTTGATATGAACAAGAGAAAGAAAAGCAGCCAGCCTCATCACACACCCAACCCAGCAAATAGTTGCAGAGGGAAGACAGGCGATGCCATTGCAAACTGATAGCCAAGGCTGGAGTACAGTTTGAGAAGACTTGAGTCTCTGCTGAGTGGCAGCAGTGCCATTTAACATGTGCACGATTGAAAGCCAAGGGCAGAGGCAAATGTGAATAGTTTAGTTTGTGTAACATTACATAGCATAAACATTACTCATTCATCCTGTTATACATTATTCAGGCAAAAGAAAGAGACAAATGCTTGATAGATTCAGGCTGTTGCACAATGACAAATACACATAATAGTCAATCTCCCATTGCCTTGCATATGTTTGGGAATTGAAGACCAAGTGTAGCCTTCAAGTGAAGCAAGGTTAGAGGCTTGGGGATAATTGGACCAGGGTGTGCAGATGTAATTCAGTCCTTCCACTAGCCGGAGGGTGTGATTACAGCCTGACAAGCTTTACATAAGTAGTCTCCATTATAACTGTGAGCATAGGAATTTATAATGGAAAATGTTGACGGGAAATGCATGCAGATGTAAAACTTGTAATATATTATTGATAGGTAGAGATACTAGAGATATTAACCCTCAGAGTATCAACCCATTTGGAAAGCTTCATATTTGCTTAATATAATAATTCTTGTGTCTGAGTCTTCAACAAAGTATTTCTGCTAAACAGAATTCTCAATTTCACTCTGAATATTCCCATTAAGGGCTGATTAAATATGGAATAAGTCATGGGAGATCGATACAGATCCTATATGTTAGTGATAGACTTCTGTCAGGGATAACACCTTTATTTCCTTTTGAACCATAAAACTGAAAAGTGAAAGTTGGACTGCTATCAGGGCAGTTTTGCAAGTTGAAGATGAAATAGGAATGTGAAGTGGACGGTTCAGCTGCACAGGATTATGTTACTTTTTTAAAGCAGTGAGGTTGGTACCTTATGTGGCAGAATGACACCAGGAGTCTTTGAATTAAGGAAACACTACCTAACAACAGCCTTCAGATTGGTCCAGCAGCTGTTCATTACAGATTTGTGCTTTATTATACCTGGGTGCTATTGCACCTATATATAATTACAAATTAAGCTTGGATTATGGATATATGTCTGAATTCAGAGTGATAAACCAAAACTAACAAACATAACAAATGGCTTAATATATACAAAATGTAGCATGAGGAAAAAGGACCTTCTTTGGATAGTCTCCCAGTTTATTTCACTTGTTTAATTTTTCTTTGTTCCCTTTGGGAGTTCTACTTAACTAATTTGGTCCATTGTGACGAAAAAGCAAAATGTTCACATAAAATAAATTCATCTGTAAGAGCTATATTGCCATCAGTCTGTGCAGTGGATTTTGATATTAGATACAGGATGCATGTTCTCTCTGTGGTTCGCCACTGCCAGAGACCTCTAGAAGCCTGCTAACAGGAAGCATCTCTCACCATTTCTCTCTGTGAAAACCTCATTGCATAGCAGTAGAGTACACCATTCTCATTTGCCAATTGTTAGAGAATGTGTTTGTTCACAAGAGATAGAGTTAATTCCTGTTCATGAAGAAACTTGTTGTGAACTGCTTTTGTCCTGAATAGTGTTCAGTCAGGTGAATTGATCATCTTGGTGGTTTAATTGGTTAGTTACACATTTGTGACGGCTTATGGGATAGTGGGGCTTGATTATCAATGCACTCTTCCCAAATGAGACAAGACACTTTACTCAGTGGTCACACTCTGTTCCAGTTCCACTCCAGAACCTTGAATACATGAGCTTGATTGACTCTTCAGTACATTCCCGCGGGAGTGCTGCACTGAGTAAACTCCTGTGAAGAGGTTGGGGAGTCCAGGGCGGGACTCTGGAAGTGGCATCAAGGAGCGCGGCTGGCAAAGTAGCGAGCACAGGGACCCAGCCTCAGCTGCTACATCGGTGGAGGATGATGGCGGCTTCGGCGATGAGGTGGTTCTGGCGGGCCAAGAGTCTTTTGGCCAACTTTTGTGACATCTTCCTTCCCGGGATCAGTGACGAGATTGGTCCTTGGGGTGGCTTCTGTGCAGTGTCGTGCCCTGGAATTCCAGCAGCTCGGAGTGGATGGCCTGCTTTGGTGGAGGCGTCTGGCCCGGAATTCCAGCAGCTCGGAGTGGATG
>NC_063360.1:30222865-30300595 GCF_021869965.1 Rhincodon typus | reverse complement strand
TGGCCCGGAATTCCAGCAGCTCGGAGTGGATGGCCTGTTTTGGTGGAAGCGTCTGGCCGGAATTCCAGCGGCCTGGCATGGCAGCAGTACTGCCTTATCCCAAACCCAGGAGCCATGAATTGAACTAAGCTGGGATTTGTCTTAATTTTGCTTTATTTCTTTCTTATCTATGCCTTCTGTTATTAATATAGGTGCCGTGGTATGGCAACTTAAACACTTTTCACTGTATTTTTCTTTTGTAAAAAATACAAGTGACAATAGGATTAGAATTAGATTTTATTGTCTCATGTACTCAAGTATAGATATACAGGAGTACAATAAAAAGTGTACAAAGTCACCGTTCTCACGCACCATCTTGGTTACAAAAACCAGAATTTAAAACAGCAGAAATAAATGAAACAGAGCCAAAAGTAAAGAAAAATGTCCAGATCTAGAAGAAAGAAAAATGTATAAAGGCTATGGGTCAAAGTCTATGGAAAGTGGGATTTGAATAGTTACATCACAGTTTTTGAATGGCATGGACATGATGGACCGAAGGGCCTTTTACTGTACTGTAAATCTCTATTACACAATGAGCAAGGTATCAGCAGAATCTAGTGACCAGAAAGTGTCATCACAACAAGTTAATGTGTTCAAAAAGCATTGGAGCAAGGAAGTAAAACAAGAAGGAGCTGGTTGAGGAAAAGTAATCTTAATTACCTCACAATACTTGTCAAAACAGTTATCATTAGGGACTGAACAAGAATGAAAAATGTTTCCAAGGTCTCAGAATTTCAGCAACAATTAAAAGGCTAAACTGTATGTCCATTGAAGCAATGCTTTAAATATTTTCAAAGTTATCTTTCATCACACAGTTATTCCAAACATTCTATAGATGTTGCTGCACCATCCACAGTATTTCACATCTTAACTGCAAATCTTTTCTCTTAAACTCTTCAAAATGATTTAGGCTAGTTATGCTGCATCCAGTATATATGATATAACAAGGTGTAGAGCTGGATTCTCAGATTGTCCAGCATCTGCAGTTCCTACTATCTCTGAAACAGTATATATGATGTAGTTTTTCCCAGCCAAATTCTGACAAAGACTTTTAACCACAGTTGTGGCCTGTGCCTCAATATATCCAGCCCATCTGAGGCTGTTCCTGTGTTCAAATTAACATAAAATTTAGCTGATGCTGTCTGAAAGTAGTCAGTAAGAAACTAGTCAGATTCCTGCTTGCAAGTCCTTTTCAATCATATTCCACAGGAGTAACAGTTCTTCTGAAGTTGCAACTCTCACATTTGGTAATGAAGTCAGTCACACTCCACGTCCAGTCAAAATTAAATCACAGAATAATCCGGATACAAAAATAGACGATATGCAGTATTGTTCTGCATTCGTCTCTTTCCCTATCAATCTGTCACTGTCTATCCCTCTGTCTCCTCTCTCTCTACTTCATATTTTGCTCAATGATTCCTTTCTCTGCCAGTTACTCAGTTCATCAGTGTATCACATCACTTTCTGCCTGACTCTCTGACACTGTTGTCACGTCTCTCCCTCCATTTCTATACCTTCAACCTCTCCATATATCATGTTATTGCACCCTCTCTGTCTCTATATAGAGTCATACAGTCCGGAAACAGACCCTTCTGTCCAACCAGTCATAGAGTCATAGAGTCCTAAGAGTCCTACAGCACAGGAACAGGCCCTTCGGCCCAAACTGGTCCATGCCAACCACGCTAACCCCATTTCCCTGCACTTGGCCCATATCCTTCTGAACCTTTTCTATCCATGTATTCATCCAAATGCCTTTTAAATGTTGTTAATGTATCCGCCTCAACCACTTCCACTGGCAGCTCATTCATTTTGCATACCATCCTCTGTGTAAAAAAGTTGCCTCTCAGGTTCTCAAGTATTTTTTCTCCTCTTACCTTAAACTGATGCCCACTAGTAAATCATCATAGAATCCCTACAGTGTGGAAACAGGCCCTTCAGCCCAACAAGTCCACACTGACCCTTGGAGCATCCCACCCAGACCCATCCCCCTTTAACCCACCTAATCTACACATCCCTGAACACTAGGGTAATTTAGCATGGCCAATCCACCTAACCTGCACATCTTTGGACTGTGGGAGGAAGCTGGAGCAAACCCACGCAGACACGGGGAGAATGTGCAATCTCCACACAGACAGTCACCCAAGGGTGGAATTGAACCTGGGTCCCTGGCGCTGTGAGGCAGCAGTGCTAACCACTGAGCTACCATGTCACCTGATCCTCAATTCCCCAACCCTGGGAAAAGGACTGAGTGCATTCACCCTATCTATGCCTCTCATAATCTTATACCATTCTATAAGATCTCCCCTCAGTCTCCTATGTTCTAAAGAAAAATGTCCTAACTTGTCAACCTCTCCCTATAACTCAGTCTCTTGAGTCCTGGCAACATCCTTGTAAATTTCTTCTGCACTCTTTCCAGTTTAATAACATCCTTCCTATAGCAAGGTGAACAAAACTGAACACAATACTCCAAGTGCAGCCTCACCAATGTCCTGTAAAACTGCAACATAACTTCCCAACTTCTATACTCAATGCCCTGACTGGCAAAGGTCAGTTTGCCAAAAGCCTTTTCATTGTCCTGTCTACCTGTGATTCCACTTTCAGAGAACCGTGCACCTGAACTCCAAGGTCTCTCTGTTCCACTATACACCTTAAGGCCCTACTATTCATCATGAAACTCGTACCTTGATTTGACTTTCCAAAATGCAGCAGCTCACACTTATCTATATTAAACTCCATTTGCCATTTCTCAGCCCACTTCCCCAGGTGATCAAGATCCTGCTGCAATTTCTGATAACCTTCCTCACTGTCCACAATTACCGCCTATACCTACATAATCCCAAACTAAACTAGTCCCACCTGCCTGCTCCTGACCCATATCCCTCCAAACCTTTCCTATTCATGTATTTATCCAAATGTCTTTTAAACGTTGTAATTATAAGCGCATCCATCACTTCCCCATCCCTGTTACCTCACTCTTACTGTGCCCTTGTCTCCCTCCCACTTTGTCCTCTACCTTCTCTTCCTCCCATTTTGTGCCTCGCTTTCTGTCTCACTCTGTAAGACACCTTGCCTCTTTTACTCACTGCACACGTCACTTTCTGACTCATTGCATTCCTTCCCTTGCTTTCTCCACTGTGATTCTCGTTTTTTGTATCCCTCTCCTCCTTCATTCTCCCTCCCACTCTTTCTCAATTCCCCTTTGTCTCCACTCCCTCTTCCCTCCCACCACACTCTCTCCTTTCCCTGACCACTCTGTTTGGGCCTCCACATTTCACTCCCCCATAGCTCCTCTTCATCCATCCCTTCCACTCCCATACGAACTCCTGTCCACTGCTACACCTCTGCTAACACCCACGACCCGTGCACTCCCATACCTCTGCTACCCCACCCCCTCTCCCACACTGCCTCCACGCTCACTCCCTCGCCCGTCCCTTGCCCCCAACCTCATCCAGCCACTCTCATCCCCTATTCAACTACTCCTAATCGCCCCCATCCCTCCCCCAACTCTCTGTCTGCCCAAACTTCCTCTGTCACTCCCCCACACTCCCTCAACCAACTCCCCACTTGCTCCCTCACCATCCTGTTCCACTATGACCTCCCTCTCTCTACCCTACCCACCCACTCGGAACACTCTCTTTCCATCCCCTGCCCCCTCCTACCTCTACTCCCACCCACTCCACACACTCTCTAAATGACTGTTCTATTCTACTTTTTTCATCTTTGCACAAAAGCCAGGTCCTGTTTCCAAATCAATTCCCTTCACAAATACAACAGTACCACTGACTGTGGCCAGCCAGCTCGGAGTCAGACACCTGAACTGAGGAGATTCTAATTCCCTAGTTAATTTTTTATTTTTTAAAAGCCCCTACACTACTGCCATACAGCAGTATGTTGTGCGTGTGCAGGTGTGAGACACAGCAAAAAACACCAGGTGTGCAAATAACTTTATTAACGTACCACCACCAGGAAAATCACCCACGTGACTAAAGAATCAGTATCAAGCAGAGCCCCGACTGTTCTATTCTATTACTGTCTTTCAATTGAGTATTCAAATCAAGGTTCCATCTGCCCTCTTAGACATTTATTTTAAGGCAAAAATGGAAGATTTCCTAGCAGTCTGGCAAATATTTACCACTCAGGCAACATTGTCACAGAATCACACTGGTTACAGCACAGAAGGAGGCCATTCAGCCCATTGTGCCTACATTGGCTTGTCAAATGAGCATCATTACCTCCTACCAAAATTCTGCATCTTCCCCATACCCTTGCACACTAATTCTATCCAGCTGTCCTCTTGAATGCTTCAATTTAACCTGCTTCTGCCACATTTCCAGCAGTGCATTCCAGATCCTAACTATTCACTCTGTGAAACTGTTTATTCTCATAAATCTATGCCCTCTTGTTCCTTTTGTGAACAGGAACAGTTTCTCCCCATTTACTCTAGCATGTTCATGATTTGGAAAACCTCCATCAAATGTTCTCTCAGTCTTCCTCTCTCCAAGGAGTTCATCCTTCTTCAATCTATAATCACTGAAATTTCTTATTCCTGCAACCATTCTTGTCAATCACTTCTGTATTCTTTCCAGTGCATTCACATCTTTCCTATAATGAGGTACCCACAACTGTACACAATACTCCAGCGGAATTCTACCAAATGTCTTATACAAGTTCAACATCACCTCTTTCCTCTTGTACTTTATGCACATATTAATAAAGCTGAGAACATTGTGTTTTATTAACTGATCTCTCCACTTGTCCTGCTACCTTCAGTGATCTGTGCATGTTTATACCTAGGTCCCTCTGCTCCTGCACCCCCTTTAGAATTGTACCCATTATTTCATATTGTCTCTCAATGTTCTTCCTACCAAAGTGCATAACCTCATAGTTCATTGCGTTCAAATTCATCTGCCGCCTATCAACCCACTCCACCAACATGTCAAAGTTGTTTTCAAATTTCATACTGTCTTCCTCACAGATTAAAATTCTTCCAAGATTTGTGTCATCTGCAAACTTTGAAATTGTTCCCTACACACCAAGATCCAGATTTTTTTTGATTTGATTTGGTTTATCATTGTCACATGTACCGAGGTACACGAGTAACAGGCATATCATACCATACAAACTGCATTAGCGTAATAGAACAGAGAAATATTTGTTGGCTTTTGGGCATTGGAAGGTAATTTTTAAGTGCAATTTTTAAAATTCTTTCACAGGATGTGAATGTCACTGACAAGGCCAACATTTGTTGCCTATCCCTCATTTCCTTTGAGCTGTTTGGCCATTTCAGAGGACAGTTAAAAGTCAGCCAAGTTGCTGTGGGTCTCGAGTCACATATCGGCCAGATGAGGTAAGAACAGAAGATTTCTTTCCCTAAACGGCATTAATGAATCAGATAGGTTTGATGATTTTTTCAATGTGATAACCTGCAGTTCTTGCATAATTTAATAGTTCTATATTTTATGTGGCCTTATCACGATTAATTAATTAAGAAGCTGCAGGAAGACACATGAATAGTCGTTGATGCTAATTTGCCCTGAGTTGGAGTCTGAGTTTGAAAATTTAAAGGCCATGCCTTTTTTCTGTATTTTTGATTGTGGGCTGAAATGGGAAAACAACTGTTTAAAAATCAAATATCATTGAAAGAGTACAGCACTTTTTAAAAGCAAGCAACCTGACACTCATTGTGAGTGTTGTTTACATAGCTGCTGGCTGGAGCAGTAATGGATAATTGGAAGATGAGCTGGAGCAAAGGGCTGTGTAAAAATGGAGGTTCAGCTAGAAATAACAAGCTGATTGATCTGTGGATGAGTGTCCAGTTGTCAATGACAAAGGCCTTCTGCCTGCCAACAGTGATGTGACTGGCTTCCAGTTAGCTGAATGGCTTGGTGCTGTGAACAAGATTGTGAGAAGCCATCAGATTGGTTGTCAACCATCAGTTCAGGAGCTGCCTGTATTCTCTGCAGTAAAAACAACTTAAGCCTGAAGATACAGCAGTTGCTGTAAGTTGTGATTTTTAATTAATAAGTCAGAGATCTTTATAAATTTTAACCAGTCACCCTGTGCCTCCTAAAACAGGTGAAAGCATCTGGAGAAAGAAGATTGAGAAGCAGCCTTCTGATCAGCATGAGAGTCATCTCAGGAAATTTTGTAAACAGGGATCACTGAACTGCTTTCCTAGGGTTTCCCTCCACCCATAACACCTCTGCTTTCCTTATTTTCCGTGTGTGTGTGTGTAGAGGGAGAATTTCTAAGGGTGTTAAAGTTTTAGTGTGTATAGATGGGGAATTTATAAGGGGATTAGAGTTTTAATTAGAGTTTTATGCCGACAATTCATAATTGTTTACCTGTAACTAGAGTCTTATTTATTTGTGATAAATAGTAATTGTGTGAAGTGCAGAATGCTTTCTGTTAACCTAGGTCTAAAAAAACCAAGTAAATTTAGAAATATTGCATACTTTTAGAAAACCTTCAACTTTTGTGATAACTCTGGAAATAGTAGGCCTTAATTTTCTGTGTGTTGCCCCAGTGGGGCATTATAAAGAATAAAGAAGGATTGCATGCACTCTTTTTATAGTTGTAGTTAACACATGACTCCTGCAAATGTCAGAGATCTTTTAATGTGTTCAGTACAGCTGAGGCAATAATATTTCATTGAAATCATAAAACACCAAAGATAAACTTCCACAATTACTTATGATATGCAGAACTGAAGATGGTCACTCAGCCCGACCAGTCCAGGCCAGTATTTATGCATCATTTGAGACTATTCCACCTCCCAAACTTTCCTCATCTAAGTCCATCATCACACCTCTCTACTCCCTTCTCCCTCCTATCCCTGTGTAGCTACCCTTTAAATATATCAATACCTTCTACTTTAATCACTCCCTGTGGTAGAGTGTTCCATGTTCTTGCCACTCACTGGATAAAGAATTTCTGACTATTGTATATTGACAGCCTCTCATTATGTTTATCATTATAAGTGGAAACATGCCCTCTGTATCCAACTTTTATCAAAACCTTTCATTATTTTAAATACGTCTATTACATCATCCTTCAGTCTTCTCCTTGCAGAAGATATGAATACCCATGCACTTCTGATTAAACAAAATCCCAATCAAGATGAAGGATGTAATTGCTCAGGCTCTTTTTCACGTATTAATCACGGGGTATCAGTATGAATTAAGCCTAATGCATTGTTGTGTTTCGTTCAGGGTCTGGTTCTGAGTTTCAGGGGATAACTGGCATGTGTTTCTCTGCTATATTTACTGAATGAACTCTGTGTTGCTAGGTCCATCTGTAAACAGGTTCTTGGTGCAGTTCTGAGGAAGGATCACCGGACCCGAAACGTTAACTCTGTTTTTACCTTGACAGATGCTGCCAGACCTGCTGAGCTTTTCCAGCAACTTCTGTTTTTGTTCCTGGTGCTGGGGCTGTCAGATAATTCTAGCTGTGTGCTGAGAAATCAATGTGCAGACACCAGGTTGCTTAGTTGAGTCAAATGCATCTTAGGTGATATCATGGGTAGAAATTTTACAGTTTCTTAGTGTGTTTGGTTGGACTGTTAAATTCCCCAGACGGCTGTCCCACCATTCTCCTGGCTGCCCCAATATAGAAACATAGAAAATAGGAGCAGGAGTAAGCCTTTAGTCCTTCGAACCTACTTCACCATTCAATATGATCATGGCTGATCATCCAACTCAGTTCCCTGTTCCCACTTTCTATCCCTAGCCTTTGACCCCTTTAGCCCTAGCAACTGTATCCATCTTCTCTTGAAAACATACAATGTTTTGCCCTCCATTGTTTTTGTGGCAGAGTACTCCAGAGGCTCACCACTGTCTGGATGAAGAAATTTCTCCTTATCTCAGTACCAAATGGCCTACCTCACATCCTTAATTTGCTTAAGCCTATCATTTTACAGAGGGACAAGTGAGACCTGCACTGGCCAGCCTTACCCGGGATTGAGGCCTTTTAGTGCACGATTAATGATTGCTTAAGGGTCTGCCCAAACTCAAATTGAGGCTGATGCAAGGAATTCAGAAGCAACGAGGAAGTCTGGAAGGTCACTTTGCTCAGATCTTGGCTGGAAAATGGAAAGGAATGCCTCATACACGGCCTCCTTTCTACATTGGTCAACCCACAATAAGATCTGCTTTCTACCCTCCCTACAACATGCTGATGCTTGCTTCTACCCATTTGCCCTTCCAACCCACACCCCCATCACCTTCTGTACATATTCCAACCCCCCCTTTACCCAGTAATCCCATCCCCCACCCACCCCCATCCTGGTTGCCTCACATCTACTCCACTGTCTAAGACCCCCTGTTTGTACTGGGGCTCTGAGACATAGAGTCTATGATATGCAGAACTGAAGATGGTCACTCAGCCCAACCGGTCCTGTCCAGTATTTATGCATCATATCATATGTCTATGTCTATGCCTGCAGTTCCAGCACTGACCACTACTGCTTCTAGCACTATTGAGACTACAAAGGTGCTAGCCAATCAGACTGGCCGACTCAGAGATAGCAAGACCTGCCGATGCTAGAGTCAGAGTTAACACAGTGTGGATCTGGAGGAACACAACAGGCCAGGCAGGTTCAAGGGTCAAAAGAAGGGTCAAGGGTCCCATCGGCTTTCCTGCTCATCTGATGCTGCCTGGCCTGCTGTGTTCTTCCAGCTCCAGACTGGCTGACAGTTCTGTAATGTGGAACCTCGTCCTGAGTGAAGGGCACAAGTCCAACCATTGATTGGTCTTGGAGTATTCCAAGGCAGAAGATCATCTCGTATTGGCGAAGTGAAAGTGCAGGAAACCTCCATCCAAAAGGTTTTGGCCCAAATGTGACATGTGCACATTGGTTCATCACATTTACAGGGCCATGAATTAATGGTAATTAGCAGAAGAATGAGATGGGAGATGAAGGGAATATATTACACGCTAGACCACTTCACGCTTGAAGGAATGTGCACCTACAACAATATGCAGATCCCAGACATTAAGGGTCAGTAAGTGGGTCAAAGGCTGGTATAAGAATGATGGAGTAGGATTGAGTGGCTAAATGATCTACATCTGTTAGCTCCCAAGCTCTTATGTTACATTGTCAAAGCTACTGCACCACCCAGTACAATTCCACACTCTCCAGTAATTACCTGGAGGTCACAGGAGGCTCTTGTTGCTACCACATCATCCTGTTTTCGGTGTTTAAAATAACACAAATGCAAGTTTGATAATTAAAAGAAAATAAACTCCAAAATTATATTTTGACACTTTTTATGGTATGAGTCAAGTGTATAATTGCAGTTCCCTGCTCTTGTCTGTTCCAATTTCATTTCACAAAATCTGCTTGATCTGAGTAGCATGAATCAAAATTACACTTTTTTTTAAACAAAAACCGCTTTTGTGAGTGTATTTTGTTAAGGGGAAAGCTGCCAGCTCAAGGAAAATAAATTTTTCAAATTTGGACACAATCATAGCAACAAGCACATCCCAGATCAAGTGTAACTCAAGGGAGGTACAGGGTGAAATCCTGTCTAATTTGCTCCAACAGTACTGTTGTGTTACTTATGTTCTTAAGCACTCTGTCCCTTTGCAGGACATGACCACCTGTATCTGCAGATCAAGCTGCATAGATCTAGATTCTGAGCTTCAAGAGGATTTGAATCTTGAGAGTCTGTGACAGCAGAACCAATGAATCAGGTTATGTAAATGAATGCTTACCTAGGCATTAAGCTAAATCAGTTTGATTCTCCTTCAGTGATAACTACGTGAGCAAAGTCATGCCAATGTGAGCAAACAACAAACATTGCCTCAATGACCATCACAAAATGATGCTAGATTTGTGGAATACACAGTCTCCAAACCTGGAAATGTAAAATATCTAATGCCTGTTTCAGTGCCGGCCTGAGGAGTGTGCATTTACTGCCTACAATAGTCATAGAATCATACAGCACAGAAGAGATCCTTCAGCCCATCGAGTCTGCACTGACCTATCTACACTAATCCCACTTTCCAGCAGTTGGCCCAAACCCAATAGCAGGGTGTTGGAGGTTATTTGATGTCTGTGAAACAGGATCCCGATTTCTTGGGCTTTGATTAACTGAAGAGTAAAAGTTTCCACAAATCTGCTGTCCTGAGAGAGAATGTCAGGATAAAATGTAGCCTTTAGTTCCACAGAATGAGGATGCAACAGTAATGTACAAAACCAGATATCTGACTAGTCTTTAGATAGATCTTTTTTCTTTAAAAAGGTAAACTTGTGACCTAAGTAACTTTAAAAATCCACATTTCTTTAATCCATGGTATAAATCCCCTTAATTATATTGAAGGCTTGTTAAAACCTATAAGCAGCATGTTTGTACCTCTTGGCCTTATGTATGTAACAGAGGTTCACTGTAATGTATCTACTTTATGTCACTGTTAAATGTCTGACCCTTTGACATCTCTTACTTAACCCGAACTTAATGCAATAATACATCAAAACTGTTCCACCTACTCAAACTGCAAACCAGCCTGTCAATTAGCTCAATGCAATACATCAGCATGTGACCTGTCTGATCTTTCAATTAATCTTTAGTCCCTACCCATTTGAAAGAACATTCTTGCAGTCTTACCAATATATCTTATCTGTTCATGTTCTCTGAATGTTATAACTAGGAATATAGCAAAATTAGCATGTTAAAATTTTATAACATTAGCTGATTGTATGTAATAATAACTAACCCATTAAGAGTAATAGCGTGCAGAATCACAAAATCACAGACTCCATTTTCTCATCCTTTTGTAATTTGGAGTGTGACTACTGTTAAACTGTATAATGCACTTACATGAGATTGTGGAACAGCACAATAGCTCAGTGGTTAGTACTGCTGCCTCACAGCACCAGGGACCTGGGTTTGATTCCAGCTTTAGGCAACTGTTTGCGTGAAATTTGCACATTCTCCCTGTGTCTGTGTGGGTTTCCCCAGGGTGCTTTGGTTTCCTCCCACAGTCCAAAGATGTGTAGGTTGGGTGGATTGGCTATGCTATAGTCTCCAGGAATGTGTAGGTTAGGTGGGTTAGCCATGGGAAAGGCGGGGTTACAGGGATGTGGTGGGTCTGAGTGGGATGCTCTTTGGAGATTTGGTGTGGGCTGAATGCCTTGCTTCCACATTATAGGGATTCTGTGGTTATCAAACAGTCTTCAATTAAGTGGTGAGAAACATCCAGTTTTTGATTTTTTTTTCAAACCTGGGCTGTGCTGTACTGAGGGGGAAGCCCTAGTGGGTGCAATCTATTAATGAGGAAAGCAACGTGTGATAATTAATGGCCACTGGAAGCATATTGTAGAACATTGATACATACTGACTCATGTGACCTTTCCTGTAGCATGTTGCGTTAAAGACAATAATAATTATGCCTTCACAACCAGACTGACCTCAGACACAATGGCCAAAATGTTCCAAAATCCCATGTCATGGCTCAGCATGAGTTTGTTTGAAGAATAATGAATGCACTACTAGAAACAAAGCATTATGGGAAAGATACCCACAGAGCTGGGAGCTGTTAGTGTAGGAAGGGGAAAGACAGAGTATCTTATGGAAGCACGTCTGCATGTCTTTAAACTGTAGGATGCAGCACTGGCCCTCTGTCCCATACCCCATCTTGATGTGCCACCCTGGGGCCCCTTAGCCATGATTTATTTTCAGTGAGGGGAGGCAGGGACAAAATTCCAGTTGGCATCTGCAGACTGAACTTCATACATACTCAGGGGTGTCCCATTGGCTACCAACCACTCAGTAACTGGTATCTTTTCCCACCTACGAACCTGGCCTGTTTGAAAATGGTACAAAGGCAGGAACATGCAAGCTAACAGTGCTAGGAAATTACAGACACATCCCTCAGGACCCATCTCTGTGGCCACCTGAAATTTGGGCCCAATTTCTTTCCTTCTTAGCTGTCCTCCTCCCACTTCCTTGTCTGCAAGAATTGACAAATCCTGTGGAAGTTGTAATTCCTTGACTGCCAGTCAATTTTCTTCAGCACTTTTCCCAATTATTTTCCCAGTGTTCATTTGTCACTCTTAATTAACTTCCTGATTGTAGCTCCCCCATTGTACAAGTCACTTCCCAGCAAAGGTCACTGGAAAACAATTAGGAATGAGATTTCTCACCCCTAGCTCCCAAATGATGAGTTGTACTGATTCAATGCACAACAGTTAACTCAATATGGGTTGTTAAATATCTGAGTTTAAATGTTGCTTAGACAGAGCCCACTCACACTCCACAAACTCAGATTACTTGTTCCTCAAACAAAGTATTTTTAAAACTACCTGTTAGGGTATGTTATAACTGGAACCGAGGTCTCCTGGCTCTGCACAGACACATTACCAGTGCAACACAAGATCCATTGCTCCCCAATTCTATAGATATGTTCTAATCAGCCTGTTCAGGGTGTTAGTACAAACTTCTGGAATATATGGGCCTTGAACCTGGCCTTCTAGCTCAGAGGAAAGAACACTACCACTGTGCCTTAACGTCCTCTCCAAATATCTAAACACTCAGTCAAGTGCTCACCCAATTATCAATTAACTAACATGTAATTAACTTAATCATCACCTGTTGCCTAGTTCCATTTGGTTGCAGACATCGTTGCTAGTCCTGACTAGATAATAACACAGTTGAGGGTAAATTCTGGGTCTGTTCTTCAAAGTAAGAGGAAACTGCATATGTGTAGAACCTTCTGTGGTTTGAGACCATCCCAATCTGCTTTACAACCAATGAAATACTCTTGAAGTGTAGTCACAGTTGTAAGTAAGAAACAGCCAATATTCAGCTGCACATTGGATAACCACATTAAGTATTGAGGAATCCTACATGATCTCCCATTTATGTTATTCCTCATTCACTTAAGATGCTTATTTTTAAATTAGTGATTAAAGTACTTCTTGCAAAATTTTCTCACCTCTTTTGAGTTTTGTTCCCCAGGGAAAGAGTCAACATCTGATATCTAACATTTAACCATTATTCACTCGGAACACTGAGTGCTGTTCAATTATGAAAAATGGGAGGTGTATCAAAAAGAAGTCCATTCTTGTCCTAACCCAACGTATATTCACTGTCTGACTTGGGGAACTCAGTGACAATCAGGTGTTTTTCCTTGCTTGGTAGGCCAGGATACTGAGGATAATGATGCTAGTCCTATTTTTTCCCTACTTGAGTTCAGCCAGCTCAGCACAAACTGGCTTAAAAACCTGAGGCTTTCAAAGTTGGTGTGACTCAAACATGTAATGGAGTACAGTTGCAAAGTGAGCCAATTGGGAATCTTAATTCCTTTACTTTTAAATGTTAACATTTGAAAGAGTATGTGGGGAAGTGGCATAACATGAGGGCCATTTAATACTTTCATTTTATCCTGCTTGTATTCTTCATTTTTTACATAAGGCCACTTCCTATCGGGGTCTGTTTAGCATCATTCACAAGGCTGATAAATTGGACTTGATAGACCACCCTGTATTGCTGAGTGTTGAGCACCTTTATAATTCATGAGTATTACAAGAACTGTAACAGATTTTGCTTTTATTTATTCAGTCATGGGATATAGGCATTGCTGACTAGGCCAGTATTTATTGCTCATCTCTAATTGTCATTGAGAAGATGGTGGGCAGTGGCTTCCTGAACCACTGCAGACCAGTTTTTTTGTAGGTACACCCACAGTACAGTTAGGAAGGAAGATATAGGATTTTGAACCAGCTGCAGTGAAGGAATGGCCAAGTAAGGGTGGTTTGTGGCTTGGAAGGGAAGTTGTAATCATAGAATCCCTACGGTGTGGAAGCAGGTCATTCGATCCATCGAGTCTCCACCTACCCTCCAAACAGCATCCCATCCAGACCCACTCCCCTACCTCACCAAATAACCCTATATTTTCCATGGTTAATCCACCTAACTTGCTCATCTCTGGACACTATGGGAAAATTTAGCATGGCCAGTCCACCTAACCTGCATATCTTTGGACTGTGAGAGGAAACTGGAGCATCCGGAGAAAACCCACCCAGCCACAGGGAGAATGTACAAACTCCACAGACAGTCGCCCAAGGGTGGAATTGAACCCGGGTCCTTGGCGCTATGAGGCAGTAGTGCCAACCACTGAGCCACCGCGCCGCTGCTAGGTGCAAGTGGTAATGTTCCCATTATCTGCTGCCATTGTTCATTTGGTTGGTAGAGGTTGCAGGGTTAGGAAGGTATTGTCGAAGGAGGCTTGGTGAAATGATGCAGCGCATTTTGAAGTTGGTGCTCATTCCTGCCACCTTGTGTTTCTGGTGGAGGGAGTGAATGTCGAAGATGGTAGCGAGGGTGCCAATTACATGGGTTGCCTTGTCCTGACTGGTGTTGAGCTTCTGAAACACTTTTAGGATTTTGGGATCATCCAGGCAAGTGGAGACTATTTCATCAAACTCTTGACCTGTAGATAATGGACAGACTTTGGGGAGCCAGGAGGTGAATTACTGCAGAATTCTCAGCAGTTGACCTGCTTAAAGAGTAAGATTTTAAGAGTAAGAGATGATTTTCCATTAAATGTTGCATTTGTTGAAGGAAAAAGATGACTGATACTCTGCAATATCATAATGAAACATAGAAGTCGAAAAAATTCAAAATAATACCTAAAATGCTGTCATTCATATTATTCTCTCTACCTGGTTGTGGAACTGACTAGAAAACTTTGTAAGTACATTGATAGCTGAAACCCGCTTCTACAATCTCTTCCAGCTTTACTCTTCCTAAAGTTTCTAAACTTCTGAGTCTGGTCTTAACCATCCCATCAATGGTTAAGTCCTTCAACAGTTTAGGCTTTGCTCTCTCTCTTTCTAGGCTTCTTGAAAAAACTTTTTCAACTTGGTCTTCCCTTTTCTCCCAAGGTCTCTTATTTTTCACCCCATGCTCAGTGTTGCAGTTTCGATCTTGTTCCTTTCGCAAGCAGTTTGAGTTATTAACGGCACAAGCTAACATTATTGTTGCTGTGTTTACATGTATAAGAGTAAGTGATGTAAGTATACTTTCAAGGTAAAACAGAGCATGCCACACCCTGCGTTACCATAGATTGTTAGTATCAAAGAACTCAAGCACTTAAACGGGAGCTTGTCATTGTTTATGGCAGACGTGCATAGTAAAAGCTATTCTTAAAATATTAAGGCTGATTTCTGTTGCCTTGTCTGACCTGGTAAGGTCTTTAATATTCCTGTAATGAGAGACAACATATAGCATTATGAAATTTGTGTATAGCCTTGGATATGTCTCTCCTTTGGCCCCAAACTTAATTCTGTAGCCACTTATAGAATGTTTTTCAAAGGGTCACTCCAACTCTTCTTTTGGCTGCATTAGGCTTTTCAATTCTGTACAAGCATGAACAGGCAAATGGAGGTGTTTGCAATGACTGCAGTTTACTTGACTTGCAAATCATGTTGATCCCAGAAGCTACAGTGGCTTCACTGCTCAGAATATTTACTAAGCCAAAAATCCCAACTGCACCGCACTTCTCGAATGGATGACACTGCAGAGAGTCCCACATCCATACAATCCTCTCTATGATACACTTGTATAACATGAGATTTGAACACATGGAAATCCCAAAGGTCATGAAGCAGGGATTCTTCCATTGGCATCAGGTCATTCCAAATATGAAGGGGAATTAATGTTAAATAAGGAAATATTTACAGTACTTACATAGAATGAAACCTGTGGTTTACATTGGTCTTGAGGGATAATTTCCTTCCCTCAAAGACACCACTTTTTTCTGGAGAGTGTCTGTTTGGCTGCTGCCCTCCGTTACCTCCCCACTACTGCTGGAAGTCCTGGCACAACTGCTTGAGCTCCTCTCCTCAGCGCCCTCCCTCACCATTGCCACCTGCTGCTGGAGGTTCAATTACACTTGCAAACTCTGATCAAGCCGCTATCGTAAAATTGAATTTCACTTGCATTTTATTTTTGTAACTTTATTACCATTAATTCTGATCCTGAGTAGAGGCAACAGTCAAAGAAACAGACGGTTACATTGCCCATCATAGAATAACACTTAAAGTTAAGGTTCAGGTTCAGTGGTTTGGTTTGCTCGGTTGCTGGGCTGATGTTTTGTGATGCCAACAGAGTGGGTTCAATTCCTGTACTGGTGGAGGACACCCAAAGGCCCTACCTTCTCAACCTCACCTTTCACCTAAGGTATAGTGACATTAAACTCACCACCAGTCGTTCCTCTCTAATGAGGAAAGTAGCCTTTGGGACTCCAGGGAATTTCACTTTCGATTCTTATAACTGCAGAATACAGGTCAGGAAATGAATGATCTAGTTTATGTTCTGAAAACGTCAGACAGGATACTGAAGGGACACACCTTGGCCATTGTATGCATGTGAATCATCAGTACTATGTAGCTGGCTAGTGTACTCAATGGACAGAGCTTTTAGTCCTCAGTGGAGCAAACAGAGAAGGAGCAGGCCTTGGCCATTGTGTAGCGTGCAGTAGCCAGCCCCTGGGTCATTTTCCCAGGGATGGGGTTGGGGGATGTTCTGTTACTGCATAACTTCTAGACCAGACTTGCAGTGTATCTTTAAGACAGTTGCATAACATCATGAGATGTGTTATTCCAGTATAAAGGTACCCGCTTTGCCTTCAGTCAGTCTCACATTGTAATGGAGTCAGTCTATTGTGTTCAATCAGTCAGTTATGTGTATGAATTGTACAGTAACATCAGTCAGCATTGACCTCAGACTACATGAAGCTCAGATCTCATAATACTGTATAACTAGTTATGTGTTAGTAATAAACTTCAAGACATCTGTCTCAACAAGAACCCAATTATTTGTCATGTATGTTATGTGAATTAATAAATAGGACAGCACTCAGACCATGCCACAATGACAGTAGAGTGTGAACGAAGAAACATTATTAGGGATAACAGCGTTACACTTTTGCAAGCACCAGGTAGCCAATTAAGACTCTTTTTGTAGGTCATTTAAACAATTTCATGTCAAAATGGACCCAAAAATATTAGAAGCTGAACAAACTACACGGATGTGCCCTCTCAACAGCAAGGCTGGCTGCTGAGGGTATTTTTTTAAATTAAAAATTTTAAAAGTTAGTGAGAACTTCCAACTTGTGTGCACTCTCTGTCTCTCTCTCTCTTACCTGAAAACACAGGAGGCTGCTTCTTCCAAATTGGACGCCTTCTATTGGCTGCCCAGTTTTGACACCCTGTCTGCCATCCTTATTTGGACAGTGAACCCAGCCTCTAACAATTAATTGGTCAATTAGAATCATAGAAGCCCTACAGTGTGGAAGCAGGCTCTTCAGCTCATTGAGTCCACACCAACCTTATGAAGAGCATCCCACCCAGACCTAGCCCATACCCTATCCCTGTAATCTTGCATTTCCAATGGCTAATCCACCTAACCTGCACATCTTTGGACTGTGGGAGGGAACCAGAGCACCCGGAGGAGACACAGAAAGAATGTGCAAACTCCACACCGACAGTCACCCAAGGCTGGAATCAAACCCAGGTCCCTGGTGCTGCGAGGCAGCAGTACTAAACATTGAGCCACTGTGCCTCCCAATTGATAGAAAGTCACTGCTGGGTGACTGTTCCCCAGATAATGCAGGATTGTAAGTCACCGCTGGACTTTTGGTGTTGGCGTGCAGACCAAAAAGGCAAAATCTTGCCCATCATCTTTTCCTCTCCTGCAGATAGAAACATAGAAACACAGAAACATAGAAGATAGGAGCAGGAGGAGGCCATTTGGCCTTTTAATATCAGATCTCAGTTCTCTAATCTGAGGCAAGGCAACAGATGTAATTATATCAGTTCTGAGGGACCCCAAACAAAGGAACAGAGAGGTTGGAAGAGAGAACGGGTCGGGGTTGGGGGTGGTGGGTGGAATAAGAGTGAGGTTAAGGGAAGAAGCAAAGCCATAGTTCTGTTGTCACACACTGACCTCTGCTTCAGAATGTAGACACCAGTTGACGACTGTGAATAGCCTGCTGATTTGCAGACTCACATGGGTCACTTCCATAAGGGATAGTTGATCCCCACGTAGATTGACCTCAACACACCTTTTGGGAAAAAGAAGGGATGAAATTGGACAAAAATGTAAAGACTAACAAAGTGCTTGATGTGTATGTCAATATCCCTTAAAGAGACACAATCTGTCAGCATACCTTTAAGAGACATGTTCATGACATCATCACAATATCATAACATGTAACCTGAAGGTATAAATATCTCACACTCCATCTTAACTCAGATCACTTAAAGCATGACATGCTATTGAAAGCACATTGCTTTGTTGTAATCCAATATCTTAATGTTAGTTGAGATACTGAACACATGCCACACTTGGCACATCCAGTAAAATACCCTCCTGGAGGCAAAATCACATCAGAGCACAGATCCAGAAGTGTCCCAATTCTTACTAACACCACACAGCTCACAGGGAAAATGTAATTATTAAATGGTCTTGTTTCCTGTTGTGAGGTGGCCGCTTATTCCAGATAAAATATTTGTTTCTATATATTATGACTGTGCCTGAACACAATAGTCTTTTTGTGTCAAGCTCACATTTTTTTGACTTTACTTTGGCACTTCAATCCAGCTCATGCCATGAATCTGCTTCTGCACAGTATTACAAAGGATTTTCAGCACACAGATCAGCCATTCATTTGAACAGTTCTATATTGATGTTAATGCATGGGCCTCCCCTCAGTTCTCTTCATCTAACCTGATCAATATATCCTGCTATTCCATTCTCCATCATGTGTTTATCTAGCTTCTGTCAAGACAATGGAACTGAGTAGTTATGGTTATATTGAACTTTTAATTCCAAGCCACATTCTCACAGGAGGACTGCTACAGCAAAAGATAAATACGGGTATAAATCTAGTGACTATTTAGCAGAATCTTGTGTTGCATGGAATGTTGCATCTGTACAGATTCAGGGAAATTTCAAACAGCAAGTTTAGAGTTATAGAGCTGTACAGCATGGAAACAAACTCTTCAGTCCGACTCATCCACGCCGACCAGATATCCTAAATTAATCTAGACCCATTTGCCAGCATTTGGCCCATAACCCTCTAAACCATTCCGATTCATTTTCCCCATTCAGATGCCTTTTAAATGTTGTAATTGTACCAGCCTCCACCCCCTCCTCAGGCAGATCGTTCCATGCACACACCACCCACTGCATGAAAAAGTTGCCCATTAGGTCTCATTTAAATCTTTCCCTTCTCACTTAAACCTATGTCCTCCAGTTTTGGATTCCTCTACCTTGGGGAAAAGATCTTGGCCATTCACCCTATCCATGCCCTTCATCATTTTATAAACGTCTATAAGGTCACCCCTCAGCCTCTGATGCTCCAGAGAAAATAGCCCCAGCCAAATTAGCCTCTTCCTATAGTTTCAATCCCGGCAATATCCCTGTAAATCTTTTCTGAACTCTTTCAAGTTTCATAACATCTTTCCTTTAGCAGGGAAACCATGATTGAACACAGTATTCCAATAGTGGTTTAACCAATGCCCTGTACAGCTGCAACATGACCTCCCAACTCCTATACTCAATGCACTGACCGATAAAGGCAAGCAAAGAAGAGGTAGTGAAAGGCTGGCAGCCCATGCCTTTTGAACATTAAACCATCTCTCACACACCTGTTTGTATTTTACCCTTTTTGGGATAAAAAAAAACTGACTACACCCGAGGTCCATATGTGTTCATGCCCTGGTGCAATAGTGTGTATGGATCAGTATGTTGTGAAAGTCACGGTTGAATACAGGCATTAAACATGCCTACACTGCAGGTAAAGAACAGATAAAGGCATTCTCTCACTTTGAGAGGTGCCTACCAGCCACCATCGAAAGAAACTGAGAATGTCAATAAACCTGCAAAGCCAAAGATCTTGAAATCAGTGACTCAACCATGAAAACCAACACTACAAGTACCATCTAATGTAATGGCCATATCATTCGACTATCTTACTCTTCTCGATCAATTCAGAGATAGATCCACAAGTCTTTTTTTTTCACATTTTGCTTGAAGTCATTTCTTATTCCTAACCTGTATGTTTGTTCTGTGCATTGTTACTTCTACTCACATTTTTAATAACTAATAAACTCACACTTTTGTTACCTCAAAAAAGCTTGGTTATACTGGCTCCTTTTAAAACATGAATTCATTTGGTTTGGGCGATCCTTTTTAAATTAACCTTGTTCCGCCCAACTAAGGAGGAAGGTGAATAAATAAGGGGAGCCAGTTCACTCCTTCTTACCAGAACTTTAATGATTTAGGGAACCATAGCAAATTGGAGAACCTCCCAGGGACAATTGTAACACTTCCCATTCATTAAATCTATTCACCTTTAACTTCTCCCTGTGGTAGCAAATTCCACATTCTAACCATTCTTTGGTGAAGAAGTTCCTCCTGAACTCCCTAACGTATTTATTAGTGACTAGCTTATAAAAACATAGAAAATAGGAGCAGGAGTAGGCCATTCAGACCTTCAGGCCTGCTCCCCTGTACAAAATGATTACGGCTGACCATTCAACTCAGTGTCCTCTTCCCTCTTTCTCCACTCATGCGTTGGTCCCTTTAGCCTTAACAGATATATCTGCCTCCTTCTTGAAAATTTTCAATGTTTTGGCTCAGTCACCTTCAGTGGTAGAGAGTTCCACAGGCTCACCAATCTCTGGGTGAAGAAATGTATCCTCATTTCAGTCCTAAATGGCCTACCCCATATCACTAGACTGTGACCCTTGGTTCTAGACTCCCCAGTCATCAGGAACATTCTTCTTGCAGTTACTCTATCTAATCCTGTTAGAATTTTGTAGGCTTCTATGACTTCTCCCCTCCTTGTTCTAACCTGTAGAGAATATGGTCCTAACTGATCCAGTCTTTCTTCATATGTCAGTCCTGCCAGCCCAGGAATCAGTCTGTAAAACTTCTTTGCACTCCCTCCATAGCCAAAATGCCGTTCTTCAGATGAAGAGACCAAAACTGCACACAATACTCAAGATATGGTCTCACCAAGGCCCTGTACAATTGTAGCAAGACATCCCTGCTCCTGTACTCGAATCCTCGCACTATGAACGCCAACATACCATTTGCATTATCTTAATGGTTTTAGTTCTGATCAAACCAACAACTCAAAATTTCTCTTCTTTGTCTACCTGTCAAATCCTTTCATAGTTTTGAAGCCCTCAATTAGGTCAGTCCTCAACCTTCTCTTTCCTGTAGTTCCAGACCCACTAAAATATAATAGATGTTTAACAGCCCTCTGAGCAATTAAGTATGGGAACTAAATGCTAGCTTTGCCAGCAATGCCCATTGACTAAAAAAGATGTATTTGTGTTCCAGATCCCTATTTTCCACCCCATTTAGATATTTATTATCCAAGAGTATATGGCCTCCTTATTCCTGCTACCACAATGTATTACCTTGCAATTGTCAAAACAATTTTAATTTGCCACACAGTTTCATTTCACACATGTGAGAACATACCTGGTACACTTTTCAGAGACATAATGAGATCTGGCTCTGAGTTACCGAAATTATTAACCGAGTAAAACTGAGATACATTCTGCATGTGCAGTCAGCCTCATTTTTGCCAAAGACAGTCGCTGAAAACTATCTCAATAAAATGCTGTGCTCGTATTTATACTGGCTTAGCAGATTTGGCTTAACTTCAATGGATGTTTTTACCGACACTGGATACTCATTTTTTATTTGTTCAGCTGTTAAATTTTTTCGCACGTTTTCACAACAAGGACAAACAAAGAAAATCTGTGCAATCAACTTTCAGTCACCTTTCACTTACTGTACAACAATTGAGAGGCTGCCAGTGCATTCAGAAAGCATTTGAACATTCAAAGTGTCATTGAAGTGCAGTTGGCTTTTCAACTAAAATGAATCCCTTTGTGCTGCTTGGATCTTTCTGCATTCGCTGTTGAGCTTTCAACCTATTGGATGTGTTTATAGGGCCAAGTGCTTTCTGTAAGATTGAATCACAAAGCTATTCGGGAAAGTAAAAGTTTCACTGTATCACCTAACTCAGACCATCTCACGGAACTCCACAATCACTGGATTACACTCAAGATGCAATTACGGTTTAGTCAGAAAATATAGCAGCTAATTTACAAACAACTTGCCCCCCACACTGCTGTAGAAATAGCAAGTGAACAAATGACTGGTTTATATGTTTTAATGGTGTTGATTGAGGGAGTGGCTTGTGCACAAGAAATTCTTTTTCTCACCAAGTAAAGGCATGATCTTTTAAGTCCACCTAGAGAGGCTGATAGGCCTTGCATTAATGTGTCATTTGAAATATGGCACCACCAACAATGCAGTCCTCCCTCAGGACTGTGCTGGAACACCAAATTAGATTATGCACATGAACTGAGCCAATGAGCACAAGTAAATTATTTTCATGATTTATGAATCAGTATTGTTTATGGTCTATATTATTATGTAGTGACTAAGGAGTAGTCAACATAGTTTTAGAAATAATAGGTCAAATATGACAAACCTATATAAATTTTTTGAGCAGCTAATTATTTGGGTGGATGCTGATAAATTCAGAGATCTTCTACACTCACTGAGAAACAGCATGGATCAGTGAATTGGGATGTGTTGTAGCCCTCGTTCTCACTGCGCTCCCTCTGAGCCTGTCTGCTCAACAGGAGTGGGGATGCACTGGAATTGACACTACAGTTCACTTAAGAAGGAATTTTACAAAGCTCCCTCTACAAAGCTGTTAGAGAAGGTGAAGCATTAATAGAATGAATTTTTGATTATTCAGTTGAATTAAAAAAGTTGCTTCATCACAAAAACTGAGTTGTAGTGAGAATTCACTTAGGAGATAGTAGTGTACCACAGGGATCTAAACTTGGCCCAGTATTTGTAAATCATATGCAACAGAATACTTCTGATATAGCATCAAAAAAAAGTAGCTGAGACACAAGTTAAGTAAGCAGATAACAAATGAAAGGAGGCCAGATCTAATATAGAGGGATTTGAATTAATTAAGCAGGCTGAGAAATGATCATAGATTTTATGATCTATGTATTTTGATGAAAATGCAAACTAGAAAAAAATAGAAAAAGCAGGCGACTCATATATGATATAGAAGAGCAGTTGCAAATGTCACTGGGGAGACCAACTGCGGTACATGATGTAGTTCCGATCACACCATCTCAAGAATGATATAATGGTTGTTGGGGATTAAGTTATGCTGTAGAAAAGTTAGTGAAAATATGGACCACTGTAGAATAATGAAAAGCATGGGGAAAATGGCAATTAATCTAGCAAGGTAACCCAATTTGTTAAAGGTATAAAATATACATAAAACTCATCACAAGAAAATACAAAAAATTATTAATGCTAGGATTAAGTATATATTTCAAAGAAATAAAGGTCATGTTTTTGATAAAGGCGATTAATAGCCAATATGTATTCAAGGGACTGTGCATCTCACTTAAGAAACTTCACAAATTTCAGACTGGGACTACCACCTGCATACAAAGGACAGAGGTGTGTCCACTACTACATTGTGACTGTATGTCAATTTTACACCAAAAGTGCAGAAGGCAATGTTTTATTTATTTTTCAACCAACATCTGATTGAATACTTAGATATTATCATTCTGTTTGTGTGAGCTTGCTACGTGCAAATTGGCTGCAATGTTTTGTACATTACAACAATTAGTACACTTCCGATGTTCTTCATTGTCTGAAAATACTTGAGGTTGTTCAGAGTCTGTGAAAGGCAAATCTTTCTTTTTCCTACATATTTTGGACATTAGGGCAGATACCTGAATATTGGATCCTTGGAGGCAGGACTAGCTCACTAATATAGGCCATTGCCTAAGGTGCCAGGTTTTAAAGGCACCAAATTAGGCTTTACAAGCCAAATAAACGAAGGTAAGTTTCTTCAGTTCTGAAGTAGTCGGGGAGAGGTGGATGGTTGGCAAACTCAATTCGCCCAGGGTGGCAAAGTCCTTGGGCTGGCCCTGCGTTAAAGATGTGTCAAATGCCATGCTACCTGAGAGAAAATATGAGATGGACACACAAACTAGTTACAGTGAACTTTGCAAAGAAAAATATGCTACTAACTATTTTCCAGCTCTGCACGCTGACTAGAAGTCAACCTTTTCATTGTAAAAGTTCATTCATACATTAATTAACTCCTCAGCTTCGTTCAATGTTTGCGTAGCCTAAACAGATTTTTAATAAGAGATTAGGCATTCTATGGAGAATAACAGGTACGTGCGAGTGATTACAAGGCAGAAGTATAATTGAAATTCTCCAAAGAAATCATAAACTGAGAAATCAAAACTTGAGCAGTTTGTCACTGTCATCTGATCCTTGAGATTAAATTCCAACCATGCTATTATTCCCTAGTGCTTTAATTATAACATTCGCTTCTTTAGGTTTCTGTGGGGTTTTTTTTTCAAATTTGGAGTTCTGTTCCAGTCAATCTTTGCACAAGGAGTGGCTCCTTATGTAGACACCAATTCTCAGCATGGTCCATGCGACTAGGTATGATGACATTCAGAGATTAAAACTTCATTAGTGCAGGTGTGTTTCTGAATAACCTGTTGTCATTGAACACCACTTCACATTTTCCAAGAGTGCTCCTTGTGCTTCTGCACATACTCGCAGTTGGCAGCTCAGTGACTTGCTGACATTTTTTGAGGTGCTGTCATTCAGATGAACCATTACATTGAGGCTCCCATCTGCACTCTCAGGAGGATGCAAAGGATCAAGTGTCACTATTTCAAAGAAACGCAGGGGAGTTCTCCCCAGTTCCCTTGTGGAGATTCACCTCTCAACCAACATCACTGGAATTAGCCGATGATTATTTTGTTGCTGTTTTTGGGACCTTGTTGTGCAAAAATTGGCTACCTCATTTCCCACATTGCAGCAGGAAACAAGCTTCAACGCTACTTCATTGGCACTTTGGGACATCTTGACGTCATGAAAGGCGCTACGTAAAGGCAAGGAACAAGATCAAGAGAGCATAGATTCAAAGTGATCTGCAAAAGAAGCAAGGGTGAAGTGAGGAAAAAATGTTTTCACTCAGTGAGAAGTTAGGGTATGAAATGCACTGCCTGGAAGTGGGCATGGAGGCAGGCTCAATTAAGATATTCAAGAAGGCATAGGATGGCTTTTTGAATAAAAATAATGTGCAATGGTATGGAGATAAAGCTGGACATTGGCACTAATGCTTATTTAATAAGTCAATGCAGGCACAATGGATCAAATGGCCTCTTGCTGTGCCATAATACTTCTATGATTCTGTGAAGTTTTTCATCCGTTGCTTCTTTCTGCACAAACTCAAGGATAAGTTTCAGAATAAAGGTATGCTAATTTAAGACTGACTTGAGGAGGAATTTCTTCTGTCAGAGGGTTGTGAGTCTTTGGAACTCCTTGCCACGGAAAGCTGTTGGGGCAGACTCCTTGTGCACATTTAAGGCTGAGATAGATAGATTCTTGATCAGTCAGGGAATCAAAGGTTGCGGGGAAAGGGCAGGAAAGTGGATGTGAGGAATGTTGGATCAGCCATAATCCTATTGAAAGGCACAGCAGATTCAAGGGGCTGAATGGCCTCCCCTTGTTCCTATTTCTTATGGTCTTATGGACTTATATGTGGTACCTCAGGTGTTAACTGTCATCTGACATCCAACCCAAGTTGGCCATCTCCATGTGTGAACTCAGTAAGTGTTATCAATCCATCCAATCATGAAAGCATTAAAAAGACTGTATAGTTGCTTAATGTCTACTAAAGGACTTCATCTTGGGGTGAAGGGGTTGCCTTATGAGGAAAAGTTTGAGCAGTTTGGGCCTATGTCTGTCGGTTTTTTAGAAGAATGAGAGGTGATCTTACTGACATATATGAGATCCTGATGGGGCTTGACAAGGTAGCTGCTGAGACAATATTTCCCCTCTTTGGAGATATAGTTCCACGAGACACACTGCTTAAAAATAAGCTCTGAAATTTTGTTACTCTGAGACTAATTATGAGGGTGGGCAAAAAATCCGAAGGGTCTTTGGCTTGGAGGGGGTATTTCTGACACAATTGCATTTTTCTCTGTTTAATATATGTTCATGCATGGGTAAAATGCAGGTGGTGGGGTGGGGCGTTGGCCAGAAGGTTCTGCTTCCCACTGGGACCTTTGAACCTCAAACCTCCAGGCACCTTTTTAAACAGCATCCAGACAGTGCCTCAATCTCTGCAACCGAAGAGCATCACTCAACCTCTGCTCATCACCCCTCACTCAGCCCTGGAGATGTCATACATCCAGGCAAAAAAGCAGCACCACCCTTGAGCGATGCTTCCCTAGAGATTCTTAGGAAGGTTGTCCAGAAGAGAGAGGAAATTCATTTCCCAAGGGATGGCAACAGGAGGCCATCCCCACTGACTGCACTGCCAGGGTATGTGTCACTGTCTACTCAATGCTGCATCCTACTTTGAGTGTGAGTTAGCATTGTAAGGTTGCCACTGCTAAAACTATCCAACTGGAGGTTGAAAACAGGGCATCTCTATCAAATGCCTCATGGTCA
The DNA here is from genome assembly GCF_021869965.1 of Rhincodon typus. Lineage (NCBI taxonomy): Eukaryota > Metazoa > Chordata > Chondrichthyes > Orectolobiformes > Rhincodontidae > Rhincodon > Rhincodon typus. Next base: position 30,273,992 of record NC_063360.1, on the reverse strand, counting down.
ATCAATGTCTGTCACTTCTTTGCAGCTACCAATTTGGCACTACTGGCACCACAGTGGTACTGCCTCCCATACACCTACTAGGGTTTGCACACAAAACAGAAAATGATTTACAACAGACAGCAACTCATGCACCATTAGGTCACTGACCTTTCAGGAGAATGTATACATCTGATGGATTTTCACCAAAGGTCTGCATGGGACAGGGACACACTACAAAAGATGACCCTTTGCTTTGAGTCCCCAGTGAGTTCACACCCACTTGCTAGCTGCAGTCAGGTTTGCTGGTGTCAGTGAGTGTAGCTGCTTTGCTGGGGCAGGACTTGTTAGTCTGGTCAGGCCTCTCCCCCCCCCACCTCCAATATTGTAAGGACAAAGACTCATAATCCCACCCAATTTTGTTACCCGATCAAGGGGAAAAGCAGGAGAATGAGGTTGCGGAACTTGTCAGCCATGATTGAATGGCGGAGCAGACTCATTGGGCCGAATGGCCTAATTTCTGCTCCTATGTCTTGTGGTCTTATGTCCCCCAACATGTGCCTCTAAAAGCTGCAGGCAAGCATGGAAAATTCTACCTAAAGGGTTTCTCGTTTACGTCTGAGATAAAGAGGAATTTCTTCTTTCAGATGGTCAATGGTCTTTGAAATTCTCTTCCCAAGACAGCAGTGGAGGCTGGATTATTGAATATATTCAAGGTCAACTTCTGTTCCTATTTCTTATGATCTGTTGATGCCTCTTATGGCTCCTTAGCTGGAGTCACTGCGAGGTTTTGTGAAATGATGAGAAGCAGAAATAAAAATCTGCTTTCCTGTTTCTAACCTGATTTGGAGTCTGATTTGAACAGTGAGATTGCTGCAGTGGTTGACTAAGTCAGGACATACATTCAAAGCTGGGATCTACTGGTTTGAGTGGTTTGCTACCACATGGGATACCTACCAGAAAGAAGTGAACTTCAATGAGACGAAAACCCTGAAAGATTTAAGATAAAATTAGGTGTTATGATTTTCCCTCTGGATGAACTGGCTGGGATGGGATTATTGTTCGTCTTCCACCATGTCACATAAATCAACATTGCAACATGGTCAAACAATGACCAGAATCTGTTACTTCAGTCAGACATTGTGGAAAATGGTCTTGAGCATGAGAGATGAAACAATCAGTAAGGCATATTGCTGTTTGACAGATGAACAAGGTTCATTCACTCTGGTATTGTACTCTAAAGATGATCCATTGTGCAGATGGCCAGCCAAACCCTGAAGTAACATGACAGGTCATCTCACCAGCTATTACCTATCATTCATTTATATGTCTATTGTTAAAGTGCATAATAGGAGAGAGTGGAGAGGAGAGCAATTCATAACATAGATAAATCATCACAGTCACTGTTCCATTGCTTAGCCTAAACTCACACAGGAATGCTCGTAATGAGTTCCCAAGGCTCACTGTACTATTTTATTTAGGAAAGGATGAGAAAGAAAACTGTTGTATATTTGACGGCAGGGTGAGTATGCTTCCTCTTAATACATAGCCATTCCCAAGAGAATAAAAACAATCAATTTCGAGATTTGGAGGCGATGTGTTTGGCTCAATATGATGCTGAGGACAATTGGGCCAGCAAATTTGTACATTTTTCAGTGTTTAAAGCCCAGACACTACCTGACATAAACTCCCTGATTTTCATCCATCAATTTGAGTGGCTTCAAATGGAAAATTCACTACACTGCTTAGAAAATGCATTATGTGTCATGTTTGACAAGAGGCACTTCATTATTACAAGCGGACTGTATTGAAAAACCAAAGGCTCAGAGGTAATGTTTTCTGTAGCATAACTTAATGAATGTAACTTGCAAATGATCTGATTTGTGGTGACTATGTAGAAAGAAGGAAAGAGTGGCAGGGAGAGTGATGTGGGGTTGTTACTCTACAGTGTTTGACATTATGATTGAATACTCTTAGACTACAGCCTGTCACAACAATTGACCTCAGTGTCTTTGCACTAATGAGTTTACAAATAGTGAGCTGCCATGATTTGAAAAATAATCCAACGTGGAAATGTAAGTGTCATTGACTGGGCCAGAATTTATTGTCCATCCCTAACTACCCTTGAGCAGGTGATGGTGAGCTAATCATAGCTAAGTCACTTGCTACCTATTGCAGTGGAGAGTTATGGTGATTGAAGGACTCTTCTAGTGCAATGGTAGTTTTCCTATCTTTGAGCCAGGAGGCTCGGGTTCAAGTCCCACCTGCTCCAGAGGTGTGTCATAACATCTCTGAACAGGCTGATTAGGGTAAAAATTGGTTATTGATATTAATCTAGAGTCACATGTAGACTATACCAGGTAAGGATTGTTGATTTGAGAACTTGGTGAAATAGATACAACAATGCAGTAGTACTATTATCAGTATTCATATTTAATTCCACACATATTAATTAATTGAATTTTAAGTTCCTGCGCAGTTGACATGGTGGTATTTGAACATGTGCTCATCCAGATCATTCATCCAAGCCTTTGGATTGCTAATCCAGTAACATTACCATCATGGGTAATATTGGGTTTAAATAGGATTGCACTCAACCGTGGCACCTATAACTGAACAGCAGCCAATTCCTACAATGCAGATTTGCACTTGGCCACTTGAGATACAGTATGGAGGGACTCCTGTTCACAGTAAAACTCTGACCAGTGAGAGTCACCTCCAGGAGGGTAACAAATAAAACCAGAGGCAAACCTTCTGAAATTCATTTCCTAAATAACAGTTTCTCTCAACCTCCCCTCACTTGTAAGACATCTCTTAAAATGTACCTTCTCTTGTTAAGCTCTTGGGGATGCCTATGTGGCTCCATGTCAAATTTTGTTTGATAACACTTCCGCATAGTCCTTTGGGGTATTTCACTATGGCATAAACCTAAGTCATTATTGTTGTAATGCTAAGCCTTTAAATTGATTAGAATATTGTGTCCAATTTTGAATGCCTTGATTTAGGGAAATACAGTTGCCACAGTCCCATAGGTTTGATGGAATTGCACTCTAATGAGAGATAACTGGTTGTGGTTTGAACCAAGGATCACCACACCCCAGGCAAAAGGAGAGGTTGAGAAAGAGAGTCCTTCATAATCTCAGTCAATGAGGGGAATCGAACGCTTACTGTTGGTATTACTCCACATTGCAAACCAACAATCCAGCCAAGTCAGCAAACTGATCCCCTACCTTTAGGATGGAGACAAAGCCTTATAAATGATAAAATAGGGAGCCACTATGATAATTCCAGGAATGAGAGGATTTAGTTTCAAGAGGAGATTAACAAAACCTAACCCTCTTTACCTTGGTATCAGTCTCCCTTCTTGGAACCCTGCACGTTATTTCTATTTGAATAATCATCCAATGCCCTCTTGAATGCCTCCGCCACACATTTATCACACATTCAGACAGTGCATTCCATTCCCTAACTCCTCAGTGCGTGAAAATAATTTTTCTCACCGTACATTTGCTTCTTTTGCAAAACCATTTAAATCCGTGCTCTCAGTTCTTGATCCTTTTACAAGCCAAATGGGTTTTCCCTATCCGCTCTGTCCAGTCCTGTCATGATTTTGAAAACTTCTATCAAATCTCCTCTTAGCCTTCTTCTCTCCAGTCCCACTTTCTCGTATTAATCCCCGTAATTGGAGTTTCTCATCCGTGGATGTATTCTTGAAAACATCTTTTGCAATTTCTCCAACGTGTTCACTTCATTCCTGAAGTTTGGCATCCAGAACTGTATACAATATTCGAGCTGAGGTTGAACCAGTGTCTTATGTAAATTCAACCATAATCTTGTACTCAAAGCCTTCATAAATGAAGCCTAGCAGACTGGATGTTTTCTGATGAAGGGTCTAGGCCCGAAACGTCAGCCTTTTTGCTCCTATGATGCTGTTTGGCCTGCTGTGTTCATCCAGCTCTGCACCCTGCTCTGCTAACAGCTCTCTTCACCTATCTTTAATCTTTTATGTACAAATACATTCGGTTTCACTACTTCTGCACACCCTTTATAATAATATCCTTTATTTCATATTGTCTCTTCATGTTCTTTGTACCAATATGTATCATGTTACATTTAAATATGATAAACCTTCCAGTGAACTGGAGTTAAGTATAATTGGCATAGTGTCTTTTTACAAAAGTATTTTTTGTGAGCTGTGGACAAGTCCATTTTATTGCCCATGCCTAGTTGCCCTGAGAAGCTGCAGGTCAGTCTTGCCCTTGAAACGACATCTTTCTCTCTGACAACCAACAGAAATGCACTTAGTGTGAGGCTGCTGCATTTGCATGCTAAATACAAATTAAGCTCACAACAGAAAATTAAATCTAATCCTTTAAAGTAGTCTAAATGCCCTTTCAACAATGTGAGAAGTGTTGATTACTGCCGGTAAACCACTCTGCACTGACAATGAACTATTGCAAGTGCGGAGTCTCAATCCTTCAGTTTTAATTGTTGTTGGAGATTTTAAACATATTAAAAAATTATTTCCCTGCCTGTTTCTCTCTCCCTTTCTTAATCAATTTTTGTTTCTCATTATTTCCCTCTCTATATTTGATTTATTCCACTTTAGATTTCCCTCTCAGAGATGCTGCTCTCCCATTCCTTCACTCCGATTGTTTGAGTGAATATTCAGTGACTTGCCTTGATCTGTCAAGTTCCACACACCAACGTTTTCTTGCTATGATGTTGTCAGCTTGCACTTTCAGCAACTTGCTATGCAAAAAAGGTTTAAAAATCCACACATGATACACCGAACTAACAACAGACACCAATAGATGCACAAATCGTAACTTTTAATGCACAGTATGATTTCAGGTTGCACATGCAGTGGGGATTTTAGTTAACGTCTAAGTGAATGTTAAACAGCAGATTTTCAGCTACAAAATATTTGCATAAGAAGAAACTGTCATGCATGCAGCCTGGAAAAGTAATTTGCAATCCACAGGAAATATTGGCCCTAGTCTTTAGAGACTGACCTGAAATGGTTCAGTAGGGCATTTTTACATCTGTTGGGGCTCATGATTTCGGGAGAAAGAGAGGGCCAAAGGAGTGCAGATGTGGCAGGGGACTTTTTATTTATGTAAAATATTTAAGACTGAATGATATTACAGACTGGCTAGATGTGGATGAGATGTTTATTTTTCTTTTGTTAGGGCCTCACAATGTAAACAACACAGTACAGATGCATGTCTGGGAAGTAGATAAGTAGGCACCATTGCCAAGTATACAAGAGAATTTTGAATACCAGCCTAACCTATGATTTAACATTTTTTTCTGTTGTTGAGGCCCCTCCCATAACAAATTCTTATATCCTCCCAGCAGTAGGACAGAACCAAGTCGACTTAGTCATTCCTGCCAAATTTCTGTTGAGGGCCACAATCAGCTCAGGATTGTTGCAACATGTCGTGGTGGGCCCCTTAGCCTGTTCCCCTGGTTTCAATCATACACTGGGGTAACTTGCCAAATGGAGGGAAACATTTCCCCAAAGGAATTATGCATGAAATCGAATTTATGGCAAAAGGCATTCAGCCCACTAAGTTTAGGCTAGTGTTTTTGTTTCACACATGCCTCCTCCCACTTTAGTTCTCATCTTAACGACACATCTTCGTATGCTTTAATTGTCCCCCATACGTTTATCTAGATCACCTTAAATGCATTTAAGCTGCTAACCTCAACTATTCCCAGTGGCAGCAATAAAATTTTGGAAGAAAGAAAACAAACTGTTGCACCGATGGCTTTGAGAATTTCTACTCGTGGAACTTTTCTTTTGTGTCTCTTGGAGCTCTTAGTTGCTTAGCGGAAGGGAAGTTAACACTGCTTTATTAATAGGATTCCATTGCCTTGCTGTACAGCAAGAAGAGAATGACTGACAATATCCTATATCTAGGGAGGTGATGATTAGAAGTCCAGAAAACATGAAGAAGGAGGTCTACAGGGGGAACCTGTCAAGGTTGAGGCTAGCTGCAAAGGGACCAAAGTCATGTTACGGCAATGGCTGGTGTGCACAACAGGAAGACAGGTTTGTATTAGGGCATCAATGTGAAATAATCATCTGCAACCTCCTTTATTTGATTGTGTTGTATGATTGATATAACCTTCTGTCCTATTTTTCAAATCATCTTTCCCAATTTGATTTCACTTTTCTCACTTCCATAACTAAGGATGCAAAATTACATCTCTGTATTACCACCAGACAAAGAATTTCACTTTCAAAATGGTTAATGTTAAATGTAGACCGCACATATGTTAAATCTCTCAAACGCATATGTTTTGAGGAATGGAACCAATTACTTTAATTGAAAATGCATGTCTTTCACAGTTTATGAACACAGGACAGCTCATTATTTACTGTTAAGATCAAAATCAATTATGTATAAAACATTAAACTCACAAAGGGAAGGTTGCTATAAATAAATGCCAACCAGCTGAGTTATAGCCTTCCGTCTTTTAGGTTACACAAATATGCCAAAGAATACTTATCGTACTAATATTTGCATTCCTTCATTGAGGCAGGCTCTAAACTAAACTACAATATGCAATGCACACAAAATGTGGCTGCGTTTGGTTTAGACGATAAAACAGAAAATGGAAACTGAGGCCTTTCTCCCTGATGGATCAAAGGTATTGTCTGTAACAGGTTGCACAGACCCCATCTGTACTGAGTTTGTGCCCACAGGGTGGGGAGAGGGTTGGATGGTGGGGTCTGGGGGTGGGATCCGATGTTGGCAAAGTGGGGAAGGAATCAGGCAGGATCACTATCCAGTCATACCTATTGTGTGGTGAGCTGTTCAAATGTCAAGCAAGGACTGGACCTGGTTCAATTGTGATGCCTTCAATATCTGAACTGAAAGGCACAGCCACTAATCTGAATTCACCCATTTTGACAACATAATAGAGGATGACTGACACCTAGGAAAACATACTCCTGAGTGAATCAACACCTTCGACAGGGGTGGGGAAAGATGCAGAATCCTGCAAGAAAAATACGTTCAGCTGCATGTTCCACCTTTTATCATGGATGTAGTGATATGCAACATAATGTGTAGTTTGGTTTTTGTTTGAGAAATTGATCCAGTTTGATGCTTGGGTCATAAAATACTGAAACATCCTAAACAGAGCACAGCTACGATTGGATAGAATAGTAGACTATATCCAAAGATGATACATTGCTGTAATGATGCCCATGGAAACTGATAACTTTTAAGAGAAATTAATTTCCCAACAACCAACAGAAATAACCAAAGTGCAAGATTTCACATTTTAAGATTTTTATTGCAACAAGCTCAGATTAACCCAAATAAAGCATTACATAATAGGCAACACTATAGCAAGCTAAAGAAAATAGACTTTTTTAGTAACCAACTAATGCAGTCAAGATATATCCGACAACCCTTTTTGCTGTGCATCATACTTCCGGTAGATTTATATCATTATAGGATCAAGTTCAAAGCAACATCTAGCTTCCTAGCAGGTTCACCTCTCCCTGCCATACTTATTCAAAACTTCCAGTGTCTTCCCAGTCAGCCCTAATCATTCAGATCTGATTTTTATGAGCAAGGCTCACCTCAATGACCCTTAGTCTGTCTGTTTTATGCCCTTTCTTTTGTGCAGAAAACAAACTCTCACAAGCATCCTGCTTGGTTGTTAACACAAAGAGTTCCTCTTTCTCTTCCCAATGTATGCTGCTTTGTTTTCCACACAGCAGTTTTTATTTATCTCTCTTTCTGAGTTTCAAAAATCTCCTTTTTTAATGCAAGGTATTGTGCAAAAATGTGATAATTGTAACTTGATATTTCAAATAGGATACAGTAGGAGTTTCCTCCACATGGTAATCAGACCACACATAGGGATGCCTCTGAGCTGGGATGATTCCAGAAGCCTCAGTTTTACCTTAATTTAAAGGGGACATTTTAAAACATAACTGTCTGGAAAAGTGCAGCTCCATAACAATACCAGACACTGAAATTTCATTGAAAGTAGAGGGGTGAATGCTGCATTTGAGTTTGAAATGTAAAGCAATTTGGGGACAATCCAGATTTATCAGACATTTCCTTTAATCCCCCCCTGTTTTAGTTCATCAGTCTTGGTTCTCTACCGTTGCAGAGGATGACACACTGCTTTGTGTCATTCTGTTTAAATAAAATTCTTTTGTCTGCTGGTTTAATGTAGCATTAACCTGTGTCAATGAAATATATAACATTCACTGTTTATCCACTAACTGAATTTTGTAGATGAACTTAAACAAAGCCTCAGTTTTTGATAGTGCTAATGAATTCAAGGTGTTAACATTTTGAAGAAATTCATACAGAAACAAAAATGAAAACATGTTTTGATGTGGGAACAATTTGGGGGTGAAATTATGTGGTGGAACTTTAATTAAGCAGATGCTTCATACTTAAATCTCATAGTGCAATTTCACACCACACTATTTTGTAAAGAATATTTCTATAAATATTCCATATTCAAATATAACCCCATTACATTACAATTAATGGTCAAATAAATGAGGTAAATAGGGTTGACGTTTCTTGGTAATAGCAGAAAATTTAATTGCTTTTACACCATGGTCTGTAATCTAAGATTCCTTTACAAATCTGCCTCCTTGCTACTTCTCAGCCAATGTATAAGAGCCTGAATATATCTCTTTGACCACCCTTCTTTCAGTCACTTCCAGACTCCACAAGGAGAGTTTAGATTTCCAGTGCCCTGGTCACCAATCCCATCCTCACAAACTTCCCTGAACCCTCTTCCCACTGAGTGCTTACAATCATCCTTCCACCAAAACCAATATCCCATGACCACTCAACATCAGGCTGTCAACTCAGGAAGTGCAGATAAGGCTCTGGAGTTTAACAACATCCAGGCTTCATGCTTTCAAGATCGAGAGTTAGAATTATAGGCTAAAGAGCCTGAGACAGATTTTGTTCCCAACAATGGAAAACAAGCAACAGAGATGGAACACACATCCATTCTATAACTATGCCCAATTCTCGTCTCCAATCACCACCTAATTTACTTCTGGTGGTAAAATTGAAGAGTTGTTCCTCTAATGTCGACACTGGCTGAGAAGCTGGTAATATTTATCAGTTATGAAAGCCAATTCTTTCTCTTCATTCTGACGGTTTTCTGGCAAAGCTCACAAAAGGGCCTTTCAGTGCAATGATATTCAGTCTTCATTTCAGCATCCTGTGCTTTTGAGTGAGAACAAAGTATAGGCTCCACATGTTTACAGAGGGGAGCTCACTCCTCATGTGCACTTCATCACCTGCTTTCGCTCATTTTTCTTCTGAATTTCCTTCTTGGAGATGACAGATGAAATGCAAGGTTAAGCAGTTTGAGAGGAATGGTATTAATAATAGAGTATTGAAAAAGTACTGGAATGAAGTGTGTCTTTTTTATAAAACTGTAAAAAACTAGATGTGTGTGCTCTCATTGTATTTATCTGGTCTACTAAGCATAATAATTGGCACCAGTTATACAGATTCACTAATTTGTACCCTGATTGAACACTGTGACTTAGGAGAGCAGAAATATGTTTTAATATGTCTACTCATATTTAGTTGACTAGTATGCTCAATAAGATTATGACAAGTGCTAAGGAATTGTAGATAACTAATTTAGCATCGCATTCTCTGAATTAAGATGTGACCCCTTTTGGGGTAATGCTCTTTGTAATCCGTCCCAACAATCTGCACCCTTAACTTTCGTCATCATTTGGCACACTGAAGATTTTTTAACAGTTATGTTGGTACCAAACCATTAGCACCACGGTGCCTCCCACCGCTCAAGAAAGTGGTTTGGAGGAAGAAAAGTACAGTTCACACAGGATCGGGCAGCCAGACAGAACTTTTAATCCCATCAATTTTCCTCAGCCACTGTAACTAAATTCGTAACATTTTCATTTCAAAGTCAGAAAACTGCAGCTCCAAATGCCACTCCAGAGACTTGTACCGAAAATCTAGGTTGATGTTTCAGTTCAGTATTGAGAGAATGCTGTATGTTACTGTCCGATTAAGTGTTCAACTAATACCACATCTGCCCTCTTGGGTCAAAGTAAAATAATGTATTAGCAATATCTCAAAGAAGAGCATGGAAGTTTTACCTGGCACTCTGAATAATTTTTATCCATCAATCAACGTGAATTGTATAGATTTTATGACCATTATTGCATTGTTGTTTTGTGGGACTTTGTTGTGCTTAGCAAATTTCCACATTGCAACAAATACGTCAAAATATTTAATTGACTGCAAAATGCTTTCAGATATCCTAAGGGAGTGAAAGGCACAATAATTGCATGTTGGTGGTAACATAATTCAGATGAGATGGAAATCGAAACCCTTAGGTAATTCAGTGAGCTATGAAGATCCCAGGACATAACCCAAAAAGTTCTAAGAGACATCCACTGATGGCCCATATTTTACAAACAATCAACAAAACTAAAATCAGATTGCAGGAATTTGTCTCGATGTTGTTTTCACAAACAGCGCTCAATCAGTAAAAGAGACACACTGGCCCTGAATGTGCCGGAAGAATTCAGGAATCTCTAGACCTGCCGTCCCAGACCCAGTATTTCTCACTTCTGCAGGACAGGGATTGAGGGGGGTCCACAGTTTATGTGGTTCGCAGACACAGCTGACTAATTAAGTGACCGGCTCCCTCTACAGAAATTGGATTTTGGAGTCTGTGGTGTCTGGAACCGGATTAGACCAGGTCTTTCCCAGAACATTTCTTTTGGATGGACAAAGTACCCCTTTGGAGATCTGAGGTACCCTTGCCGATATAGTCAAAGGACGCCTTAGGGTGTGGTCATAGATCCTTCAATGGTGGCAGTTAGAGATCCTTTTGGGGAATATCAGGGAGCCTTTTGAAGACTGGCGGAAATTGTATGTGAAAGGTGCACATTCCCCTTTGGCAGGTCCAACTTATTAAGAGTTAAAGAGGTATCTAGAAGTGCAACTAATATCAACGTATCAAGAAGTGCCAAGACCTGTCAAGAAAAGTCAACAAGTATCAAAACATGTTCTAAGGAATGAGAACCAAAAGAACTGTGGATACTGTAACAGTTCTGAGGAAGGTCACCCAGACCCAAAATGTTAACTCTGATTTTTCTTATGAATGAGAATGCTTTTCTCATAGAGTGCAGTCTGCAATAAAGAATATTAAATATTGGAACTTTTTTTTTTCTCTATGTGCAAGGGTACTTGTAGATACTCAATGATTTGGCATGGCAGAAGAAGGGGTGAGGGTGATGGTTAGAAACAGGCACTAAGTGGCATTATGGTATGAGCAGGCATGGAGGCTGGAAAAAAAAATAGCTTACATGGGTAGGCATAAAAACGTGGGTGTTTTGGGGAGTGAGTGGGGTGTAAGGATTGAAGGCTAGGTTGATGTTTTGTATTTCTTCCCTTTAGAAGAGGTCAGATACCACATTAGATTTAGTCCTGTGACAGCAGGGGTAAGGTACCCTTTGGGAAAGGAATGGCATCCTTTGAGATTGTGAAAACTCATTAGAACTGGTAAAGTTATGATGGAATTGTCTCAAAAAAGTTGAATTAAAAATAACAGTGCTGGTATTTCAGAGAGTTCACAGAATCATAATAGGGTGTATGTTGCATTATTGGGCATCTCGTGACTCAGGCATAGAAACGACAGCACTGAGGGAGTGCTGCACTGTTGGAGGTCTGACTTTCTAGCGAGATGTTAAACTGCAGCCTTGTCTTGTCTCTAAGTTAGAGGTAAAGGATCTCATGGCACTATCTAAAGAACAGGTGAGTTCTACTGGTGTTCTGGTCAACATTTATCTCATTGAAATAAAAAGTGTTTAAGGGGTTTGATAGGGTAGGTGCTGGGAGGATGGCTCTCCTATCAGGGAAATCAGAAACCATAACTCTCAATCTCAGAACTAAATGATCAGCCACTTAGGAATGAGATGAAGAAAACTTCTTCACTCAAAGGATTGCAAATTTTCAGAATTTTCTAATCCAAATGATATATATGGCCATAATCACTCCTTTGACGGCATGGTACCTATTACGGTGGTTTTCACCAAAACTATCTGAAATGCCTTGGGTTGATTTTACCACAATCAGTCCTTCTTATTGATGCTAGTCTACGTTACTGATATCAAGTGGGGAAGGATGCTCACACCAAATGTTTGGCAGAAGACAGTCTCAGTGTTAGTGAAGAGAACAGATTCAACACATAGGACTTAATAGTTATTAAGATCACACTTGAGATACATGATAGCCTGAAGTCTCACAAGAAGCGATCTCTATTTAGCTACATAAAAGTTACCACAAGAACAACAACAACTAACCTGGTTAGCCCTTCCTAGGAACAAACCTGATGGATGCAGTTTTTCTCTTGATATCAGTTCATTCTTTCAGGGACCAATTATTCTATACAATGTCCAGTATCTGAAAGTCACTATGATGACTATGACCTACTGGGAACGCAGCAGTGGAGCAAGAGGTTCATTTGAATAGAAAGCTTAAAACTATGAGAGAGATAAGGAGGAGATGGTTCCACTGAAAAAGTGAGTCCAGTCTCCTAAAAACTCACAAAGTTGCCTCTTTGTTTAATTTGTTTAGGTTAACCTGCTCCTAAGACATTGGACTAAGAATTGCTGTTGTGAAGACCTTTGTATACTTCGGATTGTTTGTTGAACAAACTGATTGGTAAATTATTTTCATGTGTGTATATACACATATGGTCTTAAAGATGTCCTTGACCCTTCAATTGACAGACACCTGAAGAAAAACAAAACAAAACCTTTACACTTAAAAACAAAATATTTGACATTGAACATAAAATCTTGAGGGGAAAAAAATCAAAATTAGAATTACAAATATGAAGAGAGTTGCATCAGACAAGGGATGAAGAAGGGCTGTGAAGAGCACGAGTAACCTTTTGATCAAAGAAATGAGAAAGAAAATTCCAAGTCTTGACTGTTGCTGGTTTCCCTGTGCGCCTTTTGGGTAAATATTCCTGCACCTCTAGCTGGGGAACTGGGGAATTAGGACAGCACAATTGCTGCCCTAGTGCCAGTCTATATATCATGGGAAAGAATTAGAAATCAGAATGACTGCTTAACAGCTGGCTTTACCTGCATCAGAATTACAAAATGTGCGAGCACCATAGTTCAACCTTGACCTGTAACCTCAATGCCATAGTTAGGATGAATTTTGTTTCCAAATGTGAATATCCTCCTCTGTTCAAGCTTGACCCCGACCTCAGCACAGGCTGATTAAATTCCCCATGTTTCTGATTAGCAGGAATCAAAAGCTCCTGGAAAATATTTCACTGCCAAGCGTCTATAGTTCCACAAAGTTTCATTGACAGACACACAGGTTTAATAGTTTATTCCAGTGCACCTTGTTTGGAAGATTGAATTAAAGCAAGCAACTTAACTGAATGATTGACATTGGAATTAAGTCAAGCCCACCAATGCATGAATCTATTTGAATGTTCAATACTGCTGTGTTACAATTTGCGAGAACAGCACACAGTAACAGTACTAGGATCCATTTCAACCAGATAAGCACGACATAATTATTGGTACCATTTCAGAGACCACATCAAAAACTACTAGATGACAGTATATATGAGAAAGTATAGTGTGGGAAGTTTCAAGAATTTCCTGCGTAGAATCATTGTTTTTCTATTTTTTCTGAAAACGTTGAAGCCTACTTGCATTTAGTTCAGATTTTAAAACAATACTTACCTAATTGAGTGTTCCTCAAGTAGAAATCTATACCAATTGCAACAAAAACAAAGTTGCTGGAAAAGCTCAGCAGGTCTGGCATCATCTGTGGAGGAGAAAACAGAGTTAACGTTTCGGGTCTGGTGACCCTTCCTCAGAACTGATGGTGGCTGGGAAAACGTCAGTTTATATGCAGAAAGTAGGGAGGTGGGTGGGGTAGGGAGTAAACGATAGGATAGAGCCCGAAGAGAGAGAAAGACAGTTGGACAGACAGAGGAGTTGCTAACGATCAGGCTGGGAGGGTGAATAGTTGTTAATGGGGACTGTTAGTGACTAACAACAGGGGGTGTGTAGTGGCAGGCTATGTGGTAACAAGGCCTGGTGTGTGGGGTGGGGGGCTGGGACATGGGAGAGTTTAGGCCCTAAAATTATTGAACTCAATATTGAGTCCGGAGGGCTGTAGAGTCCCCACGCAGAAAATGAGGTATTGTTCCTTCAGCTTGTGTTGAGTTTCACTGGAACACTGTAGCAAGCCAGAGACAGAGATGTTGGCCAGGGAGCAAGGTGGTGCATTGAAGTGGCAGGCAACAGGTAGTTCAGGGTCTTTTTTGTGAGCAGAATATACCAATTGACTAGTCAACATGGATCAATACCAGCAGTACTAACTGCCCATCCCTGATCATATGAATAGGCAAATACCTTCAGCTTTAGAAGTCGAACCATGACCTCACGATATTGGCTTTTCGAGATGACAAAAATGGTTGCTCTGTCAGACAACAATTTCCATCCTGTCAGAAAAATAAGGAGCAAATTTACCAAGGTTGCCATCATCATGCCAAATGATGTTTCTCCACATTAGATATGGTTTGAATGTCATGAATTGTGACTATACTGAGATATGTGCATACTGGTAATCCTGCCACTGCTAGATCATTGGTATCTCCTTCAGGAAACTAAGATAAGCTTGCGCCTTGGCACTGCAGTGTGATTCTGCCAGTGCATAGAATTAGAAATCAGTCATATGCTGTGAGACAGTTTCTTGTAGGCTCTACCATGGAACACCACTTACTGAAGTACAAGTCTTTCAGGATGTGCAGTGGTAATATGTTGGCAGTACTCCTGTATTAATTTTAGTTTATAGTGTGTGTTGTCCTGCCACGTCAGTACACATGTGGTATTAATGGCTGCAAATCTTCTGATCACCTTATACCATGAGCAGGCTATTTGAGGACAACAATATTGGAAAGCTTGCCCACCTTCTCAAATTTGTCTTTTGTTTGGTTGATTCTGAACTTCCACTGATGTTTTTGCATTTGTGCACCTTCTTAAAACCTTTCTTCTTGCCAGTGCTACGATATTGTACCAATTTATTGGTCTCTTGTGCATTTTTCTGAAGTCTGCCTTGGCCTTTGGAAGAAAATTTCCTTCATATGTGTGCCCAATCCCTTTGGTGCTTCATGCTTTACAGATAGAAAGGAAAATTTGAACACCTTTTGGGATTTACAGCAAGTTGGATCTATTACAGATTTTGCTGATTTGGTACACTTTACTGACTGTTGCCTCAACTAAAGCATGTAATTATTGTTGGCTTGCCACCAGAGATTCATACCCATGTCCATCCTCAAGAAAAGTGTCAATGGTACATCCTTTCCTCTTGTGCAAAAGATCCTTCCTGAAAGATTTAATTGATTTGAGGCGATGGCTAACTCCATGAGCCACTCTAACAGTTCCTTTTCAGGAAAGTCATTCTCATGCCCTTATCTGTGGAATGTTCTGACCAACTGGTTAATAAACTCTTGGGTCTATTCACAGAATGACATATCTGGGAATCTGTCAATCCTGAAGTTAATTCTTACTTTGAGTTGGTTGAATTGATCTGATTTGGACCTCTCTGATCAACCATGGAAAGCCTAACTGTGTTAATTCTGCAAAGCCCCTCCTTATCGATGACAAGCAAAGATTTTAAAGCTCCTTACACAGGAATAGCAGGGGCACAAGCACCACTTTCTACATATGCTCCCTAATCACTGCCATCGAGAAAAAGTCTGGTTTATTCCTATTCCCTATTTCCTGTGTGTCAACCAATTTTAAATCCAAGCAGTGTATCACCTCCAATCCCATCTGCTTTAATTTGGCTCATTAACTTCCAAAACCTTCCCAAAAGCCTTCTGAAAATCCAAAAATACCACATTCACTGGTTCACCATTTTCTATTCTGCTAGTTGCATCTTCAAAAACTCTAGTAAATTAATTAAGCATGGTTTCCCTTTCATAAACCTATGTTGACTTTGTCTAGTCCCATTAATGTTTTCCTAGTGTTCTGTTTACATTTCTTTTATAATCAATGATCATTTTCCCCTCTACTCATGTTCGGATAGCCAGTCTGCAATTCTCTGCTTTTGTCTCTCCTACCTTTTTGAAATTAATGGGGGTTACATTTTCTACTGTCAAAGCTGCAGGAACTTCTCCACGGTCTATAGCATTTTGGAAGATAACCTCCAATGTACCCAGGCCACTTCCTTTAGAACACAGGGATACAGATTATCAGGCCCTGGGATTTTTCATTTTTCAAACCCATTACATTCTTGAGCAGCAATATTTTCTTACAAATACTGATTGTTTTCAATTCTTCCCTGTCACCAGACATTTGGTTCTCTAAAATGTCTGTGAAATTATTTGTATCCCATTTGGTGAAGACAGAACCAAAATGTGTTTAGTTTCTATGCCACTTCCTTAATCTGCATTGTAATCTCACCCATTCTGACTGTAAAGAATTACATTTTCTTCACTAATCTTTTTCTCTTACATATTTCCAGAAGTTTTTGCAGTCAGCATTTCAGTTCTCTGCACATTTATTCTTGATCAATTCCCCCTCTTGATCATTCTTTTTGTCCTCTTTTGCGAAATTCTAAACTGCTCCCAGTCTTCAGGTTCTCAAGCCTTGCTGATTTTTCTGACAATGTTATGGATGTGGTGCCAATCAAGCAGGTCACTTTGCCCTGGATGGTGTCAAGCTTCTTAACTGTTGTAGTTGCACACATCCAGACAACTGAGGAGGTGGGCGATACCATTAAAGGGGAGACTTGTGCCTTGTAAATGGTGGACAGACTTTTAGGGGTCAGGGGATGAGTTACTTGAAGCAGGATTTCCAGCCCCTGATCTGCTCTGTAGTCACTGTATTCTCATGGTTAGTCCATTTCAGTTTCTGGTCATTCGTAGCATCCGGGATGCTGCTAATAGGGGAAATGCCAGTGATGGAAAGCCATTGAATGTCAAGAATTCTATCTTGTTGTGCTGCGCTTGGGTGGCATGAATGGTACTTGCCATTTGTCAGCCCAGCCTGGATATTGGCCAGGTCTTACCACATTTGGACACTGCTTCATTATGGAGGAAGTTACAAATGGTACGGAACATTGTACAATCATCAGCGAGTGTCCTCATTTCTGACCTTAGGATGGAGGGAAAGTCATTGACAAAACAGTTGAAAATGGATGTATCTAGGAGACTATGCTGAGGAACTCCTGTCCTTGGCTTTGTATCAGTATAAATTAAAACTGCTTCCTTAATAGCAAAAGCTTTGCATCTCTTATCATTAAGTACTGTTACTGATATATTAGCTATTAGGAACAGAGCATTCTAACCTTCCAGCTCTCTGCATGGCACTAAATTGGCATTGTGTCTCAGTTCAAGAGTCCCAGGCTTTCTATTATTTTGTTTAATTAAGGTAATCTTGGAAATTTATTTTGTTTTGAAAATCAAAACATTCACTAATGTCCTTTAAGGAGGGAAACTGTTATCCTTACCTGGTCTGGCCTACATGTGACTCCAGACCCACAGCAATGTGGTTGACTCTAAACTGCCCTCTGGGCAATTAGGGATGGGCAATAAATGCTGCCTGGTCAGCAACACCCTCATCCTGTGAATGAATGAAAAAAAAATCAATCAAAAGTAATTGGCTCTGTTTTCTGGTGTTCAATACCTTACATACAGATCTGTGTAGCTGTCTACACTCACATAAACTGGTGCTGATTAATGGTAAGGGTAAGGAATTCTCTCTTTGTCAGAATCTTTTGTTGTCCAGAGGTGTTGTCCAGTTGGTCTTCAATTAGTTTCTGAACTATCTACCACCAAGATATTGGAATCTTTTATAGAAGGTCAACACTGCTAACATATTGTGAGTCCTCCTCCAATAAGCTATTTCTACCCAATGTAGCAGTATTTATGTTGTATCCTGTGCCATAAGAAACTGGGTCTGGATATTAGTCATAGACATAGTCATAGAGTTGTACAGTATGGATTCAGACCCTTTGGTCCAACTCATCCATGCCGACCTGACCCCCTAATCTGACCTACTCCCATTTGCCAGCATTTTGCCCATACCTCTCTAAACCCTCCCTATTCATATACCCATCCAGATGTATTTTAAATGTTGTAATTGTACCAGACTCCACCACTTCCTCTGGCAGTTCATTGCATACATACATGAACCTCTGTGTGAAAATGTTGCCTTTAGGTCCCTTTCAAATCTTTCCCCTCTAACTTTAAACCTATGCCCTTTAGCTTTGGACTCCCCTACCCTGGGGAAAAGACCTCGGCTACTCACCCTAGCCATAACCTTCATGATTTTATCAACCTCCAGAAGGTCACCCCTCAGCTCTGATGCTTCAGGGAAAATAGCCCCAGCCCATCCAGCCTCTTCCCAATAGCTCAAACCTTCCGACCCTGGCAGCATCCTAATAAATCGTTTCTCTACCCTTTCAAATAGCTTGATTCAAATGCATATCCTCAGAACATTAGCCTGGGCATTCTGGATTACTAGTCCAGTGACATTCCACCTCCACTACTGAGGGGATAGGCCAATATTATCAATTGAGGTTGATCCCAAGCCTCAGTTAAAATTCAGTTTCAGATGGCACATAGTCACTCACCTCAACGGGGGCATCAGACCATGGAGACACCACCCTTACTTGACCTTTTCCAACACCTTTCCTTGTTGGTTTAGCAGAAAGACTGACAATGACTCCCAAAGTCCCATCCCAGGGGAGGAAGGGCAAGAAATCCCTGGCCTCGTTTGAGGCCAAACCCAAGGGGCTCCGTACACTTCAGCAACACCCCACCTCCACCCACCAGTCCTCTCAAACCTTTAGGCCAACTGATTTTCTGTGCAGTAATTTCCGGTTACCAGAGGGAGACAGTAAAATTAAACAGGTCATGCATTTCATTTCCCAGGAAAAATGTTGCAACAGGAAGTCACAAGCGAGCTGTGCTCTGCTCTGCAGGTGAAAGCTGCAGTGGAACATGTAGTCCCAGTCCTATTACTCTATTCGCCAAAAGCTGAAAAAAAACTAGAAATTGCTGGAGAAACTCAGGCAGCATCTGTGGAGAGAGAAACAGAGTTCATGTTTCAAAACCCTTCTTCAGAACTGATAGGAGCTCAGAAAAGGTGGTATTTATGCTGATGACAGGGCATATGGGGGGGTTGGGTTGCTGCAGTGGGGTGAGGGGAGAGGAGTTAGTGGATAGGTGGAGACAAAGCCCAGAGAGAGAGAATGACAGACAGACAAGGGTATGGCTTATAGTGAGCCAGGGAAGGAGAAAAGCTGGTAATGGGGACAATGAGTAGGTGAGAATGAGTTGGTTATGCTGAAAGCAGTCGATGTGATCACAGGGTCTGGGGTATGGGCGCTGGGGTAAAGGACATAAGAGAAGGTGTCCAGGTTCTAAAATTATTAAACTCAAAGTTAAGCCTAGAAGGCTGCAAGGTCCCCAAGTGGAAAATGAGATGCTGTTCTTCCAGCTTGCGCTGAGAAGCAAGCCTGAGACAGAGATGTTGGCCAGGGGAACACAGTCGTGTGTTCAAGTGTCAGGCAACTGAAAGCTTAGGGTCTTTTTCGCAGACAGAATGTAGGTACTCTGGAAAGCAGTCACCCAGCCTGGGTTTCATCTCCCCAGTGTAGAGGTGACTACACTGTGAGCAGTGAATACAATAAACTAGATTGCGTGAAGTACAGGTAAAGTGCTGCTTCATCTAGAAGGTGTGTCTGGGGCCTTGGTATTAAGCCACGTAGTCCTCCAAATGCCAGTCCCTGATCTGTGCCAACTTAAGCCGAGGCAGTGTTCCAACTGGGTCTCATCCTGCCCTGCAAGAGAAGCCAACCTGAGTTCCGAATGCCAGAAGCCAGTCTGTCCCGGTGCTGAAGCAGGCTTTGTGGTGATGCCGGATGCAGTTAAATAGCCTGCCCGCCACTCAGCATTCTGGCAGCCATACAAAGAGGACCCACTCAGCCGAGGGACTGGAGGATAGCCAGTGCCCACAAATCTGCCACAGAGGCAGAGAGGAGCGGGGAGAGATCTTGTGTTGAAGCTGAGCAAGTTAACTAAATTCAAATCACATCCTTTACCCCATAAGAGAAACATGGTTTTAAACTCAATGAACCACAGTTACATCTAAATACACAGGACATCAAAAGACTGATTAAAACAAGAAATGCTGTTTCTGTCTTTGCTGATGCTGAGTTAACATTTCAGTCTGTGACTTTATAGCAGAATGGTTGTAGTATTGAAGCATACAAGAGACAATTATTGTAACTATTATGTATAAACACTGCATTCCTCAGGAACACAGATGTATGGGCTCATATCGACATATAAGGTTCCAACAGACGGGCGTGCTTTCAGTAGAGTATCATGCTTCAAGTTATCTTGGATAAAATGGAGTATGAGATCTTTATACCCTCAGGTAGCATGCTATGATGCAGTGTAGATATCACAAGCATGTACCTTAATGGCATACCGATGTACTGAGCATGAGACATAACTTGACAGTTTTCATCCAATTGATCTCAACAAAATCAATATTGAACAATAGGCTTGTGTAGGATACATTTTTAGCTAAGCCATGGGACTGTGATGTTTCTATGCATTAGTCTTGGATGTTAAATTGCTAGTCACTTATTTACCAAAACAGGAAGCAGGAGTTGTGCTTTTGACAACTGTTTATTTTCATTCCATAATTCAATTCAAACTTCAGTCTGCTCTCTCCCTATCCTTACTAACTCCCCTACTAGGGAAATTCTGCACTTTTTTTTGTTAAATTAACCTGCTCAGACAATGAATAACACACCCTGGAGCAGGTGGAACTTGAACATGGGTCTTCTGGCTTAGAAGTAGGTACATTATTACTGCATCACAAGATCCCTGAAAATCAGTACCTTTTTCATGCTCAATTGAGCATCAGTTGCACTCTATTATTTCTGCAGCATGCCCTGGTTCATTAAAGGGGGCCCTCTTCTGGTGCAGTGGTAGTGTCCATACCCCTAGACAAAGAGACCTGTGTTCAAGTCCTACCTGTTCCAGAGGTGTGTAGTTACATATCTGAACAGGCTGGTTAGGGGAAAAATAGGCCCTTGTATATTCATAATGAGACAAACATTTACAATATTGTTATTAGGTATCCCAATTTTACAAGCAATGCAAATGTCATCTTCATCTCAGACAGAATATATAAAAAGATCACTTCTGAGAAACAGAATTTAAGCCCGAATTGCTATCTGGAAGATTTGCTGGATACAAAAGGTTCATTATATTCTAAACAACATAACAGTTAAATGTTTAATAAATGGCACACATATTTCTGTGAGATGGTTATGAATGAGTTTCCCATTTCCCCCACCTTGAACTAAGGACAGATGATATGCCTGTCAGCCTCAGGTCAGGCACACCACCTAAGACAAAGCCATCCATTAAACAGCTAAGGTATGGCTAATCATCAAGATGTGGCCCTGAAGGATTGTGGAGATTTTTTTGAACTATCCATCAGATACATCAATATGTGGTTAAAACCAACGCAAAGGCCAAACAGAGAAGGGCAAATATCAGGTCCTTCTCATACAGAAGGCCTTCTTCTGTTTAGTAACAAATGGCAGAGGAATTGGTTTCACATCAATTGTCATAAGATATCTGCAATAGAATTCTTTGTGATAGAATGAAACCTCTTGTTGACCCTTCTGCAAAATAAGAAACAGGCAACTTGGTAGGGTGAGAAACTGTCCAAATTCACTGAGGGAGGATCTATTTCTCTGTTAAAGCACGGAGTTGTTTTCAGTTGTTTTTAAAAAGTAAATAAACACAGCAAACTTTTAAAAAATATAAAATTTGAACTTATTAGACTAGCATAAGCTACCCCCCCAACTTCTTTAAAAGTTAATTATTTATTCATATTACTGTTTGAAACTTGAAATCTCAAGTTATCTTTAAAATCCAATTGTTCCCAATGCACACAAACCAGTAATTGTACTGTGGGGGGTTTGCCCAACATCAGGCCCCTTTTTTACTTTTACTTACAAGAAGGCTTGATAAAGACTTAAGCATCAGGGTTTCTTTTCCAATTACCTGCTCACATTGCAAATTGCATATTCACTTGATAAGGAAGGATCTGAAACCATCTGTCTTCCTATCAAGTGGTGGATTATTCTGCAATGAGGGAGACGGGGGTGGGGGGAATGGGCATAGGGATTTAACACCGCATGGAGCTGGAGGAACACAGCAGGCCAGGCAGTATCATGGGAGCAGGAAAGCTGACGTTTCAGGTTGGGACCCGTCTTCAGAAATAGGGGAGGGGAAGGGGTCTCTGAAATAAATAGAGAGGGGGGCGCGGTGTTAGCAGGTAGATAGTGGGGTGGATAGGTGGGAGAGAAGACGGACAGGTCAAGGAGGCAGGGATGAGGCTAGGAAAGGTGAATGTAGCTAGGTGGTGGTGGGGATTGGTCAGTGAGGCTGGAGGAGCAGATAGGTGGGAGAGAAGACGGACAGATCAAGGCGGTGGGGATGAAGCTAGTAAAGGTGAGTGTAGGTAGCCAGTACCTACACTCACCTTTACTAGCCTCATTCCCACTTCATTGACCTGTCCGTCTTCTCTCCCACCTATCTGCCTCACTATCTACCTACTATCACCACCCCTCCTCTCTCTATTTATTTCAGGGCCCCCTTCCCCTCCCCCATTTCTGAAGAAGGGTCCTGACCCGAAACGTCGGCTTTCCTGCTCCTCTGATGCTGCCTTGGCCTGCTGTGTTCCTCCAGCTCCACGCTGTGTTATGTCTGACTTCAGCATCAGCAGTTCTTACTATCTCTGGGCATCGGGATTTGTTGTGCTGGTGTGCCTGGAACAGCTTAAAAGGGAAAGCATTCTTTATTCTTCTTTGTGGCAGCAAGAGCTGGATGCTTTATGGCCAACAGCAGCAGGGAATGTCTACTGCAGGATAGAGGCTGCAGAAATAATGGCCCAGGTATTGAGAATGCTGTGGGCCTTTGGATCAGTGCCAACTTAAGTTGCCCACTGGAACCACATGGAATCCAAAACATCGAAGACTCCATGGGCATTCCCCAGGAAATTGAAACTTCCAATGTTCAATTGTCCTTCATGTGAAACCCTCCGAGAAAGCCCCTTAAAGTAGGAAACTTTGGAGGTTTCTAGCTCAGTCAAGCTATGTTACCCAGGAAAATGTAGAGGATTAAAAACCTACTGTAACTCCTGGGCAACTATTAAATCAAGCCCTTTACTCACTATTGATTTCCCCAACTGTGCTTCCCCCAACTCTATGCATGATAAGACAAATGTCCCAGATCAGACACCTGACAATCCCTGAACCGATCTGATTCCAACCCTGCATGACCTGACCTTGGTGGATCCAAAATCCAACCTCAACTCGACAACTGCTAATCCCCTACCCAGCCGGACTGAGCACTCCTGGACCTGACTCCCCTTCCCATCAGCCCACTGGCTTAACAATGCCCACCAAAGAAAGGACAAACTCTCCCAGCCAACAACCCTCACCCCTGACTGGACCACGATTCAACCCAACGTCACTCTCCACCACACTACCCCTCCTATCTGAAATGACAACCCCTGAACTAAACCAATACTATCGGCTACATCCCCCCAGCCCTACCCACTTCCAGCCTGACCCCTTCCCAGACCTGACACCACCTGCAACAGTCTGCCCAAAACATTGTAGGCATAATACCCCGACTCAAACCCCTGACTTGCCCCAAGCATTTATGCACTTACCTGAACCTTAGCATTCTACTAATCTTACCCACCTGGCACCCTACCTATCCAGCCCACTTGGCATCCTAACCACCAGGCATCTTGCCAAATTAGACACCCTACCCATGCTGCCCATCTGACATCCTACTCACTTGGTACCCTACCCATCATACCCACCTGGCACCCTACCTACCTTACCTACCTACATGGCACTCTACCCCATACCTACCTTACCCACCTGGCACCCTACCTATCCTGCCCACCTGGCACCCCACCCACTGGCACTGCATACAGTTAGCACCCTACTCACCTCACCAGCTTGCACTCCACCTAGCTGTCCCTCTACCAATCTCATCTTCTTGGTACTCCGATCCCCCCCTTACCTATTGTTGTAACACTTTCACAAGGGCTAAGCGTGGGCTGTGTGGCTGGACACTTAAATCACAGAACATTTCATACTGACTGTTGCAAAAGGGGGTGTTATCTCAGTGCAGTTAACGTCTAAAGCTAAGTGGGTAATTTTAATCCAGTCAAGGTGAGGCATAGGGTTTCTGATCCTGATTGGAATATCTGGCTATTAGTAACAGAGTACAGCTGAAGAAGGTGATCTTGTCACCTAGAGAGTCAGTCAGGGACTTCCACAGGCTCACGACTCTCTGGGTGAAATTTTTTTTCCCTCATCCCAGTCCTAAATGGCCTATCTCCTATCCTTAGACTGTGTGCCCTGGTTCTGGCCTCCCTGGTCGCTGGGAACAACCTTCCTGCATTTTTATAGGTTTCTATGAGATTGCTTGTCTTTCTTCTAAACTCCAGTGAGTATAGCCCTAACAGATGCAGTGTCTCTTCTCACGTCTGCCCTACCATCTCAGGTATTGCTCTGGTAAACCTCCGTTGCATTCCCTCCATAGCCAGAACATCCTTCCTCAGATAGGGAGACCAAAACCACACAGAATACTCCAAACCTACTAAGATATCTTTCCATAACATAACAACAATGTGCTTGACAGGGTAGCTGTTGTATTATTATTGCTGTCATTGAGTGCTGCAGAGGGCTTTTGAGTCACAACCGCAGTAGGCTAATCATATACATTTAGCAACTCACCCTTGACTTGCTGGGTTTCAACAATGGGGCACAATAAACTGGTATAAAGGCACCAGCATCACGACTGTTGCATTCACATGAATCATTTTGTATGATTGTTGGTTGTAAACCAAGTGTATGTTATGTAGAATCAACTGTTCATATATAAAACATTGTTGTTGATTGGAGCCCGAAACTGTGAGCATTGCATCAAAGCCATCTGGAGAGCCTGCCAGAAACTGTGTGCTCCCTCTGTCGAGGGAAAAAACAATAATAGAATTGTTTGTTCAGGCAAATAATGCTTCATTCAATGCTTCACACCACGATACACTGCAGACTTTCTGGTGTCCGTGCTGGAGAAAGGCGTGAGCCAAAACCTTGTATGCAGCTTTGGATGTTACTGCCACAAGGAGTGGCATGCTGACTGTGCTCCTGATCCTCTTTGTGGCAAGTGACACAACTCCAATTCAGCCTTCCAGATGAATCTGAATCTGTAACTCCACTGCAAGACCTGGACAATTCCTACAGGTATGAGATAGTCAAAATAGGAGATCTTCTCTTTGCAAGGTGCCAAAGGCATCCTACCAAATCCTTAACCCTAACACTAACCCCATTGAACTTCTTCATTTGCTCCTTCCTCCAACTGTAATAGATTCAATGGTATCTATTGAGTGAAGGAGTTGACAACAAATGATAAAGACCCACTTCCCCCCAGGCTAACCTGGTTACCTCTTGTTGTTAGAAAGCATAGAGCAACCTCCGCAAAAAAGAAATCTTTTGTGAAGAAAGAACTTTTGTTTTCTTACCTGCTCCTTTAACGATTTCCTTTTTCAGGTGCAGCCAGTTCTCTCTCTGTATAGGAAGCTCTTATGTTTGATTGCTATTTCACAGAATCACACAAATGTTATGGCACAAAGGAGAGCATTTGGCCCATTGTGTGTGCACTGGCTCATTAAATGACCATCATTGCCTCCCGACAACCTCCTGCTTTTCCCCTATACCCTTGCATGTTATATTTATCTAAATCAGCATCCACTACCCTCCTCGATGCCTCAATTGAATTTGCCTCCACATATTTCCAGTCAGTGCATTCCCTTCATTAACTACTAACTGGGAGAAAAAAAATTCCTTGCATCACCCCTGCTTCTCTTACAGATCACTGTAAATCTGTGGTCTTTCGTTCCATGTTACGTGAGGAAAATGAAGCAAAAGATGTTTAGACATTACTTTGATATCATTTCAATCTCACTTTCACACTGTTGTTGAGCTCTCCCATAATACTGACTCCCTCTCTTTCCCCAGCTATCCATGACTAATGCTAAAAGCACATCCTCTGTAATGTCTTAAGTGGTTTGCTTTAGCCTTCATTTTCTTCCATATTGTCAAGAATAAGTTGTTAGAGTTAAACATTGAATGTTTCAGACTTGTTAGTCTAAACCTTTGTTGCTCAGAGCACTTAAGTTTCAGAAAGCTTGGTTGGTCTTTCAGATTTTCAGAAACAACAATAATGTTGTACCAAGCATACACTTCTCAGGAGTAAATTATGCAGGGTCCAAGATCAGTTCTTCAACTTGTCAAAGGCAGTTTGAAAAGAAATGTAACAGAAACAATCATGATTGCCGTATCTTGCAAGCAAAGCTTAACATGAAACGGTGAAATAGGTGTGAAAGTCAATGACCTGATGTGTTCCAACTAAGTGATGGCATTATCTGAAAGTATCAGACGGAGACAGAAATCTCTGGCTCAGTCTGCAGCTTGGAGGCTCAAGAGGATCTGAAGTTCAAGCTCTAACCAACCTGATCTGAAAGTTAATAGCTATAAAGCCTCCTGCCTGTCAATTTTATGCATGATAGTAACAACTTTGCTCTCACATATAGTCTCAAGTCTGGTTAAGTAGCTGCATCACTAGCTATTATCAGATTATGCTTAAGATCAGAAGCATGACTTACATCACCAGCTAGCACATCTATAATCATCAGAAGCAGTGTCCCTGACCTTATCTATCAGCAACAGATTCACTGGGTCAGACATATTCCCAGAACTCCGAATGATCAGATGATCAAAGAAAAGGAAGATTCAAGCTCCTGCACCCCAAAGACATTGCAGGGCTGATCAGCAACAACGATAACAGTAAGGTTAACATCTGATGTGCCACCCAACACTG
Source organism: Rhincodon typus (assembly GCF_021869965.1). Taxonomy (NCBI): domain Eukaryota; kingdom Metazoa; phylum Chordata; class Chondrichthyes; order Orectolobiformes; family Rhincodontidae; genus Rhincodon; species Rhincodon typus. The sequence goes on along the minus strand of NC_063360.1, from coordinate 30,246,986 downwards.
AGTCAGAGGCAGATTGTGACTGCCTGTATTTGACTGATGATACATGTAATTCTATTCAGATCCTTATTCCTACTCACCTTCTCCCCATCAGTTAATGTTTCTAAACTTTGTTAATCTAAGCATTGTCTTATAAGGCTGACATTTCAATTGCTATCCCTGATATTCAAAAGCAGGCCTTGAATTTTTGGATAAAATGGACCTTGAGTAACCTTTCTGCAACATTTAAATTTAAGCTCCAGAGATACTACCCGATGAATTCCTTCTATTCATCGCATGCCCACAAACTGAAATCAAACCATTGTGCATTTTTTCTATTTTAACTAAGATTTACCAAAACTTTAAAGCTTTGGAATTTTTCATCTTCCTCTATTTCCTTCCCTTCTGCAATCTTCAGTCTTTAATATGACATGATCTGATTAACCCCATGATTCACCACAGCTCTTCTTTCAACGTTGTAACATCACTTTCTGTAAGCCACCCATATCCTTTAGGGAAGAAAACTTTTCATCTTTTTGGTATGCCTTATATTTGATTCCAGTAGTGATGGAATACTCTCTGCTTACCTGGTTGCATGCAACCCAAACAGTACCCAAGCAGTTTTTACACCATCAATGACAAAGCAGCCACTTGATTAGCACACCTTATACATCCACATCCCCCCACTACTGACAAAGGTGGCAGCAGTGTGTACTATTTACAAAATACGCTTCAGTAACTCACCAAGGCTCCTTTGATCGTACTCTCCCAACCCATGAAGTCTATCACCTTGAAGAGCAAAGGTAGCAGACACATGGGAACACCACTACCTGCAAGTTCCCTTCCAAGCCACACACCGTCCTGACTTGAAACCATATTGTTGATCCTTCATCATTTCTGAACAAAAATCATGCAAATCCCTTCCTAAGCTCATGGTGGGAGTACCTACTCTTTAAGGACTGCTGCAGTTCAAGAAGGTGACTGACCACCACCTTCTCAAGGGCATTGAGGAATGGATAATAAATGTTGGCTAAGTCATGGAGGCTCACATCCCATTAAAGAATAAATGAAAATAAAGAAGATCAACGTCTCATCTAATTGATTCTGTCCTTTTGGGTTTTACAGAAGACTAAATGTTAACCTAAACCTCTACTGAGAAGCCACTGGAGGGTAGCATCATGCATTCAGCCTGAATGCAGTCCACTCTCATCAGGTGCATTAACATATGATTAGGCCTTTATAACAAAGATAAAAGTGGGTAAAAATCGAAAGAACTGTGGGTGCTGTAAATCAGAAATGAAAAGATAAAAGTAGTATTTCTTTTTAGGGGGAGAAGGGAAATTTGCAAAAGACATGAGGGACAAATCTTTTACACAGAGGGTGGTTCACATGTGGAATGAACTTCCTGAGGAAGTGGTGAATGTGGGCACAGTTACAACATTTAAGAGACACTTGGATAAATACATGAAAGGGAAAAGTTTGAACAAATATGGGCCAGGAGCAGGCAGGTGGGACTAGTTTAGTTTGGGATCATGTTTGGCATGGACTAATTGGGCCAAAGGCTATGTTTCCATGCTATCTGATTCTATGGTTGGTTCGCTCGCCAATCTGGTTCCTTAGTTCGCAGACGTTTCATTACCTTGCTGGGTAACATCATCAGTGCAGCCTCCTATGAAGCATTGTTGTATTTTCCTGCTTGGTACTTAAACTCTGGGGTCCAGTTGGGAAATCACAACAGCGCTTCATCAGAGGCTGCACTGATGATGTTACCCAGCAGGGTAAAGAAACATTTGCGAACTCACGAACCAGCTCGGCGAGCAAACCAACCACAACATCCACAATCCGAGCTACAAATCTACTCAAGAACCTTATCTGACTCTATGACTGTTTGACTTTATGAAACACCTTTTGTGACCACAGGACATCCCAAAACACTTCTGCAGCCTATTGTGTATTTTTAAAGAGTTGGTGTAGTTGTAATGCAGGAAACAAAATAAAACAACTTAAATTCTAATGTAACTTCCACAAGAGAGCACTTTACATGGAAAGAGGGACATGAAAAACTTGCAAGCAGAATTCATTGGCTTCTGAGATGTTTTAAGGAAGAAAGTGAGATAGCAAGTTCATGTTGTTTGGAGAGAAGGGCATTATGACTGAAGAATTGGCCTCTGATGGCAGACTACAAGCGAAAAGAACAAGCAATAGCCTAAACTCAGGGAACCAAAAGATGCTGGTTTCAGTTAACAATTGAAGTAGGTTACTCAGTTAGGAGGCAGTGGGGCTATGAAAAGAGTGGGGATGAGAAGTACTTAAACTCAAAGCTTTTTGGAAGTAATGCCCAATCTCTCAGATGATGCCATCAATTGAACTATTTTTAATTATTGTTTCTTTATTTTTTTCTCTGGATTTTGAAAGCAATGTTTGTTTTCTTTGAAAACTATAAGGAGGAAAGTTATATTAATTTAAAATAAGCTATGTTTATAAAAAATTTCGGATTTAAATCTCCAGTGCTGCATTGTACGATTCAGTAAATTGGACAGGCAAAGAGATAAATTGTTACTTGGATAATGAGAAATATATTTGGAACACAGTTAATCCACTCATTAACTCCAGGTAAATGGAATATTCATAAATGCAAATATGTTGAACTGCCTACATTTAATTTGTTAAAATATATTTAAAAATTACTGTTCAATGAAAATATTAAACAATTACATATCTGTGTGCTTTGATAAACTCCAAACATTAATTATATTAACAGCTTGGATTCAGACGCTGAATGAAATCAGTCAAAGATTTGCAGATTATATCAAACTATTGAATCTGAGGAGGCAGTATGTAAGAGGTTAGAATGAGTGCATATGCAATTTAATACAGACACACCTAAAATACTGCTCAGATGAGCTTCTAAGATACTTCATTAAATGGTCAATAAAGAGGAATTCAAAGAAATCTAAGCATGTTAGTAGTTTCAATAAGCAACATGTCCAGCCACTGTTTTACAAAAATTAAAACAGAGTGCTGAACTCTATATCTAAAACAAGAGAGAAGTGCTACCTGATGACATCTTGAATGTTGAACTTAGCACTGGTAGCATTCAGCAGAGGAAGATGGTTCAAAAAGCCAAGACTTATATTTGAAAGATCTGACATAGATGGACATAAGAAAACTGGGTTTTCCACCTTGAAAGAAGGCAACTATGAAACAGGTAGATGTAAATAAGGTAGCAAATGACACAATAAAGACAAAATATAACATCAAACAAAATTGTGACAGTGGAACAAGGAGGGTCAAGTTTCAACCAGTGGAAGACAAATTTGGGACCACCTTAAACATTTACTCTCTGCCATTGGTGAACAGTGGCAGCTAAGTGTACCATCTGCAAGGTGCACTGCAAAAACCTGTCAAGGCTTCTTTGCCAACACCTCCCAAACTTGCAACCTCTATGATCTGGAAAAACAAGGGTAGCAGGCACATGGGGATGGTACTGCCAAAGTACACCACTATCCAAGTCACACATCACTGACACCACTGTTCCTTCATGTCTTCCTTCCTAGCAGTTGATGGGCGGGGAAAGGATCCGGAAGGGAAATGTAAAAAATAATGTTTGTGTTAAACTATAGATTTACAAATAATACCTTTGGTATTACTGGTACTTGGGAGAAACATTGCTGCATGGAATGTAGCAGTTCAGCAAGGTACTTCATTACCACTTTTTCAAAGGCATTAAGAAACGACCAATAAATCCTGTTCTTGACAGTGATGCCCACTACTATTTCTAGTATTTGATGATTAACTGGTAAAGATTGATTGATCAACAACGGATCAGAAATGCATTCATTGCACAATCATAAGACTAGTAGAGTTGGCTGAGCATAGAAAGATTCATAGCTAACTATTAAATAACAAGAACTCCTGTTTATAAGTCCAATGGAGCGGTTACATTCTGGTGGTGTTAATTATGGAGAGTGAAAGTGAACGTTTCACCTGCTCACACACAGATTGAAAAAATACCTTGTGAGGAATAAAGCATTCAGTATCGTTCACTAGCTCGGTGCCCTCTAAAAGAGTACTTAACTTTTTACACCTCTTTTAAGTCCCAGGACATAACAATTTAAACTCTACAGGGACTATACAGTTTTATATCAGCCAGAAGGCATTGTATTCTGACTTACAGATATAGTAAGTTTATGGTAGCGAAGAGTCTTTACAAAGTCTTCAATTTTCTTTCAGCCTCTGCTAAGCTATAAATATTCATCATAGACTTGTTTTCTTTTTCACTCTGCAGTGCATTGTGTTTCTTCTACTGGCCTGAAGCAATGATTTCACACTGCCTTGGGTGAGTGTTTCTGACAGGAACCAGATGTGTACAGAATTAAAATAGAGGAAAAATCTACACATGCTCAATTTATGCAACTGTAGAACTACCATCACCTCCAACCCCCCCAACTTCCAACACTGCCTGTAGCATTCCTTTCCATTAAAATGTTTAAACCATTTGAACTAAAACCTATAAAGTATATTGAGCACCACCCATAAATAAATTCCCACCCATAAAATTACCAACTCTTAAATCTTCAGCTGTGGTTTATTTCCCTTGTTAATTACTAAATAGCCTTTTCCTTGTAGAAAATCCTAATGGCATTATTGGTTTCCATTGGCATAAACTTCATTCCACATGAAGCAACCATTTTGCTATGTGCCCATTCTTGGAGAATCAAAATTTGTTCATGCTCTTCATATCCTGAGTATGTTCATGTGAGTGACTGATAGCAGCCACGTTAATGGGAAATCAGATAAATCCTTTAAGAAGGAAGATATTAAAACACACAAGCAGTAAGCAGAGAATTTTGAATAAGGCAATGAAAGATCGAGATCCAGCACTGATACAATGAGTAAAAGGGACACCCTTGTATTGATCACGCGAAAACTGAAATCTAGTTGGTTGTCTCATGGGCTCAGCTACAAGTCAATTGAATAGAGGTTCTAAACTTAAGAATGAATTTGAAAGAGCTAAGGAAAAGGTTAGAAACCTAGAAAACTGCTTTTTCAATGTAGCTTTAACAATAAAATAACTGGAAAGACCATCCTTTTTTTCACTATCATAAGAAAAAGCATTAGGCTTTTATTACCTCATTAAGAAAGGAAAAGCCTTACTCTGATCCTGGTTCTGCTGACATTATATTTATCCCAATTTAGTTCATCACTGACTGGCAAGTATCTTTGATATCATCAAATTAATTTCCTATCTTTGGTTTCAAACAAAATTTCCTATTATTACCTGAGATTACCTGTATTGAAAATTTTGCCTCAACTTCCTCTCTTTCTATCATAATTCTCCAAAGTTGTTCATCTATACATATAGGAGCAGAAAGGTGAAGATCCCTCAGCTCCAATCACCTAGCTAGTCATGAATAATAAAATTCAACTATAGTGGCCAAAGGCCAAGAAAGTCCAGCTCTCAGTAACCTGCAGCCCAGTAAGTTCAACTCGTAACAATCTGTAGCTAACATAAACCCTGACATAGTAAGCCAAGTCCCACTCATTGTAACTTGCCAGAACTTAACTCATGACATCCAGCAGCCAAGAGAGTTTACCTGCACATAACAACTGATTGAAGGATACGTGATCAGGAAGGGGGAACTTCTACTGAAAGCCAATCCCCCACCCCTGCTGCCAATCCTCATCCCTTGAGACACCACCCCTGGATGCTCCCATCCTGCCATCACTCACCTGTAACCTTGGATCCAGTGACAATAATAAAAATAAAATACTACGGATGCTAGAAATCGGAAACAAACAGAAAATGTTGGAGAAACTCAGCTGGGTCTGGCGGCATCTGTGGATAAAGAAGCAGAGTTAACATTCTGAGCCCAATAAAGGGCGGCACAGTGGCTCAGTGGTTAGCACTGCTGCCTCACAGCACCAGGGGCCCGAGTTCAATTCCACCCTCAGGCAACTGCCTGCGTGGAGTTTGCACATTCTCCCCATTTCTACGTGGGTTTCCTCCCACTGTTCAAAGATGTGCAGGTTAGATGGATTGGCCATGCTAAATTGTCCATAGTGACCAGGGATGTGCAGATTGGTGGATTAACCATGGGAAAAGTAGGGTTATAGGGGAAGGGTAGGGGAGGGATGGGTCTGGGTGGGATGCTCTTCAGAGGGTTAGTGTGGACTTGATGTGCTGAATAGCCTGCTTCCATACTGTAGGGATTCTCTGATTCTTCAGGGCTGAAGAAGAGTCATACTGGACTCAAAATGATAAGAGATAGTAGGAACTGCAGATGCTGGAGAATCTGAGATAACAAGGTGCAGAGCTGGATGAACACAGCAGGCCAAGCAGCATCAAAGGAGCAGGAAAGCTGATGTTTCAGGCCTAGACCCTTCTTCAGAAATGGTAACTCTGTTTCTCACTCCACAGATGTTCGCCAGAACTGCTGAGTTTCCCCAGCATTTTTCTGTGCTTGTTCCAGTGACGATAGATTGTACCAGCTGCAGCCAACACAGTGGTATTCAGCATGTTTTCCAGTTACTGGTTGCTTGGAATGTCTCAGAAAACAGGGCATTTGCCTTGAGGATTCTTGATTGCAGGGAAGGTCCCTGTTGACCAGTTGTGGCACTGCAGGCTGCATTTGAGATCCCCACTGCCTCCATGAAACATTGCCCATTGTGGCCTGCAGACACAGCTAATATACAGAGTAACAGAGAAGTACAACAGTGAGGGGATACATGATACCAGTTCTCCGGAATCAAAAGCGCTTACAAGCGTACAAAATAGGAGCAGGAGTAAATCACTCAGCCCTGCTCTGCCATTCAACAAGATCATTACTGATCTACTTAATTCATATTCCCACTTGCCCAGGATAGTCTTTCACCATTTGTTCATCAAGAATATGACATCACTTCCTCAAAAAAGACACAAAGACTCTGCTTCCATCACTTTTCAAAGTAGAGAGTTCCAAAGACAGGGAAAGTGTTCCAAGGACCAAATCACACTGTGGAATGAATAGGACATGCATAATGAATCAAATGAGTTCTAACATATCATGTCTTGGAATATGTTACAGGCTGGAAAAAATATTTTGTGTGGCAAGTCAATTGTGATTTATTAATATTAATATGAAACTGAGCTAAAAAGTCATTTCTGAATTAGAAATAACTATTTCAGAGCTATACAAATATTTCTAAACACATTGGTTAAAGTTCAAATTTGTGGAAACCAATCAAAATTCTGGATAAATTTGAATAAGAAAATCGGATATAAGGTGTGAAATTGGATATTAAATCGGATATTATATTTTCATCTGAAATTCTAATCCCTGAATGATAAATCTCTATGGATATCTTTCTAAGTTCTGTTCCTTACTTTTTGCAAAAAGGTCTATTTGATCTGAAACATACAGCTTTCTCATATTTTGCTTTTGTCGTTCAGATCTTTCACAGACTGAACCTGTAATATTTTTTTAAACATTTCCTGGTTAGTATAAGTCGAGCAAAGTCAAGGCTGAAGTGTAAATTGTTCATTGCCTGTCTTGGGCACCAAATTTGTTGCATGTACCAAAGTACTTCCCAACTTCCTGGTCTTAATTTGTTAGGCTTCCAGAAGCAGTTCTCCCAACTGCTGCATAACATTTTGAGCTGTCTAGCCATTATCTCCATCGCCCTCCCTGACAATTGTCTCAAACTGAACTAAATTGTACATCTTTCGGTTTTTAAATTGTACATACCTTTGGGATCGTATTTGACCCAGTGGTGGACTTCTGACTACATATTTGCATCATCTCTAAGACCAACTGTATCCACCTCCCTAACATAACTTAGATCTCCCCACTGTCATTGAAACCCGCATTTATGGCATTGCTACACTTTCCTCCCTTCTTTCATCTTCCATTAACTTGAGATCAGCCATCCTTTACTGCCCAAGTACAAATTTGCACCATGTTCATCCATTGTAGCTGTGCGTGGGGAGCCTGAGGGGGTGGTGCCTTAGAACATAAGAACATAAGAACATAAGAACTAGGAGCAGGAGTAGGCCATCCGGCCCTTCGAGCCTGCTCTGCCATTCAATAAGATCATGGCTGATCTTTTCGTGGACTCAGATCCACTTACCCGCGTTCTCACCGTATCCCTTAATTCCTTTATTGTTCAAAAAAAACTACCTTATCTTTAAAAACGTTTACTGAAGTAGCGTCAACTACTTCACTGGGCAAGGAATTCCATAGATTAACAACTCTCTGGGTGAAGAAGTTCCTTCTCAAATCAGTCCTAAATCTGCTCCCTCTAATCTTGAGACTACGCCCTCTTGTCCTAGCTTCACCTGCCAGTGGAAACATCCTCTCTACTTCTATCTTATCTATTCCCTTCATAATTTTATATGTTCCTACAAGATCCCCCCTCAGTCTTCTGAATTCCAATGAATATAATCCCAATCTACTCAGTCTCTCCTCATAAACCAACCCCCTCAACTCCGGAATCAATCTAGTGAACCTCCTTTGCACCCCCTCCAGTGCCAGTACATCCTTTCTCAAGTAAGGAGAACAAAACTGCACACAGTACTCCAGGTATGGCCTCACCAGCACCTTGTACAGCTGCAACATAACCTCTCTGCTTTTAATCTCAATCCCTTTAGCAATGAAGGACAAAATTCCATTTGCCTTCCTAATTACTTGTTGTACCTGCAGACCTACCTTCTGTGATTCATGCACAAGGACACCCAGGTCCCGCTGCATAGCAGCATGCTGCAACTTTTTACCATTCAAGTAATAATCCTTTTTACTATTACTCCTACCAAAATGTATGACTTCACATTTATTTACATTGTATTCCATCTGCCAGACCTTTGCCCACTCACTCAATGTATCTATGTTCCTCTGCAAAGTTTCACAGTCCTCTGCACACTTTGCTCTGCCACTCATCTTAGTGTCATCTGCAAACTTTGACACCCTACGCGTGGTCCCCAACTCCAAATTATCTATATAAATTGTAAATAATTGCGGTCCCAACACCAATCCCTGAGGCACACCACTCGTCAGTGACTGCCAGCTAGAGTAGCATTTATCCCCACTCTTTGCTTCCTGTTAGTCAACCAATCCTCTATTCATGCTAATACCTTACCCTTAACGCCATGCATCCTTATCTTACGCAGTAGCCTCTTGTGCGGCACCTTGTCGAAGGCCTTTTGGAAATCTAGTACACCACATCCACTGGGTCCCCATTGTCCACCTTGCTCGTAATGTCTTCATAGAATTCCAAAAGATTTGTCAAGCATGACCTGCCCTTCATGAACGCATGCTGCGTCTGCCCAACGGGACAATTTCTATCAAGATGCCTTGCTATTTCTTCCTTGATAATAGACTCAAGCATCTTCCCCACTACAGAGGTTAAGCTAACCGGTCTATAGTTCCCCATCTTTTGTCTACTTCCCTTTTTAAACAGGGGCGTCACATTTGCTGTTTTCCAATCTGCTGGGACTGCCCCAGAGTCCAGCGAATTTTGGAAAATTACCACCAGTGGACCTGCTATTTCTCCCGCCATCTCTTTTAGTACCCTGGGATGCATTCCATCAGGGCCAGGAGACTTATCAATCCTTAGCTCCATTAGCTTGCCCAACACTACCTCTTCCTTAATTATGATTGTTTCTAGGTCCTCACCTACCTTCATCTCTTTGTCAATTACTGGCATGTTATTAGTGTCCTCCACTGTGAAGACTGATACAAAATACCTGTTCAATGCCTCGGTCATTTTGTCATATCCCATAACTAAATTCCCCTTCTCATCCTCTAAAGGGCCAACGTTTACTTTAGCCACTCTTCTTCGTTTTATATATCTATAGAAACTTTTGCTATCTGTCTTTATATTCTGTGCTAGTTTTTTCTCATATTATATCTTACTTTTCTTTATAGCTCTTTTTGTGGCTTTCTGTTGACCTTTAAAGTTTTCCCAATCTTCTAGTTTCATGCTGTTTTTGGCCACTTTGTATGCCTTCTCTTTCAATTTGATAGCCTCCCTTATTTCTTTAGACACCCATGGCAGATTACCCCTTTTCTTACAGTCCTTCCTTTTCATTGGAATATACTTTTGCTAAGCACTTTGAGAAATTGCTTTGAAAGTCCTCCACTGCTCATCAACTGTCCCACCATAAGATCTTTGTTTCCAGTCTACTTTAGCCAAGTCCTCCCTCATTCTATTGTAGTTCCCCTTGTTCAAGCACAGGACCCTGGTATTGGATTTTATCTTCACACTCTCCATCTGTATTCTAAATTCAACCATACTGTGATCACTCCTTCCAAGAGGATCCCTAACTATGAGGTCATTAATTATTCCTGTCTCATTACACAGGACCAGATCTAGGATAGCTTGTCCCCTCATTGGTTCCATTACATACTGTTCAAGAAAACTATCACGGATACACTCAACGAACTCCTCCTCAAGGCTACCCTGACCGAGCTGGTTCAACCAATCTACATGTAGATTAAAATCCCCCATGATAATTGCCATACCATTTTTACAGGCATTAGTTATTTCTTTGTTTATTGCCAGCCCCAATGTGATGTTATTATTTGGTGGCCTATAGACTACGCCTATCAGTGACTTTTTCCTCTCAGAATTTCTAATTTCCACCCAAATGGATTCAACCTCATTCTCCATAGAACCTATATCATCTCTCAGCACCACCCTGATGTCGTCCTTGAATATCAGAGCGACACCACCTCCCTTACCTTCCTGTCTGTCCTTCCGAATAGTCTGGTACCCTTGGATATTTAACTCCCTGTCGTGACCATCCTGTAACCATGTCTCCGTAATGGCTACCAAATCATATTCATTCGCATGATTTGTGCCGTTAACTCATCAACCTTGTTACGAATGCTACGAGCATTCAGGTAAAGTGCCTTTATGCTAGCTTTCTTACCCTCATGATTTCCAACGTCTCTAATAATATCTCCTGAGTTATCCTTCCTTTTTGCTTCTTTCATAGTCTGCCTTGAACTTAAACCCTCCTGCACACATGCTAACCTGCTGCTTACCTTTTTATTTACCATCATACTCCCTGTTGTTTTCCCTTTCCCTTCCCCCCAACTCACTAGTTTAAAGTCCTAGTGACCACCCTATTTATCTTTTTCGCTAGAACACTGGTTCCAGATCGGTTCAGGTGGAGACCGTCCCATCGGTACAGATCCCTCCGGTTCCAAAACTGATGCCAATGCCCCATGAAATGGAAGCCCTCTTTCCCACGCCATTCCCTTAGCCACGTGTTTACTTCCCTAATTTTCTCATCCCTAAGCCAATTTGCACGTGACTCGGGCAGTAATCCGGAGATTATGACCCTCGAGGACCTGTTCCTTAATTTTGTTCCTAGTGCTTGATAATCCCCAAACAGGTCCTCCATCCTAGCCTTGCCTATGTTGTTAGTCCCAATGTGAACCACAACAACTGGATCCTCCCCCTCCCGCTCCAATATCCTTTCAAGCTGGTCAGAGATGTCCTGCACCCTGGCACCGGGCAGGCAACACACCATGCGGGACTCCCGATCCAGCTTGCAAAGGATACTATCTATCCCCCTAACTATAGAATCCCCTATAACTACCACTTGTCTTTTTGCTCCCCCCTCTTGAATGGCCTTCTGCACCATGGTGCTGTGGTGAGCTGGCTCATCCTCCCCGCAGCCCTTTTCCTCATCCACGTAGGGAGCAAATATCTCGTACCTGTTGGATAAGGTCAAAAACTGAGGCTCCTCCACTCCTGAACTCAGGATCCCCCAACTTGCCTCACTTGCAGTCACACCCTGTTGTCCCTGATCACTAACTGAATTTGAATTACTTAATCTACCAGGTGTAACTGCCTCCTGAAACAAAGCGTCCAGGTAACTCTCCCCCTCCCGGATATGCCGCAGTTTTTGAAGCTCAGATTCCAGATCTTCAACTCTGAGCCGGAGTTCTTCCAGCAACCAACACTTGCTGCAGATGTGGTCACTGCCGTTCACAACGGGATCAGCCAGCTCCCACATCATACAGCTGCAGCACATCACCTGCCCAGCCATCTCTACTTAGTTAATTACTTTATTACTTTATATCAATTTATGAGTTAAATACTTTCTAATACTTCTCTGCTATGGTCTTTACAAATAACCAATTAATAGATAAATAAAAAAAGAAAGTAAATTTTTAACCAATTACACAATACAGAAGAAATAGAAAAAGTATAAAAACCTTACCAACACACCACAGAGTCCTTTTTTTTTGGTTAGAGGAGGAGGGCGGGTGGGAGATGCTACACGTTTAGTGTCTCGGGTTCAGCCGCTGCCCAAATATATTCCCGGCAGCCCCCTGGTCCTTGCTGTTGCCTCTCCCTCTGCTGCTGAGAAATGAAGGGAGTAGCATGGCATGGGGAAGCGGGGCATGAGGTGCTATGACAGATTGGTAGAGAGGAATGAAGTGACAGCACTGAGCCAGGCATTTTATCAGACTGCCTCTGCAGCCAACAGCTCCTGGGGCTGTTTCCAACCTCTTTCCCTCGTTGGTTGGCCTACCTGCAGGCCACAGCTGCCACTGGAAATCAACATTGCATCTCTGGAGGCAGCCAGGCAAAGCCTGGAATTTTTCTATCGCTCACCTCAAGAAATCTAGGCCATACATCAGTACAGCATAGGAGGAGGCTATTCATTCTATCGAGTTTGTGTCAGCTCTTTCAAAGAGCAGACCAGTAGGGACATTTAAACAACTCTTGGATAGGCACATGGTTGACAGTAAAATGAAGGGTATGCAGTGTAGTTTGATCTTACAGTAGGATAATAGGTCAGCACAACATTGTGGGCCGAAGGGCCTGTACTGTGCTGTGCTGTTCAATGTTCTAACTCCCACTGCCCTCTCTTTCCCCATATTAATGCATTTCTTACTGTTCAAGTGTTTATCCAATTCTCATTTTAAGGCCACCATTAAATATTTTATCAATCATCGCACCGGACATAGGTTAGGGACGTAATACCTGCTCTAAGAAGCTGTTCTGATCTTTGAAAATCATCCAACATGACATTGAGTGCAGGATTCTGCTTTGTGAATATGGTCAGTATTGATCTCATTTTCCATCTGAAAAATGATCAATATTTTACTGGGAAAAGGGGGATAAGATTGAAGATCACGGAGAACAAGATTAGGAGTGAAAGATGCAAGGTTACAACTCCAAGTGAAATAGAAAGGAAAACAAGTTTGACAAAGTGACATTTGAATCCGGAAGAGTGTAAACTGGTGGACAATTTGGACGTTTCTAAGCCAGATTTGTAAACATTAAAACCAAGTGATACAATCACTGCATTAATTCTCTAAAGCTGCTTTACCACTTACTTAAATATGAACTGTACTACTCAATTTATATTATATGGGGACATATGAGTCAAAAGACTAAAAATAACAAAATTGAATCAGCAATAGCAATCAGTAATAAAGCAGGAGGACAATCTCTCTGAATATTTTTGATAAATTTATTCAGCTACCATTGTATTCTCATGAGCTGAGAAAGCTTTGTGCTGATACTGCTATATTTACGGACTGTGCTACTTCCACGGACTCAAGCCTGCATCATTATACCCTCGTAGATTCTCCTGACCATGGGGCCTGGCTGTTGGGTGTTGGTACTCTCTTGAGGATGATCTACCTAACTAGACTGTTCCTATGCTGGATCTGCTACTCCTCTGTCTTTACCATATCTAAGAGTAATTCTATCCTCACTCTTAGTAAATCCTGTAAACTTGGAATATTGATCATATGTCTCAAGTTTAGGTGTTGCATTCTAAGAGTCTCGTTACTGCTTAACTGTTAATATCAGTGTTGCAATGTGAAGTACATCATCAGCATTAACTTACTCAATCCCTATTGTTCTGCAGTTATTGTTGGAAATGTGATTTAAACCATAAGACCGTAGACGTAGGACAAGAAGCATGTGGCTCATTGAGCCTACTCCACCATTCACTGAAATTATCGTGATTTAATACTTTATTTTCCTGCCTTTTTCCTCATAGTACCCGATTCCCTCACTGATAGGAATTCTATCTATATCAGCCTTGAACATACTAATGACCCAGTGTCAGTAGCCCTCTGCGGTAAAGAATTCCACAGATTCACTACCCTCTAAGAGAACAAATCCTCCTCATTTCAGTCTTAAATGGGATTTTAAATTGTTCAAAAAGGAATGTAATGGCAATCTATGTCTAATCCCAAGATGTTTCAATTCCCCTTCAACTCAAACATCTAAAGAAAACATTCATTTGTTTTGGGGTTTTGCCTAGGATATGTTTGTAGTCATGAAAAAATATCAGATTGCTGAATGTAAGATAAAATAAATCCTACTTCTCCATACATAAACCTACAAATAAGTAAATATACATTAGGATAAAAAAATGTTGTACTTTAGCTGATTGTCACTACCAACACTGCTTGGAGTTTGCCTCCTTTGCCAATATATGGTTCAGAGTAAGGGTTTGAGGTAGTTTGCTGTTCCCAATGCTCCTTTGTGTATATTTCGTTTAAGGTCTGTCTAATGGACATCAGTCACCAAAGTACAGTCTTCACAAAAGAGGCACTGGTCTTATAGAGTCACATAGAAATGTAAAGCATGGAAACAGACCCTTCAGTCCAACTTATCCATGCCAATCAGCTATCCTAGTTTAATCTATTCCCATTTGCCAGCATTTGGCCCATATCCCTCTAAACGCTTCCTATTCATATACTCATCCAGATGCCTTAGTTAACAAGAGAGTTTATAACATGCAATAGGTACGTACTTCTAGTCAGAAGCAATTGCTAAGACACTCAGGAACTGTGTAGAATATATCTGCTCCCTATAAAGGCGAGTGTAGCCTTGAAGAGTCACTGCCTCTATCCACGGACTGGGTGTGATATCAAACTGAATGGGTAAAGCATTTAAGTTGCTTTCATCATTCATGGTCCAAATCTTTACACGCAGAATGTGATATTAACTATCCACCATTTACTTACACTTGTACCTTTTTGGCCTTGGCCCTTCATTTGACCCCTCAATGCAGTGAATCTGAGTTATGCAGGAACTCTCACTTCTGTGAGTTACCTTGTTTCTTGGCAGAAACAATCAGTTGGCATTTTCAGATTTCTAGCTAATTTAATCTTTGATCTTAGTGACATTAAATTACTGAAAGCTAATCACACCATGGAAACAATTTTCTGCGAAAACATGTCGGGAGTCCTCGACACATAAGAATCTGAAAGCCTGGCATAATTTAACTTTGGCTAGAATTAATAATCTTGATCGGAATTGTTTGGAATCCTAAGTATAATACCTGCAAGTTAATGGGCATCTGTTAATGAGATTATTCATTTGAGGAGAACATTTGCTTAAGTACCAATTAATTTCCCATACATTTCACAATGTTAACTTAATAGGAATAAATGCAAAAATGAAATGTTTGCTCACCATGGGGTTTTTACTATTAATGAATTTCTATTGTCGAATTCATTTTCTGCACCACAATACAAAGGTACTGATGCAGTTTGATAATGGTCTTCTTCACACATTGGGTCATCTTGATTTTGACAGAGACAAAGAGAATCATGACCTTGAGATTGCATAAGACCTTGCCCTTGTGCTTTCTTGGTATCTCGCAGAGACACTAATGATGATGATACTAACAGGTCCAGCCAACATTCCTTTACCAATTACAGAAACTGTGTAGAGAAAGGGCTGGCAAAACAAGCAGTTGGCGCTTCCACCATTTCCTATTGAGAAAGTGCCCCAATGCGAGCTTGGGTTAAGGCTGTGCAGTACTTCACTCCTATTCATTGTTAACAAGAACTTCATTGGGATAGAGTTGAAATGCAATGAAGTTATGTTAAACTTGTATCAAACTTTATAGTCAGGCCACACCAGGAGTATTTTGTACATTTCTGCTTGCCATATTATAGAGGCACTGAATGTGGTATAACAAAAAATCAACAGGTGTGATCTGGGGAATGTAGAGATATATCTGTCAGGGATAGGTAAAAGCTG
Source organism: Rhincodon typus (assembly GCF_021869965.1). NCBI lineage: Eukaryota > Metazoa > Chordata > Chondrichthyes > Orectolobiformes > Rhincodontidae > Rhincodon > Rhincodon typus. Next base: position 30,230,999 of record NC_063360.1, on the reverse strand, counting down.
ATTTTCTTTTCTCTTGAAGAAAGTTAGAAAAATAACCCAATAGAGGTCATTAAAATTATGAAAGATTTGAGAGTTGACACTTGCGGAATTTTCTACTTTTGCAGAAGAGCACAATTAGAGACCATAAATATAAGGTAGTCACCAAGAGTAGGATTTAATGCCTTCCCTGTTCAGCTTAGTTATGAAAGGGTGGAACATTGCCACCTTCCCACCTCTTTCTCGTTAAGTCCAGGACAGGAAACCTACCGAACAACTTTACCCCCAACCTCCCTGCCAAATAAAGCCCCTATGTGGGCAATTAAAGTGTCCCAATTACTGTTTTTCATGCTCCAACTGTCATTAAATTAAAGAAAGCATGACAGGGAGATCTACAGGCTGTTCAGCTTCATTCACCACACCTGCTATGACTTCAATCTCCGTAGCTACAGGCTTTGGCATGCCACGAGAAGAGAAAATAGAGAGCTGGCTGCACAGGCAATCAGTTGCAGAGCTGTGCCACACACTGCAAGGACACTTGCAGCAACCTGCATTGTAGTGTTGGCACTGTCACCTGGAAACTAGTTCACCAGCACATCTGTCTTTTTGGCTTTGCCTCTTTCAATCTAGCATTGGCATCATCTGCACTATCGGCTGGTGTGTTGCTGATAGATGTTTAGGACATCAGGTTGACGTATCAGCTGGCATATGAACTGTTTCATTGCATTCCCTACTATTAGCGAAAGGTATATGGCATAGCTGTCCAATGTCATTGCACCGGTGCATTTCCCAAAGATCCTTTGTGATAATAACAAAATTATTTTTCCCTCTGCTGTAGCCATCACTTGGTTTTCTTCATCTCTTCCTTGTCATCGATCCTGTATGACCCCCTTGAGGTCTTTCACTGTATTCCCTGGATGTGTAACCATGCTAATGTTGGCAAAGATCAATAAGTGTAATATAGCAGGATATAAGTCATATCATAACTGAAACCCTCTATTCAACATATCTCCCCGGCTTCCTGTGCACACAAACCTCACACATCCACCAATGTAGAAAACCCACATCACCAACTCAATCCCTGATAACATGTTCAATCCACCTGCTGCCTGCCTTTCGTTTTGGTGCTCCATAGGGAGCAAATTTTCTTGGCAAAATTTCCCAATAGACATCCTTTAGATGAAGAATGGGCAGCAAAGGGAATCACTGACATGTTTCTTGTGACATTCTCTATTTGTTGAATGGTAGGCTTTAAATGATGGCAAGAATGATCCTTGCTAGAAAGGCTTAGGACATGCAAGAGTCTCTGCGTAGCCCAAACTCCACCAATAGAGCTTGAGTACAAACCACTTATGCACTTGTGGAGAGATACAAACAATTCTGCATATTACCAAACAGAATTTCCTCTACAGAATAAGTGTTCTTCTGTGGCAATAGAAAAATGACAAATGTCATTGTAAACATTCGACAAATATTACTACCAATCCAAAGAAGGAAACATTAGGACTCTAAGGTTTGGTCAAAGAGCCAGGTTTTAAAAAACATCTTAAAAAAAGAAACAATGTTAGAGAGGCAGGGAAACCTACAGAGGGCATTATGGAACTTATTGCCTAGACTGGGTGAGAGGATTAAGCAGGTAGAGAGTGTAGCAGAGGCCAGAGGTGGAGAAGCGCAATGTTCTTGCAAGGTTGTTGGCCGTGAGGAATTTGTGAGAATTTCTATTTAATAATTTCACAATTGTAATGTTCAAACCAAGTCATCCTTTAGGAATGTGCTTTTAAATTAGGATGGTTAAATGAAAATAAAAAAAGTAAACTATTAGTGGACATCCAAGGTTTATATTTTCAATCTCGAACTTCAAACTGGCTCAGTAATATGTTAAAGACATCCAGTTCACAAATCTGTTAATAGAGATAACAAGGTGTAGAGCTGGATGAACACAGCAGGCCAAGCAGCATCAGAGGAGCTGGAAGGCTGACGTTTCGGGCCTAGACCCTTCTGTGTGCAATAATTGAAAATATTTTTCAATGCATAAATCTATACCATTTTTTGAAGCATATAATATGAGTAGAATACAATATGATAAATGGTAAAATATGATTTGTATTCTACTGGAGGTTGTGACACAACTTGGGGATGACATTTCTCCTCAGCTGAGATCAACTGTCTCAGCATGGACTGGTGCACAGACAGAGCTCAGTTCCACTGCGGACAGTAAGTGTACAGGCTGAGTTATTGGGGGAGAATGCCATGTACAGTATTAATTGATGCACCATGCAGAATTCTGGATCTGAGGGCAGAAGGTATATTTAGCAGAACTCTACTCTAATCTGTCTGTTCCTGGGATGTTGATAATACAGGGAAAATCACATCATTAGTTTGCATGGTGAAGGTGGTGGTAGACCTTCTACTTGCAATGTCCAAGTACTTTACTAGATCACTACAAAATGAATCATTGAAGTAGCGTTTGTCCGGGAGTACGTGCAGACCAAACTGGATAGTGGGTGACAACTCCCCTTCCACGAAAGATATTCCTGAATGAGTTAGGTTCTTAGCAGCAATCTGACAGTCCCTATTATCTTTCTTTTTGTCTGATTGTCCAAATTCTATTGTGGTCAGAAAAATTGAGTTCATCCTTTGTGTCACTGGGACCAGCAAAGTCTTATATAAAATTAATGCAAAAAACGAATGTGTGAGATATTACCAGTTCTTGAAAATTGAAGGTTTGAATAGGTTAAGGTTATTTTCCTTTGTACAGAAGCGGCTGAGGAATGCCTTAATTGAAGTGTACAAAATAATCAGGGCCTTGGATAGAGTTCACATGGAAAATCAGTTTCCTTAGCATTGAGGTCAATCACCAGGAGGGCACAGAGTTCATGTGATTGGTAGAAGCATTAGGCAAGACAAGAGGAAAATTATTTTCATCCAGAGGGTCGTGGGTGTTTGGGATTCTCTGCCCAGTTTGGTGGTTGAGGTGGAAACCCTCAGTTCATTTAAAAAAAAAACCTAGATCTGCACCTCAAGAGCTGTGACCTGCAAGCCTACGGAGCAGGTGCTGTGAAGTCCTATCAGCATTTATTCAACTTTCAGTTTATTCAGCTCATGCAGTATTGATGGGCTGAATGGACTTCTTCCTTTCTATGGCTCTAGAACATGGAGTCACCGATTTTCCTCTGATTGAAAATAATGATGTGCATCTGTAAACATTATGCTCAAAGCACAATGTTCTTCGTTTTCCTCCTTTTCACCCTTGTATATTTATGGCAACAAAAACAATATTTGAATAAAACCAAGATCTGCGGATGCTAGCGATCTGACAGACACAAACACAGAAATTGCTGGAGAAATTGAGCAGGTCAGGCAGCATCTGTGGGGAGAAAACAGAACTAACATTTTGAGTCCAGTAACCCTTCTTCAGAACCGTTCTGACATGATATTGTCAGTCTAGAAATCGAAACAGTTCTTATTAATTCTACGCTTGATTCTTTTAAGGCTTACTAAATGCCATTCCCATAGCAACATCAGCAGTCGGACTCAGAACAAAAAAAAATTATGAAATAAAGTGACTATTCAGTCTATTTAAATTTTTTAAATTGTGCACTTTGAGAGACTTTTCATTTCAGTGTACACAATCTTGTGAAATGGAATACACAATCGCCCCCAACAAAATTCCAAACACCATCATCCTCCTTCCAGTGTTGAGTCAATCAGATAAAGAAAAGTATTGCAGTTAACACGACAATTTTGACATTCTCAGAACACTGCAAAGCAATTTGCAGCCAATTAATTCTGAATTTCAATGTTGGCTTTGTCACACAGGAGCCAATTTACAACTACAACAATGAGTTCATCTTTAACAGCATAAAATGTCCAAATGCACTTCAAAGGAACACTGTAAGGTCACGTAAAAAGATGTTAAGGCAGATGACCAACTCTTTCATCAAAGCCAGAGATTGTAAGGAACACCTTAAAACAGGAAAGAGAGTGAGCCAGTGTGGAAAGGGAATTCCAGAGTTTAGGGCATTGACAGCTGAAGGTTCAACCACCAATGGTAGAATGACTAAATTCAGAGATGCTCAAAAGGCCAGAATTAGAGGACTGCATTGATCTCAGAGCTTTGTGGGGCTGGAGGAAGTAGAAATAGAGGAGGGGATTAGGTCACGGAGGGATTTGAAACAAGGATGAGATGTCTAGCATTACAGGGGTGAGAGTGGCCAAAGGCAGCAGGTCTAAAATTACTTTGTGACAAGGAATAAGGTATAGCACTTTTGTGATCTGTAATGAAATGCAAATACTTTTAGCCCACTTCAAATGTGTGGAATTATTAGGCTTGAGAAACATCAGTTTTCATTTGTTAACCTTTTACTATAAAGATTGTAGACCTGAATAAATCGCAAACGTGACCACAGCATTTCATCATTCAACACTTTTAGTATATGATATACATGATGAACTCTACACTAACATCAGAACAAGACCTTGCTGAATTGTACAAGCAAAATAAAGCAAAGGATTATGGCAGTGCTTTGAAAACGGTTTTCCTATATGACTTCATTTTAACCTGCCACCCCTTTCTCAAGGTCCACTGAGGTAACAAAGGCTAGCTATGCCAACTGTTGTGATCCTTGCCATTGTTGTGTTTGGACAAGTCAGAACCCAGATTAAAATCTGGCTTGATAGATCATATTTTGTTTTGGTTTCAACAAGATGGCCTCTTACTAAAATATAAGCAGACAGTGCTACAGATTCAATTTTAGCTAGAACAGAAGATAATGAGGTATTAACCCTTTCAGAACTATTAGTCTATGCAGCATATTTTTTATCAAAGTCACACGGAATTTACTTGCAAGTTTCCGTAACATAGCATTGATATCAATGTCTAGTTAATCTACTCTTCATGTTCGTGGTTTTCCTTCATTTGTTCTGGGATTGCTGCCAAAGCAACATCTGTTGTTTATTCCCCTAGCAATGATGGACTTTCACCACGAACTGCTATTAGGAAATCCAGGATTTTCACGCTGTGCTAATTCAGGAATGTGGATAGATTTCCAAATTGGGATGCTGCAGAACCTGGGGAACTTGAGTTCTTACAGATTAGAAGATCTCTTTACAGCCTCTTACAAGCCATGTATTTCAAACTGATATAAAAGAGTTTATATGTTAATGAAATGGACACTAAAGATACTTTTCTATAACTACCAAGGATAATTTGTGATTTTAGTTCAGGGTTCCAATAAAGATTCAGTGCTTTAAGCATTAGGGTGACCTATTCATTTGAGACCAGCACACAGTAACTTGTGTGTGCGTGTGTGTGTGCGTGCGTGCGCAGCTCAATTTCATTGACATGAAAATTGACAAGTAGTCCTTGAGGGAAATCCACCACTCCCTACAGTCAGATTTAACAGGAAAGATGGAGAAATATATGTTTACAGTTGGTTAGTCAGGATGGTCTGCAAAGGCAAGAAATGCCCAGTAGTTTATTAAAATCTGGTCCCAAATCAGGTTTGTGTAAAACAGAAACTGTTTTAATGGATTGACAGACTAACAGCAAATGTATAAAGTCTATGAAGTGGGACATGCAGAGTGGTTTGCTATTTCTCCAACACACAAAGAAGAATCTGAAGCTAAGTAAAGTAAGTGATTTTTGATTTTAACTGTCACTGTATATATTCACTTGTCATCTGTAAAATAAAGCAGCTTAACACTTGGATCTGACCTCATCTCCTTACAGTCTGCATACTACAGGAGAGGGAAGAACATCTGTGAAAGGCACAATATCTAGTCTGGATCATTACTTTCCAAGGTCATCCCTCAGGATCAAGGCTAATGCTTCTACTCTGATTTGACAGATTCTGTGATGGCTGCTAAGCCCAGAGTGTGATCTGCAGACTCTGCCGCAATGTGAGGCAGGTGTTGCTTGAGAAATTGAGGGGATGGGTTGTTTGGAGGTTTGTGAGTTCCCTCCATGCCTCAACTTTACCTCTGCACATTCCAAACACAGTCACTCGGTGCATTTGGCACCGCACCGAATACGCCTTCTCCATTTTGATGGGTCACCATTCAGGACCTCCCATGATCAGTGGGTGTTTTCAGTCATGGTTCTTATTTTTGCCATCCTCTGCTAGATTCCTGCTGCACCAGGTTCTGAGTAAAGTAGGTGTACCCCAACACCTCCCACATCCCAACTCAGATTACATTGTCATATCTTTAGCTATTATGTCTTGATAAATGCAAATGAATATTTATGAGAAAACCATCAAGGCAGGATTGAAATTTAATTTTGTGACTGGGCAGTTAGGAACTGCAGGTGTGGTCTGCGCACTCTGAACATTAAAATGACCCCATCCTAGAATCTTATGGTTAATGCTTGTTTTGGTTGGCAGCCAAAAATTCCATACTGCTACAATTTCAGTGATAAAGCAGTGGTCTATGGTTATTAAACCCCGTGTTTAAGAGTTCATGGCTCAGAATGAAACTCAAACATTGCCCAACTCCAAAGCTTTATTGGACAATAGCAACACTACGCACCAACCAACATATCAAAAGTGATGCAGAGTGAAGCCAACAGTACAGGTTCTATTCTAGCAACAACTGAGATTACCAAAAAGGACATGCTTTAATTTAAAAAATATACTTTGTTCATAAAAATATCTTTATATACACACATAGTCACTGAAGCATTTCAGACTGTACAGTGGTAAATGAACAAACAAACAAACACTGGAGTATGATTCTATCCAGCAAATAAACCTGAGACATTTCTTATTTGTAGATGATTGTATTTGCATACATTTGAGGCACTGGGATAGTCCAATAACTGAACAGACCTCCATTTAACTTTAGCAGAAAGACCTTAGACGGTGGTCTTTCCTTACTGCACCTTGGTGGCAGTTGCCCCAAGCTTTAGCGCGTCCTTCAGCTTGTAGTCCTGGACTTTGGAATGTGCCAGTCTGCAACACGCAATCGAGGTCAACTCCTTGCTCTGGTAGACTAACAAGTGCTTGTCTCGGTGTGTGTGTTGGGTAACAGACCTTGGAGCACAGAGTCCTGCGTCACAGAGTTGCTCGGGATGAACCTCAGCAAAAACCACTGCATCTTTCTCCAGACTTCCTTTACAAAGGCATATTCCAGTAGGAGATGTGTGACAGTTTCTACGCCCCTCTACCCTCCCACCCACCCCCCACCCCTGCTTTGAGGACAGCATGCGGTGGCGCAGAGCATCTGGGTGTACACGAAGCATCTCACAGGTGTGCCCTTCTCACCACAAGCCAAGTGATGAGTGATGGCTTGGTGCTTGTTAGAAGGTTCTGGTGATGAGGCATTCTGCCAAATGACTTTGACAGTCTGCTCAAGGAACAACCCTACAGGCTCCACCCTCTCCTTTTCCCTCAGGGTCTCGAGGACACTACGTGCTGACCACTTCCCAATGGACTTGTAGTCAAAGTCTTTGCAAATTTCTCCATGAAGAGATGATACAGGATAGTCCAACTTCTTGCAGCATTCTGCAACAGCAAAGTCAGTGCCATCCTTCACAACACTGGGGACAGCTAGAACCTTGTACATAGTGACACTTGATGTTTGCCTACCGAGGGTCTACACACAGCTTGATGCAGCCACAAAACAGAGGTGGCCATCCATGAAGGACTCTCTCTTTCAACCTCGTGAATTCAATTCTAGCACCAGCTGAGTTTACCATGAAGGACTCTCCCTCTCAGCCTCTCCCCTCACCCAAGGTGTGGTGACCGTCAGGTTAAAACACCACCAGTCATTTCTCTCTAATGAAGAGCCATCCTGTGGACTGATAACAATATGGTGACTTTACCTTTTGTCTTTGTAACGGCTTAACTTGTGTTACAACAGAAAATTAACAAGTGTGCAAAGTAAAAGACACTTTCATCCTGCATATTTAGCCTGAGTCTTTACATATGCTGTTAAGTTTTAATAGATTGATTGGGCTCATCTCCAAACAGAGACTGCTGGGCCATGTGTTAATCACTATAGGTACCAGGCAGAAGAGTGGAGTCACCAATATAACTAAAGCCAAAAAAAACACTGCAGGAAGAATTTTGGATCAAAGATAGTAGGAACTGCAGATGCTGGTGAATCCGAGACAACAAGGTGCAGGGCTGGATGAACACAGCAGGCCAAGCAGCATCAT
>NC_063360.1:29955093-30222465 GCF_021869965.1 Rhincodon typus | reverse complement strand
TGATGAAGGGTCTAGGCCCGAAACGTCAGCCTTCCTGCTCCTATGATGCTGCTTGGCCTGCTGTGTTCATCCAGCTCTACACCTTGTTATCTCAATATACAGACTTATCTCAATGCCCCACGGGAAGGCAGCACTGCCAACTGAACTATGTGGCCACACAGCACTCCACATTGATATCGATAAAGTGACACAATACGAACAAATTTCTTCCCTTGTAACTACTTTTCTCAGAGTTAATAACTCAGTCTTTCCTTCTACTGACAAGCAGCCATTTTTACACCAAGATCATCAGGAATACAACATATATTTAGAAATGAAATTTGGGATTGTGTAAAATTGGTTGGATTTGCTGTCATTTTCCATTAAATACTATTGTGTGATATTCTGCCTGTTACAGCTTAATGGCTCACTGCCAGGTCTCTCACGGTAACTGTGATAGTTTCATGGAGGCCAAGTTAAGGCGAGATAATTTATCATCCCTGCACCTGACAGCTTGTCGACAGTAGTTAGGCTCAGCTTTAAATAACAGGTCTCTATCACTCTCATTGCACATTATTGTGCATGTCTGTTCTTAAGTGACAAGTCTGTTATAAAGATGAGCAACTTTGGCTGCATTACAAGACCAGGGAAAAGAACACATGCAATGGGTACTCTACGTAGACAAAACCAGTCAAATCACACGTGCTAACCTCAGTTGACCTGTTGAAATTTTGGGCAGAATTAGCTTGTTTTGAGCTGTGGATGGTTGTTTGGAGAAATGCAATTGTAGACATTCTCCTGATGAATTTTTGTTCAGAGATGATACGACACACTTGTGGAGCAGAGGGACTTGGACCCAGGCCACCTGGCTCAGAGGTTGGTACATTAGCACTGTACTGCAAGAGCCTTGTTGTAGGATTTGGACCCATGCACCAAATCATTAGTCTGGGCCTCAAGATTACTCCAGTAGCTTTGCCACTACATCATCATTTCCCCAACCTTGCAATGACACCTTTTGTATACTGGCTACTTGTTGTCATCATGTGACCTCAACAACTGTAAGAGTGTTTGTGGGTAGTGTATGTTAGCCATTAAACACAGATCACTTGAAACATGGTATCGGGATGTGCAGCTGAAAATGTGTGGATTTTCAAAGCTGTAAGAGAGATAATCTCTGAAAGAAATATGAAGCAAGAAATAAAAAATACAACAGTCTACAATGTTGAATTGCTGATGAGCCAAATTGGTGGTGAACTTTTAACTTCACACTGCTGTGGAAGTGAAATGAGATATGAGACAGAATTGGAGCTTCTTTCCACTCTGTGGTAAAACTAAGAAATTGCCACAGAATTGGTTATAAGAATTGTGACCCTATAAATAGTGTTTACTTGAAGCAGAAAAGCCAAACAGATGAGGTTTTACATACTTTTAAGATGTATCATGAATCTCATATTGATGTTACTTATGAATGGTATTTGTGAAACATTAGAACCTCAAGGGAGAGGATGACTATTGATCAGTATGTGGCCATTCCGAATCAAGCAAACTACAAGATGCAACTTTTAAAGTACTACAAGTAGCGATGCAAGGATGGCTTGAAAGCATCATGTTCATAGCTGTTAGTACAAGAGTGTATTAGGCAGAAATGAGTGATAGCTGAAAATAACATCCTGTACAAAGGAAATAGAATCATTAGTCTTAAGGAGCTGAGAAAGGAGATGCTGAAGTGCATCCTTGCAAGTCATCAAGAAGTTGAGATTTGTCTGAGGAAGGCAAGAGAAGTGCTATACTGGCCAAACATGAGCAACATGATTAAGGACCACATCAGCAGTACAATGCTGGTAATGAACACCAAGCTAAGCAGGCTAAAAAGCCATTTATGACACATGACATCCCAGACCGATCATGAATGAAGCTTGAACCTCTTCATCCTTGCAGAAACTGATTATTTTGTTATCATTGACTACTATTCTGACGAATAAGAGTTAGACCTGCTGACATTAACAATTTCCAGTGAAATTGTACAATGCCTGAAAGTACACTTCAGTATTTAAGTCATTCTATTGTGCTGAACAACAATGGCCCACAATTCACAAGTGAAGAATGCAGATGCTTCATAAAGGACTAGGAAAATCAACGCCATACATCATCTCCACACTATCTCCAGTCAAATGAAAAAAAAAGTGAAAATTGCCAAAAGGATCACAAAGAAATCAAGCAAATCCAGCACAGACTTGAATGAGCAATCCCTAAGTGAAGAAATACTGAAGGTATGGAAAGTAGTCAAAATCTAAGACTGATATCATATTGCACCAAACCATTCTTCTAACGATGATAAAAGTACTGAAGCCAGAAGTAATAATAGTCATGAGTAACAAAACCAGGTGAAAACACATAAAGCCAAATTTCAGTCTGATAAAACTACCAAGACAATACAGAGCTGAGCATTAGAGAGCCAGTCAGAGTACAAAACTTCAATGCTCTCAAGAAGAGTCAGCCTATATTGCAAATTGGGACTTGTGTTGCAAAGATATCACCTCAAATATACACGATGAACATGAACAACCATAGATATTGTTGCAAACACAGATATTTCCATACAATTAGAGAGGCTTTGTTTTTAATGTAGGCAGCAGATCAGGAAGAAGTAATCTTATCACCTGTTCAGGGTATAGAACAACCACCAGTCCTGGAAGACCACTGTTTCCCAGCAACAGAAATGGATCAGTAACAACAGCATGGCAAAAGGACTTGCCATGCAAATACACTCACTAGAGAAGAAATTTCACCCTAGAAACAAGCAGAAACACGGGGGACAGCCAACAACAAGGTACTCATGTACCATTACGGGACGAGCCTGATTTAAAGACTTTGCAATTGTTGACCAGAGACTAATGGAATTGGCACTGACAGGTGATAATATAGTTTTGTGAATGAATGATAATTTTCTTAGTGACTACGCGTCTTGGGTAATTTACATAAGTTGTAAATGCAAATGATAATGCAGGACTTTTTATATGACACAGGATAATTGGAGAATGCAATTGTATTCTTGGTGTACTGGCTGACTTTCTGTAATCGTGTGACTTCTATCTCTGCTATAAGTGCCTTTGCATGTGGTAGCTTTCATTTGGAACAATTGTGGTCCATAGGACCTCTGTCATAGTTTAACAGGACATTACAAATACAAGTTCTCAGAGTTCAGAATCCATTGCTGAGTAACATTCTGACCATTTACCTAACATTATTTTGAAGTGCAGCCACCATTGTTATGTCAGTAAACATGGCAGTCATTTTAGCAGAGCAAGGTCCCACAAACAACAATGAGAATTAACCTATTGTTTGCTGTGTTTAGATGAAGAATAAATGTTGGCTGGGACACCAAGAGAGCTGTTTACTCTTCTACATATTGTACTGTAGGGTCATTAATATCCACGTAAATCTTTTTAACTGGCAGACACAACGCTGATGTAATAGTTCATAAAAAAGCATGTCTCCAACTATGAAGTAAACATCAGTTTTGTTTCAAATTATCATCCAATACTAAAGTCCTAGCTACATTTGAATATTTCTGAAATGGAATTTTCAAACTTTTATATGGCGTCAAGCATGACTAGGCAGAAAGAAACCCTCAATGTCCCAGAATCCAACACATTCTGGGGTAGTAAATTCCGCAAATTCCAATTCACTCCCTTTGAGAGAAGTAACTTCTCCTCACCTCTGTTTTAAATCTGCTACTCCTGAGTCTAAAATGATGACCTCTCATTCTAGATTGACCTACGTGAGGAAACATCCTTTCGATGTCTCCGTGTCAATGCCGTTTGGGATCTTTCATACCTCAATTAGATTTCATCTCATTCTTCTAAACTCCAGAGAATATAGGCATCAACTGTTCAATCTCTCTTCATAAGACAAACCTCTCATCTCTGGAATCAATCTAGGGAACCTCCTCCGAATTGCCTCCAATACAACTACATCCCTCCTTAAGTGAGGGGACTGACAATACTCTAGGTGTGGGCTCACGAATGTCTTGAACAATTACAGCAACACTTACCCATTTTTTAAGTCCAGAATTGCCACCTACAAGCCAGGGGTGGGTCAGAAGCCTGAGGTAAGTTGTGATTATGTTTGTTGTGGGTGGTAGGAGGTGGGGAGAGGTTGGCAATCCTGAAGAGGGGGTTCGTGGCACTGATACACTCCTGCTCCTCCAGACCCAGAGGCAATGTTGGAAAAGCGCCTACCTCTTCCTCACAAAAGATATTCTTGTGGCCTAGGAAACCGAGACGACCAAGACAATCATAACCAAGATGGGAGATAGAATCTGAGAAATTAGGTCTCATTCTCATATTTAAATGAAAAACTTGCTTCCTGAAAGCAGCTTGTTTGCATTCCATACCTTCAAGACGTGGAAAAGTTGGAGATTGGTTGGTTTGGCTTTGGGACTCTTTTAAGTTTTCACATCACACCTGCTGTAAACCCAGTTGTTTTTGGGATTTAAAAACACTTCCCCAACCCAATTGAACAGTTAGGTGTGATTTTAATTCCTGATTTTTATCAGATTTAGTTTTCACCATCTGCCATCTTACGAACCCGCGTCCCCAGCACATTAGACTGCTGTCCTGGGTTACTTAGGCAAGCGACAATACTAACCTGCTGTTGCCTTTCCTTGATTAGAGTCAACAGAATTGAGAATTGGAAGAGATATATAACAAGCACCTGATTCAATATCACTCTATGCAAAATGAGCCCCGATTGTTTTGGTTATCTCGATGCTGTTTTTTACACTGTACTGATGCATTTAAAAGTACTGTGTTTATCCTAGAGGAAATTGTTCCATGTAAATAAAGCTTATGTAGATGCCCCCTGTGGAGAAAACTAATTTTTTATTTACAATTGGATGGTTTGACACAGAGCTTGAGTAACTAGCTGTCTTCCCGATATTGATTTCTGTTCCACAAGCCTTCAACTGTGTTTCTGAATAATATTGAAATCAGTTGTGACTCTTGCTTAAAAAAAATCCATCCTAATATCTTTAGGGGAGCCCAGGTTACTGACATTAGGAAACAAAAGGCTTATACTGTGTCAGTCTGTTGGAAAACTGATGAGGAATTAGCTTTGATGCTGTGTCAAGTCCATCACAGACGGGTTTATTAGGCTCAGTCGCTTCGACAGGGCCGGTAAATTATCCTGCCTGTGTGACAGAATTGTAAAATGAGTAATGTCAATGCTTCCATCATTGTTTCATGAAGCATCTTACCATGAACACTTTGCAAAATTGAAATGCCGTATCTTCCTGTATCAGTGAATTAGATACATAAAATATTAAAAGGCCTGCACTTGCAAAGACTTGCAATGAGTTATATGGAGACTTCTGTTGTCTCAAGACCTTTGACCTGCCATTAGTTGTACCATGAGACAAAGGTTGGAATTGTTATTTTAAGAGTTGTTGTGTCCTGGTGATGTGCAAACTGACATCAAGATGACCATCTATGAACTATTTGCAACCAGACAGCTGGATTTCTGTTCAGGCCTTCCTAGTAATTTTAACAGGAGATGCTACCCAAATGAGCATGCATGGATAGACAAACGTTTCCTGTATATTGTAGTGATTGTAACAATGTCAGCCAGGTGGACTCTGGCTGACAGATAAGAAGAGGAGTGTCAGACATCCTGTTTACTCTGAGAACCAGCTCTAAGGGAGCTGGATCAGTGTCAAGGACTCTCCACATGTCAATCAAGGATAATTGGTGACAGGATACCAGCCTCTCTGGAGTGATTTATAACATGTGTACTCCTTTGTGTATGTCTGTATGTGTGTGTGTGTGTGTGTGTGTGTGTGTGTGTGTGTGTGGGAAAGGGTGTGTGCGTGAATGGGTTTGGGTGTGTGTGTGAGTGTAAAAGAAACAATGGAACTGCCTCATAAGTGCCCCCATCCATCAAATTCTCCTAACTATTTATCATATTGGTTAAAAAGAGAAAAGTTAAATGATGGGGCAACTCGCTGTGGCACACAACATTTTGCGACATGTTAACCTTCTGTGATGTTTGTGGATAGAAGAATGCTGCCTCAAATCCTGTTTTCTTTGATTGTGTCTAAGTCGTAATTTGGTTACAGTGGTAGACGATCAACCATTATTGATTGGTAACAAGAGACCCTTACCTTAAGAAGATGTACCTAATGGCAGTCATGCAATAAACCGCAAGTTACATTAGTTCATTAGGCATTGTGCAAACAATTTGAGGTAATCTGTGGATGTAGGTGTACACCCCATGAAATCCTAAGATTTTCTGCCTTGTCCACACCCAAGCTTGAAATGTATCACCAGATTAGTTAAATCTTAATGCAGCCTCCACATTAACTCTTTCATAACTTATACAACATTCGTACACAAGCCTTTTTCCCATTGTTTACATTTATATTTTCTTGCATATAGTTACATTTAGCACAACTTCATTTTCCCCAAGATTCTGACTTCATAAATTGAGAAAGTCTGAAGGGTTTACAATTCTCCAAGAATGTGTTCTATTTGGATATCAAAGATTGGTAAATCTGGAACCTGAGGACTCTTGACCTTGGTTCTGACCTTGACCTCACATGTTTGTATCCTGTCTATTGACATGAAAAGGCAGTATCAAAGTTGAGTCGGTTGTATCATCGATTTCCGATACAAATAAACTGGACGTCCTTTCTAATGCTGGTGATTCTATCACATTCATGTCTTTTTATGACAGGAATTTGACTTCTTATTGCTCTGAATCAACTTGTGCTTTGCCACCTCTTCTGGAAATGCCCTATAGTTTTACAGCTGTAGTATTCTTTTGTCATTAGTTAGGCATTGATTTTACTTGTTAGACTTTTTGTTCCGCATTTGATGCTGACTCTTAGTATCTGCTATTTGGGATACTCTTTGTGTTCACTTGCCGTACGATGCATTAGAATGCTATACATTTTAAAATGGAAAAACTGTCGCTCATCCATGATAAGTTTGTCTTTCTCCTGCGAGAGTATCTCTGTGATTCAT
This sequence comes from Rhincodon typus, assembly GCF_021869965.1. Taxonomy (NCBI): domain Eukaryota; kingdom Metazoa; phylum Chordata; class Chondrichthyes; order Orectolobiformes; family Rhincodontidae; genus Rhincodon; species Rhincodon typus. Next base: position 30,215,464 of record NC_063360.1, on the reverse strand, counting down.
CCTGGTTTCTGCTTCCAGAACAATCTGAATATCTTTTTCCGAAGTCAGATCCTCCTTAGATAGTAATAAATCTGAAGAAGACTCATCAATAATCCCAAATCAATTTTGTGTTCAAAGCTCTGTGGTCACATTTTTCCAATAACCTGTGGAACATTTCTGAAATTATCTATGGATCTCCCAGATGCTGAACCTTTTTGTTAAATCTTGCCCTTCCAATAATTTTATTTATTTTCAGATTAAAGTAATTATCAAGACATAAAACATCAGAATGTCTTAAGAAGTATCTGTGCCTTCATTTATGTTTTGTGATTTGCAATATCCTATTGAATACCTTGGAGTATTTACATGCTCAGCTTGTGATTTAGTTTTAGTTTGAAAGAATTCTGTAACGTAAGAATTTTTTTTCCCCGATGTTCAATCCTGTGTTGCACCTTGGCCTATCTCTATTGTTATTGCTTGCAGGTGGTATTATTTCTCCTCCCATGTCTTCCTAATGTGATTATTCTTCTTAATTTAAAGCTTTTAAACTCTGCAGTATCAGAATGCTCCTTTAATCTCTTTTTGTTGAAGACGTCTACTTTGCAAAAAGATTTTGAACTATTCAGCATAGCAATTCTGCTAAATGTTCCTTCTTTTAATCCTGTTAAATAGAAATGATAGATAACTGTGCTACTTATTGAGGTCTTTCCATGTTTTTCATTGTCAAAATGTAGGTTTCACACCTTCTGCAAAATGGAGGTGTCTGTTTTTGCATGACGAATGAATGGTTTCTTGCCTTTCACAGCCTGATAAATAATGCTAGCTCTGTTCCATGACTTTCCAAATGAAACCTTCTGCCTACAGCATAGGTAGATTTGTCCCACTGGAACCATAATTTTAAATTATGGATCTCCAACTCTTATCATAAAAAAAGTTTTTTTTTAAACTGTCCTCTTCTTTGTCTGCTCTTGTTTCTAAATTACCCCATGGTACCTTAATTGTGCTTCGTGATATTCTGAGTGATGTGACCCAGATGACTGCTTTAGCCCCAGATTTCCCTACTGTGCCTCATGGTGTCTGTTTGCTATGATATGTATCCACTACATTTTTTACTTCTAAACTTCTCAATACTTTATTTTGGGTGTTAATTTAATATTTTTCTCCTTGCCCAACTGGCATTTTTAGGTTTATTCGTGGTGGTCTGACAGGTTCACTTCCAAGGTGTACCTTTTACTAAGAATGTTCTTACAGATCCTTACATGGCAATAGAATTTGTAATTAAATTGGGGATGGTCCTTAAAATCCAAAGCAGAATTCCAGATTTCCAGTGTCTGTAAAAATGTGCCTCCTGATTTTGCTTTTGAATGACCTAATTCGGATTTGCCCCATTGTCCTAGGCACACCCACCAACCAGAAATTCCTTCTCTCCATCTATCCTATCAAATTCTTTATTATCTTAAACACCCTGGTTAAATCGCCTGACAATCTTTTAAGCTCAGCGGAATATGAACTACTGCCTACAGCAGTTTTTATGCCATGTAATTTCATTAAAGCAGTATGTCACATTTACATGAGGTTAAACAGAAAATTAAAGTAAAATCTTGCACCTTATCATATTTTTCAGACATTTCCCAATGCATCTCACATGCAATGCATCACTTTGAAATGCAGGAACTAGATGCATTGGCCAATGCAGCACTCACCTTGCAGCAAGATGTCCGCAATAGTTATGACCAATTAACCACTTATTAGGTGTTAGTTAAAGGAGGAGCTAACTATAGAAATTCACACGATTTATCATGTTATGCCATGACTAGTGCACAAGAGGGGGCATAGTTTTATAGTGAGTGGAGGTAGATACAGGGGAGACGTCAGAGGTAGGTTCTTTACTCAGAGTGGTAGGGGCGTGGAATGCATTGCCGGAGAGGGTAGTGGAGTCGGCCTCATCAGGGGCATTTAAGCAGCTGTTAGATAGGCATATGGATGATAGTATATGGTAGGGGTGGAGGTTAGATAGACCTTAGGATTAGGGTAAAAGTTTGGCACAACATCGTGGGCCGAAGGGCCTGTACTGTGCTGTACTATTCTATGTTCTATGTTCTGTGTTCTAAGACATTGCACCCAGATTGCCAGTTCTAAAAACCCACCCAACTGAGGCTAGTTGATTACACAGTAATAACACACAAGTTATTCCATAATACGCAAGGGGACTGACATTAATATCGTAAATTGGTGACCAAAAGTCAGATGTCAACTTTCCAGCAAAATATTATCTTTTCAGCCCGCCTTTCGGGTATTCACCATAAGGTAGAGAGAAGGAGCGACAAAACAGAGGGGTAGGTTATCATGTGACTAGTTAAGAACACAAAAAGAAATTGGATTACTAATAAAGGAAATGTTGATCAAAAGATTCTTTCCTGCCGCTGCCCGTTTTTCTCCTAACTTCAAAATGGTAACTTGAGCAGAAGTGTGATTTATGGTGTCAGATTAATGCCCAGAATGGTGATCTAGATAGGAGGCAATAGAGACAAAACCTTAGAGTCAACTAAGTGCTGTTATGAAAGGACCATAGGTTACAGTGGATGGGTGGTTTAAACAGATTCAATCACATCTTCCTTCTGTATCTGTGTTTATGAGATAAATCCTCTCAATTGTCCATTTTTCCTGTGAACATTGAGATGCAGGAGTCTATTCAAAGATAAAAATAAAGTGCTAGGGATGCTGGAAATCTGAAATAAAAACAGAACACGCTGGAGAAACCCACTGGTTCTGGCAGCATCTGAGGAGAGAGAAATAGAGTTAACATTTTGAATCCAGTATGACTCTTCTTTGGAACTGTTCCAAGATATTCTACTGTTCTGCTGAGATTGATGTGGGCTCATGTGTGGATTGTTTCTGACAATTCATTGTGTTTCATTATCAGTATTCCTTTCCCCTCCTAGATGAGCGAAATAGTTACATTATTATTTTGATTCTGTTGCAAGTCTAGAAATCGAAAAGCCCGTACTAATGATCCAGAAACATGGCATTGGGACAAAGTAAATAAATTAACTAAATCTAAGTAGATAAATCAGGAACCTACTATTTGGCACAATAATGCAACTGGTTGTACAAATGTCCGTTAGGCAAGGAAATCTGCTGTCCCTAGCTGCAACGGACTACATGTGACTCCAGACTGATAGCAAAGTGTCTGAATTCTAAATGCCCTGTGAAATGACCTTGGAAGCCACTCATTTGTATTCCAGAAGCTAATATACTACTTCTCAAGGGCAATTAAAGAAGAACATTATCCCTGGTCTTGTCAGCAATGCCCACATCCCATGAATGAATTTGTAAAAATAAATTGATTTGGCAGAAACCAGGCCTATGGCTCGACATAACTCAGTGCCATACTCAATAAATCTGCACATGAGATCATGAGAGATGCCCTATCAGAACAAACGCTGAGTTTTTCTTACTTCTGTGCTACTTTAAATGAATGTTAACCTTCTTATTACAAAATAATGCAGAAACACATTAACAATTAGCATCAGGCATTTTCAAGGTGGATGTCACATAGACAGATGGAGTACAAAACATCATCTGTTCTGTTCCAATATTATATATTATAGAGCACCACTGCTCCAACACCAGTCATCCTTTGCTGGTGCAAAATTCAGAGTCACTTTGTATTATAGCCCATGACTATGAGGTGGTATGTTCATAAGTGTGCCTCAGACACTTCTACTCAATTCAAACAGACATTCATTAAGGCAAGCAGACAAGGGAAGAGTTTCATCTCATCGGTCTGAGGTGGATTTGAACTGGGGTCCAAGTATCAGAAGGCCACTATCCAGCTACTGTAAAATGTATCAATTAGCTGAGAAAAGAAAGAACATTATTCACTTTTGGAAACATACAGCACGAAACGAAGCCATTTGGCCCTTCGGGTCCGTGCCAGGTTTGGAATAAGCGATCTAATTAGTTCCATTCCCCTGCTTATTCCCTTAGACTTGTAAGAGTTAATTTCTTAAGTTAATGCATTCATGTATTAACATTTTGCCAATAGATGTCACTGATAGCATTTGATTAAGAACCAATTTGTAGCATTTATACTGACAGATGAAAAAGTCCCCAATGTACATCAAATATACCTTTTTCATATCAGCATGACAAACGTGCTCTGCATTAATATATCAAACATTTACTTTAAACACTTATGCCTGCAGCCCCTGTATTTAACCAGCAGGAAAGCTGTGTGTTGTCTCAACAGTAAGGCACAACAAAAGGTCATCACTTAATTCAGAAATAAAATCAGACTTTGTAAAGTAGTTCATTCAAGAAATGCCTTCGGCAAGGAATGGCTGTTTACAGTGTAACAGTTTGTCTCTCATCTTAGCAAATCCGGTGTTTGGCATTCTAATTGAATGCCATACTCACAGACTAACATCCTCCAGTGATGAATTTTTGTGAAATTTTACAGAACCTAGTCCTGGTTTTCATCATATATTGCAACAGCAGCAATACTAGAATAAATTGTAAATAATGAGTATTGCTAATATAATGTGTGCAAGATTTGGGCAGACTTAATGGCTCGTGTATCAACTTCCAAGCAAATCACTTCTTTATAACCTATTATACCAACTTCCAAATCCTGACGTGACACTGACATTCTTATAATCCTTATCCCGGCATTATAATTTCCAACAATTATGCACATTTATATGACTCAGGGCGCTGAATGTTATCAAGCTATTATCCTTTTTAGGGCACCGTGCAAGAATTCTCAGCTTCCTCCCAGAATAATTTCGTGTCGGGGTTAAAGTTTCTCATATACCACGCCAGGAACAGAGCCTCGGGATATGATGGCACATACTGGGAAATGGTGTGCAGGCAATCTACAATTTTACATCCATTAAAATTAACGGATGCAAAACTTTATTCTGTATAAATGATTTCCTGATGAAAGTCAAGGTGGAGAGGACACCCCGTCAGGTTTGAGTGATCAGAGTACATAAGTTGCAAGGCTCATATTTTAAAGTAATTTGAAAGGTATAAACTCAGAGGTCTGTAGCACGGAAAAATGATTCTTTGGCTCCATTGCGCCTATGCCGGTCAAAAGCACGCATCCATATATTCTAATCCTATTTTCCAGCAGTTGGCCATAGCTTGAATGCCTTGACATTGCAAGTGTACATCTAAGTACTTCTGAAATGTTTATGAGAGTTTCTGCCTCTACCTCTCTTACAGGCAGTGAGTTTCAGATTCCCACCAACCTCTGGGTGAAAAAAATACTTCCTCAACATCCCCTTTAAACCTCCTACCTCTTACCAGAAATTTATTCCCCCTAGTTATTAATCCCTCCACTAAGGGGAAATGTCCCTTTCTCTACACCCTGTCTATGCCCCTCATAATTTTTACATCTCAGTCATGTTGCCCCCTCAGTCACATCAGCTCTAAGGCAAACAAGCCCAGCCTATCCAACCTCTCTTCATAACTAAAACTCTCCAGACCAGGCAACATCCTGGTAACTATCTTCTGCATCTTCTCCAGTGCAATCACATTCCTACCAAAATGTGGATTTCAGAACTGCACATGATACTCTAGCTATGGCTTAAACAATGTTTTATATGTTCTTATTTGTTCATTCTGGAGAAGTGAGCATTGCTGACAATGCCAGCATTTGTGGCCCATCCTTAATTCCCTTTAAGAAGTCTGTAGTGAGTAATCTTCTGCAGTCCACCTGGTGTAAGTACACCCAGAGCGCTGTTAGATGGGAGTGCCAGGTTTCGGACCCAGCAACAGTGAAGGAACAGCAATATATTTCCAAGTTAGGATCATGTGTGGCTTGGATGGAAATTTGCATATCGTGTTCCTCCTGTGTATCTGTTGCCTTTGTTCTTCTGGGTGCTAGAGGTCATGGGTTTGGAAGGTGTCATTGATGAAGCCTTGTTAAGTTGTGGCACTGCATTTTATAAATGTCATGCACTGCTCTCACTGTGCGCTGGTGGTGGGGAGAATGAACATTTAAAATGATGAATGAGTGCCAATCAAGTAAGCTATTCTCTACAACTTAAAATTTCAAAGGCAAGAGATGCAAGGGAGTCCCACCACCAAATCTTCTCTCAAGTCACGTACACCAACCTAACCTAAAACTATAGCTCCTGAATGATTTAGGCTATGATAAGAAATTTGAACGAATTGTGTCAGAAGTCTAGAAGGGCCTTTCTCAATGTCAGGAGCAATATTTTCACAAAAGAGCTCCAGAGGTCAAGATAAGATCCTTGCTAGTGAGCTTGCTATTAATAGGGATTATTGCTCATCATCACCTTCAATATTACCTATTTCATTAACATTACTTTATTACTTATATTACTCATTACCTAATTTATTAATTTACATGATTATTCTACCAGATGCCAAATAGAAACTGCATGTAAACAAGCGCAGTACAAGAGAGTCACTTCCAGCCTTGCTGCTCGCTCCTCCAGACTCCCGGCACACTACAGGGCAGTGGCCATTCACACCCATGCTGTCAACTCATTTGGTCTTTAAGAAAGCCTGAGACACAGTGGAACGAGAGAACCAGTGATGGTTATATTAACTCAGGGTTAATTGGATGTGAATTGTTTGTAAAAATGTGGGAAGCTAGTAACCAGCGTGTGTGAGCATTATGGAGTGTGGTTATCTTAAATAATGCTCTCACCAAAAGTATGGGTTTGGACTTTGTTTAAATGTGATTATCATCTACTGTATAATGCAACATGCCCTCAGGCATGGTGTCCAATATCTACCAACCTCTCTGAGATATCATCATACATCCCCAATTTACTTACAATGTGCTTCTGCAAGTCCCATGCTGCACTTTGGGAATGCACATGTAACTATCACTGGAGTGCTGTTGCACGGACATTCTCCATGCTTGGACAGGCACTCAGCTCACAGATTGGACCAGGCTACATATTAGTGCTGTTCATTTACTCTCTAAGTGATCACTCACTAAGTGCATAGCTGTTACCTACAGCAGCCCTGTACTGCCTTTTTGCCACCTCCGCCAGCGCTAAGAGGCAGATAGAACTTGTGCCTTGAACTTGCTCTTCTCATGCAGATAATATGCCAGGAACCTTTCCACGGGTGTCAACAGTCATCCGTCAAGAGAAATGTTGCTATACGGCGCCAAGCTATATCTATGTCACACTGCAATCACTCTGCACGTGTTTCAAGCAAATAACCATGTCCAAAGTGTAAAGGGGGTAGTCTTCACTTGAGTCAAGGGAGACACCATACAGTTAGGGGGTCCCGGTACAGTATCAACGACAGCCTCCGTTATCAGGCGAGAGATTTGAGTACAATGTCAGGATCCTCTCCTTGTACAGAATTACGAGCTGAATGTCAGGCACCTTCTCCACTCCTAACCACCTGTCTAGGCTATCTCGATCATATTGTGGGCTCTTTCCTCCTGGGATGAGAGGAAGGGATGTGTCAAATGAGATAAAAGTGAGTGGCATAGTTGTTAGTACTAGTGCAAGTGTCAAAAAGATGGTGAGGTGACCAGAAGGACTGAGTAGGCAGTGCAGAGGCTGTGGAGTCTCAGAGGTGGAACTCCCTCCCTAAAAGCACTGTGGGTGTATTTGCTCTCTAAGGATTACAGCAGCTCACCACCACCTTCTCAAGGGCAGTTAGAGATGGAAGATAGATGCTGGCCCAACTAGTGATGTCCAATTCCTATGGACAAATCAAAAACAAAACTAAGATACAGATGCCCTTTAGTAGGTTTGGCCAGCTTTTCAAGCTTCCGCTCTGTTGTAGCTTCTCTGTCAACATAAGATGTTTCTCACCTCTCCACATTTTGTTATGACCCCAATTGATGTCAATATGGGACAAATCAGATCCCAGAGTGAAACTCAGCTTGATAGACTGCAAGTTTTATTTTTGCAATTTGTTTACCATCGTGATTTCTCACTGAACATAATCAAAAGAGACTGTCGATGTACTTTTAACAAAAGAATATCAAACGTTATTACACACAAAAGGGAATAAAAAAATCACAACTATTTTGCATTGCATCAGAACTATTTGAAATTGCCTTGTTGCAAATATCAGAAATAAAGATTCAACACTTTCACCCCCAACAGCAACTGACAGATGCACAAACTTCATGAAGAGCTCCACTTCAAAGTTCTTTGTTTGTTTGCCATGCTGCACTTGGTTTCTTTTCAGTAAATTTCTGCATTCACTTGATGCTATCTCACAGACTTATAGAGTTGTACAGCATGGAAATAGACCAACTCATCCACACTGACCAGATATCCTAAACTGATCTAGTTCCATTTGCCAGCATTTGGCCCATATCTTTCTAAACTATTCATGTACCCATCCAGATGCCTTTTAAATGTTGTAATTGTACCCACCTTCACCCATGTTCTCTGGTTCTGCTAAACTGCACTGTTGATTTTACAAGCCTATTCTCTCTGAATGACCTCTGAAAGAGACCTGCCTACTCAATGACCTTATGGATGGTTCTGCCTGTGTCTTAAAATATCTTACTGTTAGGCAACAGCCTAGTGTTTCCCTTTTTTGTCTCCGAATTCTATAGCACTAAATTATTCAACTCACCAGTTACTTTTAAAACCTCATTTAAATGCATGTAAACGTATTTCCAGACAACCTGCCACCCACATAACTCAACAATGAAACAAAATCTATGTTCTTCCTTTCTTAACCCAATACACAATATTGAAAGACAATCAAAGTTAAGAATTTACATTGGTTTCTCCATTTTAGAACTTATGTTTCAAAATATTCATGATACATAATAAACCTTCATTGCTTCTGTCTAACCCAGTTCATATTAAGTACATCCTCTGGAATATGTTTGATTGTGCTAGTGCTGACAAACCTTAGTGATTGGGTGTAGAGTACAATTTGTTCTGATGTCTTGTCCTAGCTACTGGAAATGTTGGCAGACTTTCCTTTTAACGTCAGCAACAATAAACTACACTTGTATAGCATCCTGAATAGAGCAAAAACATCCCTAAGTGCTTAACAGAAATGCAAAGAGATGAAAATGGATACTGGGCAACAGGAGGTGCTATCAAGATAGCTAACTAAAAACTTGAAAAGTAGCTTTTAAGGGGATCTTGAAGCACGAAGTATCCAAAGGGAATTCCAGACCATGGGGTAAAGGTGGAACAAAAACAGAAGTTGCTGGAAAAGCTCAGCAGGTCTGGCAGCATCTGTGAAGGGGAAAACAGAGTTAACGTTTTGGGTCCAGTGACCCTTACCACGATTTACCCATTACCACGGGATAAAGGTGTCTGAAGCCACATCATAAGAAGAAGTGAGGAAATATTAGAATCCTGGAGCAGAGAGACTGTGTTAAACCAAGCATGTATGAGCAGGTACTCCATGCACTATTTGTGTTGTTGCAGGTTTGTCTTGTGAAAATGAGAAAAGAAATAAAATCTTCCAGTAGAAGCCACTAATGCTGTATTTGGGAGCTCCCAACAGGTTTCCTCCATATACCTGTATCCTGGAATGACTAGGGTAGCCTCATCTGTGAAAACAGTGAGGTTGCAATCTTTGAACCTTTTTCACTCCGTTCAGGCCTTCTGTTAAGTGTTAGCTTGTTGACAAAACAGTCATAATCTTAAAATATTGGATGAAGGAGCAAATTCGTAATGACAGACATGTCCAACCTGCAGAACATCCAGTGCTTCAGTTTTCAATTTTACCTTTTGTGGTATGGGTATGTATGAAATGCACTGAAGTTTGTCAGATGCCTTGGGTACTGGAGAACAGGGTGACAGGCAAAACTTTATTGCACGCGGTCAGGGGGTGGGGGAAGCTGTTCAACATTACGTAGCACTGCTGAGCGATCCTATGCTGCCAAGTTCCTGAAATTGAGTCTACCCCATCTTCATCCACAGACAATTTATAGAATAGTAAAACTGCTAGCCAAACTTGCCTGAAACAGTGCGCCAGTATAGTGCATACCAATGTTCCTTGCACATACCTTGAGTAGCAACGTGTTCATTTTACCAACCATCAGCAACATCAACAGAAGCAATGGGCATTTATGTAGCACCATTAGCATTGTAAAATATCCCAGAGCACTCCACGGAAAAATTAGTAAACAAAAGAAGGGGAGTATTATGACATTTAGGAGCAAACGTTTGGTTAAAGATCTAGATTTTAAGGCGCACCACAAAAGTAAGAGGCTAAGGAGGTGGACAACTTTGGGGTGGCAATTCCAGATCTTGGGCTTAGTCAGCCAGAGGTTAGGTAAAAGCAATTCCAGATGGAAGAAGATCAGAAACCAGAAATGGATGAGCCAGGAGATCTTGGAAGGTTACAGGTAACAGAGAGAGGGATTTAACCTAATCTTCTGTTCTCCTTTCTTTATTACTTGTCTGCTGGCTGTTTTGAGACTCTGCATTGTATTTGACCTTCTTTGCTTTCTCCCAGTTACTGTTTTCCTCGTCATAGACTCTTTGTTTAAAAAAAAGGTCACTGCGTTTACTTCCTTTGTAAAGGCTGATAGAATGTTATCCTAGATGTAGCCACTTATTTTTGATTGGCCACATCTCTTTCTAGAATTTCTCCTCAGCCCTTCAGCAAACACCTGACATCAAAGTACATTTTGAGGGTTTTTTTCTGCTGAAAGGTGCAAGAAGTAGATGCTGTGCTAATAACATGCTTATTTGGGTGTCTGGCTTTAACAAAATTTTGGCCCTAATTGCAGATTGATTTTAAATTTACCTGGAGGTTTTAAAACAGTCGCCTGTGGGTTTAGCACTAAGCACTGTTCGGAAGCAAGTTTTGCGGGGTGATCAGTATAACGTCCGCACACCCACTTGCATTGATGTTTGCACGCTAGCTCAGGATGGATCAGTGACCGAGGGGAGAAGGTATCCTGGTCCTCAGGCATGGAGCTTCGCATGAAGAAGATCTTTAGAAGAAGGAATGTCCTGTGCCACCAGTTCATTCTCTGGTCCTTCTATGCTGTAGCACCTGGTGTTCTGCCTGACCTCATGTCCTCCTCCACATCAAGGCAAAGTTCTACTTGTCCCAGCACTCTCTTTCTCATGATGACTTCTACCAGGTCTCCAAGAAGGTAGAGTAGCACAGCACTCACTCTCTTTTGGTGAAGTTCTCGGAGAATTTTCTGGAAAATTGTTGATAGAAAATTCCAAGTAAAGGCAAAGAAAGCCTCCCAGTTTGTTTCAAATGTCCTCTTCAAGCTCTGCTGTCAACAGGAAGTGAACGGCGAATACTGAGAATGCCTTTATGAAGCACTGAACCCTCAGCAATCGCTTGTTAACTGCAGGTTGCCGTTAGGAAAGGTCATTAACCGAAACATCAATCATCACAATGACTTCTTCAATGAGCGCTAGTCGGCAATGAATTTGCATTCAGAGCTTTTGTGATCTTCAGGGTAGAGATTCTGAGCACCAACTTCATTCCATTACCATTACCAAGATGGTAGCCTGCACTGAAAGCGGACTCAACTGACCTTGCAGCTGAAAACCACATTGTCGATGACCATGGGGACTGTTTGAGCCGATAGTAAAGGAGGAAATCAACCCTCGAGTTTGTTCAATCCCACAACATAGTGTGAAGGTCTCGCCTCTAGTCACTAATGAACAGTGCAATCAAACATCCAGAGCTGCCTGCTCTGTCCTGTGACTGGAAAGACTGTCCTCTTCTCTGTATCGCATCCATCCTCCAAACGTTCATGTGCTGGAGGTTGAGCAGAGAAAACCTCCACGGCCAATCTCCAACATCTATTAGAATTAGAAGGGGCTGAGTCAATTCCAGCTTTTCATCCAGGAAAGGGGATATCTGGGAAATGGTCTCAAAGAGAAGGCAAACTCCAAATATCACATTGTACAAGAGGACCTGGATTAAGTCAGTAAAACAAAAATTTAAGACCAAAACCTTCAATATTTGTCTTTGTACAAACAGTGACGAACACATGGAATGGCCTCCCAGGATCTATAGTAGAGGAAACAAATCAGGCACTTTCAGAAGGAAAATTGATCCTGAAATGGAGAAATTTCAGAATTATTCTAGGCTACAATTATGAGATGGAAAAGATTATTATGCTTTGGAATTAATTTAGAGATAAATGACCAGGGTCATGTGCCCTGTTCTGAATTCTGCCCAATAGCAAGCTTGGTTAGCGTGACTGTTGAGGATTAAAGAGGCCCAGATGTTTAACTGGGGAGAAGATGTAAGATGTTTATACCTGGACACAATGGCAGCAGCTTGTGTGCTGATGGTGATTGGACTGTGAGTATTCAAAGTCCTAGAAAAGCGTTGAGAATGTTAGGTTGTAAATGTTTGTTCTTGAAACTATCCATTTAGTTCCAAGGGGAAAGAGAGTTGGGCTCTGAAGGGTAGCTAATCAGCATATCCACCCGAATACAAGGCCCATGAAATTTATATTACTGTGGAAATAAGCTTTGTGACAGCAAGGATTTCTAAAATATCCCTGAAATCTCACAAACACAGTCTATCAGGAATAGAATAGAATACCTACAGTGTGGAAGCAGGCCATTTGGCCCAACAAGTCCATAACACCCCTTAGAAGAGCATCCCACCCAGACCCACTCCCCTGATTTCCCATGTCTAACCCAAACATCCCTGGACACTATGGGCAATTTAGCATGGCCAATCCACCTACCCCGCACATCTTTGGACTATGGGAGGAAACCAGAGCAGCTGGAGGAATCCCATGCAGATAAGGGAGAACATGCAAATTCCACACAGACAATCACCCGAGGCTGGAATTGAACCCAGGTTCCTGCTGCTGTGAGGCAGCAGTGCTAACCACTGAGCCACTGCACCTCCCCTAGGGAGAATCATAACCCTAGACCAATGATCTGTCCCCAGAGATAGAGAAAGCAGGTAGATGCCTTCAAGTCTCACTAGTTCACCATGCCAAAACAAGGGTTTGAGCCCATCTTGGATTGAAAAGATCAAATTTGTGTGGAGAAACAAAGCTGGAAGTTTCACTGAAGTTTAGCTAAGGGGAAAAGTCTCCAGGAAAGCTTGCATCATGAAAAACAGTTTTGGAGTTAAAAGTTTCCGGGTTGGAAGGGGGAAAGAGCAAAAGCAAACCTTGAATTGAATTGAATTTAATTTAATTGAATTGGATTAGCTTTAGTATCACATGCACTCAAATGAGTGTAGTGAAAAGTTTGCAATGTCACCACTTAATGCACCATCTTAGGTACAAGATACCTAGGTACCAAATAGTATTTGGTACAAAATAGAGAAAAAAATAAATTGAAAGTCCAGCATAAGAATAAAAGTAAAAAAACACTCAATTTACAGTCCTTCCTACCCAGACCATGTCGGCACCTAGCATCCAGGCCACACCAGGCTGTCTCCAGTTTGGAGTTTAATCTAGACTGTGTAATCTATACCTTTGAATTGTGATTTTTCAGGTGTGCTAAAAACAAAGGGGATATTTCATTCTACAGTTTAAAGTATAGGTTGCTTACAAAAGATGGTATTTGATCAGTTATGCTTTTAGTCTTTTGCTGCAAAATTAGATTGTGTTGTTCTTTCAACTATTAACTGTAAATTCAATTCTTCTTTTAAAAAGTTATCAGTCTATACAGGGATTGTAACAAAATAAGATGGCTCAGTTATTTATTGATCCCTAACTATTTTGTGAACTGTCAGTCTGTAGTAATGTTTGTAGGATGGCCCTGGCAATGTGAAGTCTTCCTGCTTTCACCATTACTCCTTCATCCATTCTCCACATTAAAGAGTTTGGATCGAAACTGTATCATCCATTATTTCAATAACCAAGAAATGGGGTCTGAAAATGAATGAAATAATTTCATCTGGGCTCATGAATAATGTGTCACAAATTTCTCAAAGTGCTTCATTGTTACACAAGCTTTGGTCTACATATAACTTCACCAACTTGTTCCCTATTTCCAACACCATTTAACGAAATATAAAAGATTTTCTTTGCTTATTCTTTTTGACAAAGCCCTGGTATAAAACAAAACTTCACATCAGAACTGGGTTGATTGTGATACTTACAATTATACGATTCAATTTTAGAGTATCGATTTTTAGCACTGAGGTGTTATATTACATCAATTCAGTCAAGGCTTTAATTGTAGACTTAAGGAGACAGATGGTTCAACAAATATCAAGCAGTCACATGGTAACAGGCACAGGGAATGACCTCACATATCAAGCTACTGCTAATGTCACAAAAGCAACTGAAATTGGACTTTTATTAGACAATTCTTCTGCATACGCAAATCCTCTCTTCCAGGGCTGGGTAACTTCCATAGGCACTGCCCATCTTCAAGCATCTTGTCCAGTAATAGTTTTACTGTGAACCTGAACAATAAGTTCTGGCAACCCATTTAGTCATAGATGCCATCATAGCTGAACCCAATCCCATCCTCACTGGGCATCCATACACTCAGCTGTGAGGATTGGTAAAAGCAGGATGTCAGGCTGAATTTCTGTTCTTCTTCCTAACTGGGGATGTGTAGACCAGATTTGGAATTTCCAACTCCTCACCAGCTCAGTCAGCATGGCCAGTGATTAAACCTGGAACTGTGAAGCACTATCCCCATCAGATTCACCAAATGAGACATCAAGAGGTTTCATTGGTTTAGTTGTGAATCTATTTTATTTCCTGCATGGAAGCTTGCACTCATGTCTCCCTCCGCCCCATCCCTTTCACTCCCCTCTGTGCACCCCTACACCCCCAAGAATCGTGATAGGGTCGCCTTTGCCTTTAGTTTACGCTCCACCAGCCGTCGCATTCAATATTGTTCTCCTTCATTTCTCCCATCTCTAGTAATATCCTCTCCAAAGCACATCTACCTTCCCCTTTCCAGTCAACATTCCAAAGGGACCATTCTCCCTGCAAAACCCTGGTCTGCCCCTCAGAAACTTCCAACATACCTACCTTCCCAGCATGCAAACTTTCCTTGCAAGTGCTATTGATGGAACACCTGTCCTTTCACCCTTTATCTTTGCCACTCTCCCCAAACACTTCGTCCAAGTGAAATAGAAATGTATTTGTGCTTTTGTTCATTTAATATATTGTCTTCATAGCCCACAATGCTGTCTCCTCGAGATTGAGACAATGAAGTGCTTTTGGTGTACTACTTTGCAGAACATCTCTGTTCAGTTTACAAGTCTGCTCCTTCTTGTTGTCTATCATGTTAATTCTCTACAACAGTCCCATCTGATCTCTTTGTCCTACTATAATGTTCTGATGAATCTCAATGCAAGCTAAAGGAACAGCCTCACATCTTTCAATTGGGCACTTTATGGTCTTCTGCAGGCAACTTTGAGTTCAACATTTCAAATGATTTCTAGCCCCTATTTCATTCAGATGACAATTATTGTTGTTCATTCCCTTTCCCCCATTGATGCATCCTCTAAATTCTTTAATTCCCCCATTACCAAGTCATGTACCAGGGTACCTTTTATCATTTAATCTCTTTTTACTTCCAGCCTATCACAAATATCCCACTTTATCTTCTACTCACCAACACCAAAGTAGCCCCTTCCCCAAAAAAAATCCAGTTTCTGTACTTGTTTAAAATATGCCACAACTCTTGCCTTTCCAGTTCTGTTGGGCCATTGACCTGAATTGTTAACTTGCTTTCTCTCTCCCCAGATGCTGGTTAGCATGCTTTCCAGTGTTTTATGTTTGTATGCACTATCTTAGTTAAAATTTCGAATAAAATGACTGGTTTTCATTGTGTAGAAAAATCAGTTAAAATGCTTCAGGTGTCACTATCCTATTTTTATCCTTTCCAGTGTAAACATGGTCATAATTCTGCCTGTGTGTGCATGAAGATAAGTATCTCAACTCTTGAACTTCAGCTTAGAAATCCAACAAATCTCATTATGCAGTCTTATCCACCTCTGAACATATTTACAGTATCACACTGATCGGAGGTTCAATGAAACTTATTCAAATATTTAGTGACATATGAGGGACAACGTTCCCACTACTAAATGTATTTTCCCATCAATAAATCTGACATACCATATGCTGCTCGTAATGAAAAGCATATGGAAGCATTAAATCAAATGCCAAACTTATTTATTAAACAAGCAATGACTTCAGAACCACACATCTTGGGTTGTTCAGATCACAATTAGATATTTTGAATGCTGGCCCTTTATTCATCTTGCCACACATCTGTTACAGATTTTGATGCAATAGTATTTTATTGGGCCAAGTATCTATGCGAGTTATTGTGTGAATCACTGCTCCCCTTTATTTGTTGCCCTGACAAAGTCTCCCACTCTCTGACTGCATCCAAATCTTTCATGAATCTCTAGTTTATTGATAGACCACCTTCTTCAACCTTGTATATTCCTCTGTCGAAATGTAACTATAGTTATTCTTCCTCTGAACTTTGTCAGTATACCATTTCATACGTCCCTCTTGTGCCCTGCTTCCTTACTTTGCTGAATATCACTATATTTAAAGTGGGCTAATTATTGTTCTGACAGTGTGCTAAAAAGAACTTGACATGCCAAGAGAAACTCCTCTCTCCATGGTGGGTGTGGTGCCTTCAGCAGTCTTCAAATAATTGGTTTACAACTACACTAAATAATGAAGTGAGAAATTTTAGATAAATGTGTTAAGCATGTGTATGATGATATAGTATCACAATGGATAATTTCAGGACCAAGGGGCTATCAGGTTGCTTTACCACAGTTCATAATCATAATTCCCAATTGCCCTCAGTGGCTGATTAGTAAGGTAACATATCTCTAGGATGTTCCATTGTGGCAACTGTAGTAGTGCCCAGTTCATAGCAGTGTTGCATTATGGCACAGACTCCAGACCACACAACAACTGTGCCAAAACAGTTACACGAAATCATGATGTGTGATGTTCCAGTATAAAGGTACCCACTTTTCCATTCAGTATTGAACTGAGTATCGGAGACAGTGTAATCAGTTGTTGATTTGCAAAATGATGATAACATAAGTAAGCATAGAACCCAGAATATATGTGTAGTTCTGTGATATTATAGTTTGTAAAAACTTGATGTTATAAATAAATTTCAAGATATCTGACTCAGTAGAATCTGAATATCTGTGATAGGTGGTATGTGGGCTATCATAACCACAAATGGCATCATGGTCGCAGTAAATGGGCATGAAAAACTAGCTGTGACAGCTGGTTGGTGGAAATAAGTGAACACTGAAGAATGAAAAGACAAACTCAGCATGACAGCTGTGAAAGTTCTCTGCCCAGTTGTCATCTGTCAGTCTTCCAAAGTCAGAGTTGAAGTTACAACTATAACCAAAATTAAAGTGCTACATTAAAACTAAGGTCTACAAACTTGTACTGAAACATATGTTGAAGCACAGTTAATACTCAACTTAGCTCTTTCTCTCTCACTCTTTGAGAAAGTACAATGAAAGGTTGCTTTTCCATTTATAAAAAGAGTTTTCAATGGTCCTGAATGAAATCTCCAAACTGCCCCAGAAGAAAATACAGCTTAGAATTGCTGAACAAAAATGATTACTTTCATAGAGGCCTTACCTGCGTCCAGATTTTAATTGATTCCACCATTTCTGTTTTCCAATCAGCACAAAAATAAAAACTGCTGTTTTATATCACCACTCCTTTTTGATTCAAATGCAACCTACAGGCAAAATCCTGCTACTATAAGCCTGCAATTTTTACAGAGGCAGCAATGCACAATTCAAGAAAAGCTCCTGAGGCAACAAAAGCACAAAAAAAACCACACTGTTCTTATGTTTGCATTTTAAGGAGTAATAATGATGGAAAGCAAACATATGACCATGGATTAGCATTCCATTCTTTTTCAGGACTACAGGTATTTAAAAGAATGCCTCAATATTTACCTTATGGATCAACAGAGAGCTGACAAAGAACAACAAGCATTCAAACGTGTTCTCGTTTTGGGTACTGACAATTATGCAAATATATCCTTGTTAGTAAAATGTTGCCATTCTTTAAAGGAGAAAAGGGGGATGTCATATTGTAGCAGAGTCCAGGTCACATAAGCAATATACTTTTAAGACATTCAGTGACTTCATGACATGCAATTTTCCGGTATAAAGATACCCATAGCACCTTCAATCAAACACCATGTGGAAAGGCAGCCAACATCATCAAAGACTCCTCCCATCCCAGTTATAATATCTTCCAACCTCTTCTGTCAGGCAGGAGATTCAACAGATTAAATACACATACTAACATGTTCAAAAATAGCTTCTTCCCTGCTGTTATTAGACTTTTGAATGGACCTCTCAAATTTCAAATCCAATGTTGATCTTACTTTTTGTGCATCTTCTTTGCAGCAGTAAATTTGTATTGCTCACTCTGTTCTATCACGCTTTGATCTTTGTTTAGTATAATCTGCCTGAACTGCACGCAAAACAAAACATTTCACTGTACCTGGGTACATGTGACAATAATAAATCAAATCAAACTGAAGCACTGAGCCTGGTCTATATGTGTAAGTATGATATTGTAGCCTTGAAAATAGTTAGTGTTGTAAATAAACTTTCAGATGTGTAACTCAACAGTTCTGTCATATATATTACATGGGCGAAGGCATGTAGTAAAACACAAACAGCATCAATCAATCCTTCGTTAAAATAGAAACTCCAACTGATGGCATGGCATGTGGTATAGTGAACAATCATTTATTCCAAGATGTGACAGGACTACTTTCCGATCTCAGACAACCCAAAGTTGAGGAAATGTAATCCACCTTGCCAGAAAGGAAATGCAGAGGATAGACCACATGAAAATAATGAAAGAAGACCTATCAATGCTCATGAAACAAAAATATAAATTACTAGAGCATCTCAGCAAGTCTGGCAGCATCTATGGAGAGAAAACAGAATTAACATTTCAAGCTTAGTGACTCTTCTTCAGAATGGGACCTGAAACATTGACTTTATTTTGTCTCCACAGATTCTGTCATACCTGCTGAGGTTCCCCAGAAATTTCTGCTGTTGTTTCAGATTTCCAGCATCTGCAGTTCTTTGTTTTTTTTCCCCTGATCAATGTTCATGCAGTGTAACCCCATTCACCGAATCATGAGTAACACCAAGTCCTGGGGAAATAACGCCAAAAAAATGCTATGGCCCATTTCAGGAAAATTCTGAAAAATTGGGCTCATTGGAGATATGTTCAGGGAAGGATTAGGAAGCCAACAGAGATTTTTGGTTGGCTTCCAATTTCCCAGCACATCAGGCATGAGTGGGCAGCAGGGCCATGTCAACAATGTGGTCATAGGCCAAAGTGTTAGTGCTACAGACCAGAATACTTTGCCTTCCTGGGTTAGGGTACAGCCAATCATAATAGATGGCTGCCCTCCATTCACTCCCCATCTGCCACCCAAGCACCTCCAGCACAAGGAGCCTGGCTGCTTCTTCAGGACTATTTTTTTCCCTGAAAGGTCTTAAGGAAAACTGCCTTCATGTTGAGGTGACTTTCCAGTTACTTATCTTTTATTGTAGCCAGGTTCTCCTCTGAAGCTGGATGGCCTCCGATGGTCCTTCCAACTTGAAGAACCGGCCATCACCATCAGCTGGACGGGAAAACTGCCTCCAGGCCAAAAAGGGGCTCACCCACTGGAAAATCCTAACTCTGATTAATTTTCCATTGGGGGGATTTCTCACCTGAAAACAAACACCGGTCAGGTTTCTTCCAACCTATATGGCGAAAGCTCAACTCCATGATTACTTCTCAATAAAGATACTTAAACAAAAACAGAAATTGCCTGAGAAACTCAGCAGATCTGGCAGCATCTGTGGAGAAAAAGCAGGGGTAATGTTGTGAGTTTGGTGATCCTTCCTCAGGACCTTCTTTTGTCTATAGTTGTGAGGCTGGAAAAGCACAGCCAGTCAGACAGCATCAGAGGAGCAGGAAGGTCAATGTTTCATCTCTTCTAAGGATGCCCACCTTGGAGAATTTTTCCTCCTCCCTCCAAAGAGAGCTTAGTGAGTCTCTCTCCCACTGCAACCCCCTGGTTGTCTCCTCTGCTCTGAAGCTCTTCAACCAGTCCTGATGAAGGGTTTCAGCCCAAAATGTTGACTTTCCTGCTCCTCTGCTGCTGTCTGATCTGCTGTTCGTTTCCAGCCTCACACGTATAAACTCTGGCTTCTAGCATTTGCAGTCCTTATTGTCTCCAAGGACTCAAAACATTAAGTCTGCTTTCTCGCCACAGATGCTGCCAGACCTGCTCAGTGTCTCCAGCAATTTCTGCTTTGCTGTCAGATTTCCAGCACCCAAAGTTCCATATTTTATTTTAATACACATAATTAACTAATTAATCATTTCCAATCTCTGACATGAGCCAGTTCAGAACACAGGACACCCCTACCTCTGAGTGGAATTTTTCCAGACTTTCGGAGAACTTCACTCAAGGACCTCTTTGGTGCAGAATGGTGGGCGATGAAAAGGCTAAAAGAGGAAAGAAAATAATTAGCAAAATGGAAGGGCAAAATTAAAATAAAATAAAAATGTTAACTTCAATAACAACATTTATAAATCATTTATAAATCAAGTGTTTAATCGGTCAAAGTGCTCAGTTTCCAATCTCAATAATCCTGAGAGCAGTCAAATAAATATATGTTTCCTGGTGATGGGAGGGCTGATAAATTGCTGGAACCGTCGATGAATAATAATGTCTGAAACTGAAAGAACAAGAATCCTATCTGGAGCTGCTCCCAATAGAATCTGACCTCTCATCACAGGACAATTTTACATTTTAAAGAAATGCCTGTGCTCTTTTTGCCTCCCTGAAGCTGTGTGATTTATATTTAGAGCCTTTTCCCTCTGATTGTGAAGTTCATTCAAAGTGTGAGATAGAAGCTGCTGCCTCGCATTTCATACCTCTTGGTGCATCGTAATTGGAAAGAGCAGGAAACATGTGAATATTTCAAACATTTGAATGGAGTGTAAGGCCTGAAAAACAGTCTGCATGGCCAAAGTACAACACAGCTCAAATCCCCCTATCTCATTTTTCAGTAGTGAACTTTTGAGAACAGCCTTTGGGAATTATCATTTGTTGGTTATTTGCAGTGAGTGAACTATACCAAGTATCAAATTTCCATTTTCTTCCAGGCAGAATTCTACACTATCAAACCTATTAATTGATACCAATTTTAAGTGTGATTGTTTTAATTGGATCTACTGATCTTGAATTGATTTTCCATCTCTCCCCTCTACCTGTGGAGTTTGCTTTGTCTTCACATGGTTAAACCTCAATAAGATACTATTGATAATCAGAAGCTCACCAAGCTGAGAGCTGCAGGTATTGATTAAATTTGTTGTTCCTTGGGGTAGTTTCTTGCACCATTCCTGAGAACAGTCCTTGAACTGATCATGGTTGGAATTATGGCTCTTGATTAAGTGAATATCTATTTCTTGTCAACATGTAGGTACAGTTATATATTTTATTTCCATTGAACTTCCAGAAGCAGAAATAGAAATCAGTCAGCATAAATGTGTCTCATATTGACATAGCCTTGTCACGTCTCAGGATCAAGCAACCTACTCCTGGAGAAGGAGCAGCAGTTTGGGACTATAATGGTATAGAATAAGCATTTACAAATGTTCCCTTCCCTTAAGAAATGTAAATATTTTGTCTCAGTTTGAGCATGTAAAGTTAGAGACACTCCCAAAACAATCAGTGCATCATTAAATTTCAAGCAGACGCCACTCACAGGGTAATGGAAGTAGGAACTTAGCATTCAGAGACTAAGTTGTAGACTGCTGACGTGTATATTTTTATTTTAAATGTTAATAAAGTTATTCAATTAACATTTTCAAGAAAGAATGGAGGTGACAAGTGAGGGAGAAAAGAAAAAAGTAAAAACAAATCTCATGCCGCTGTATGGCAAAGATTGTTCTTGAAATGAATTTGAAATTGAATGATGTCAGTTTCTTTCTACTAATCTAACAGTTCACTGCATTTTATTAGTGTAGGCACTGCATTACTGTTCATTTGATTCCTGTTGCAATAATAATAGTAACACAAAGACATCTAGTACAATAGCTTATTAGTAAATCTTTTCAGGATCCACTTAAAAAGATCTTACAAGGTGTTACTTCACTGTTCTCTCTGTATGGTCACACACTAATACATGTTGGATAATTCACTTTTACCTGCAGCACTTTAGAGAGATATCAGCCTATCATTGCTGGAAAATAACATAGACACTTCTGTCTAACGTGTAATATTCTGCATTTGTCATTCCCCAATTCTGACTATTTGCAGGTATGTGACAGAAGAACCTTGTGCTTATAGAACTGATGCAACTCAATCTCTCTGCAGTACTTTTGAGAGTCGAATCCAATTTGAAACTTAATTCTCCTGAGCAATGACCAGATCTATGATTTTTGTCTTTACAAAATGAATGAAATTTGATGTAAAAACTTTTAGTACCATTCTATAACATGTAGAATGGTTGGAAGTTATTAAGCCTTTGTGGAATTTGGAACAAAAAGCAATCAAACAACCCCTATACCCTTGTAAATGAGAGAACATGGAGATAAACAGACTACTGTGACAGGTCACTTTGATGTCTTTCACTTGAAAAGGCACAATTGTGTGAGTTGGATGGGAAACAAAAAAGCACAGTAAACCCCTCATGGAGGTCAGTTTCTTGTTAGAATTCGAATCACCTGGTGAAGAAGGGTAGATTTGAAGCCTTTATAAACTTACATGCTTTCATTTACAGATATACATTGAGCATCATGCAGCTCTAAATTAACAACTACAGTTTCTACTTCTACATTCATTTTAAATTAACCTGTTCAGACAAATTATAAGACACATCAGGAGTAGATGGGGGTTGAACCTGGACCTCATGCTTCAGAGCTAGGGACACAACCACTACATCACCAGAGTCGCCCTGCCTTTTTTTTTTCCCTTTTTACATATAATCCTTTAAAGCAAATGAAACTAATTAAACTAAATTAAAAGGTTACAGCCCTTAAAGGGACAATGTAACAAAAATCAAATCTTCTGAGATCCCAATCAATGCCCACTGCCTGAATACACTTAAACACCCAATTAATATGCAATTAACATTGCTGACCCACAATCTGAATGGCCTACATTATGTGCCATATAACAAGATTTGTGATTCCTGTCATTCGGCTTAGCAAAAACGTGGCTCCTGATTATGTATTCCTGATAATATATTCATTCTTGTCAGAGGGACAATTACTGATTATTCTTCACAGAATAGGTACATAGAACAGCATTACTGACAAGAGCATGTTTCAGTTAAAAGCACAGGACCAATACTTTCCCAGGTCTAGAACAGTTGCATTAACCATGTCACAATCTAAGTTGCCATGAATAATTATGTAATTAGCTGCATCTGTTGCTTATTCTTATTAAGAAACCTAGATGAAGGGTGAAGGCTGAAGGCATGGGATCATGTCAAGATTGAATGGAATTATGAGAGCAGTTAAGGTCATTCTTGAATTAGTGGCATTTAAGAGCATTTAGACACTAGAGTAGGAAGAGTTAATAATTCCATTGTGTTTAGGTTCTGAGAAATAATAAGCTAATCTTTGGCATGGTATGATAAGTCTTGATTTCTACACAGTGAGAATGCAGAGATAAAACATGTAAACAAGCTTATTTCAGGAACAAGTCAAGAGGAACATTTTACCATTCAAAAATTCATAAAATAACATTGTGCCATGGAACAACATCCTAGGGAATGGTGGAGATATGAGAGTGGGACTTCATGCAGAAACTCTACTTAAACAAATCAAACTTGGTGTGGAAATTAAGGTGAATGATATATTGGTTCCCAACCATTTCCATTTGTGAATTTATCTTCTTTCACTGCTATCATCCTCTGTTTGTCACTGAGTGATTTTTGGCACATGGGTTAATACAAACTGCAGGAGGCCCAGTTATTTGTAAACATTGTCTTCTAACTATGTGCAGGACCAGACATTTCACAAAGCTTTTAGATAGAACCATCTCCCAGTAGGTCTGGAAGTCATGAATCTTACATGCATGATCATGTAGACTATCTTATTTAATTATTAACTTTAACCTTTTACATTACATTTTTCCCACAATCCCTGACTCTTTGTAATATATGCCCTGGTTGGTTTGTCTTTCTTAGACATTCCAAAAGAATGCATGGATTGGCCACCCAGAGATTCCATGGAGGAGGCTAGTGAGGGAGCGTGGGAGTGAACTGGAGGCCAGCGAGGGACAGGAGGAGTGAATGAGAGGTTAGCGAGGGACAGTGGGAGTAAGCAGGAAGCCTGCAAGGGAAAGTGAGGGTAAGCTGGAAGCCAGTGAGGGAGAGTGGGAGTGAACCAGAGGCCAGCAAAGGAGATTGTTCATAATCTATCTCTAATTGCCCAGAGGGCAGTTAAATGTCAACCACATTGTTGTGGGTCTGGAGTCGTCTGGGTGGCCCCAAGGACAGCACGGTGGCTCAGTGGTTAGCACTGCTGCTTCACAGTGCTAGGTTCCTGGGTTCAATTCCACCCTCGGGTGACTGTCTATGTAGGGTTTGCACATTCTCCCTGTGTCTGCATGGGTTTTCTGCTAGGTGCTCTGGTTTCCTCCTACAGTCCAAAGATGTGCAGGTTAGGTGGATTAGCCATGGTAAATGCAGGGTTAGGGGGATAGGGTGAAGGGCTAGATCTGGGTGGGATGCTCTTCGGAGGATCGGTGCAGACTTGATGGGTTGAATGGCCTCTTTACACACTGTTAAAAAGTATCTGAACTTGCACCTGCAACTGCTCCTCCCCCAGACTTCTGCTATTGGTTGCCCTATTTGTCAATCAAACATCACAGAGACCAACCTTCCCATAGCTTTTCAATATGTCCCATTCTGTTGATGAGTTAATTTTATCCATTAACCATGCTGCGCAAACAAAACAAAATAGGCCTCCTCCTGACAAACATATAAAGGCACTCCATAAAGTTTATGTTATTAAGAAAAAGATACCTTGCAGTGACTTCATTATAATAATCCAATCAGATTTCAGATGACAGTTGAAAAAATGCCCCAAGTTTAGCTGATGTGGTTTCTGTTCATTCTCTGAATTCTTCAATTAGATTCCTGCCTCGTAGTCATTTCTGGTTATCCAATATATTACACTGAGCAGCTCAACCTCTCAAAAAAATTACAGTCCGATAATCACCACAATTTCCAATAATTCTGTATATAGAAAAGGCGGCATGCAACAATTAGATTTGCCCATTGTGCATCCACTGTTGTGATCCTTTGGCTCCCAGGTTAACCCTTAAATTAAGCTTCCATCTCAAACTAATTCCCATTGGCTATACTCTCCTAATATAAACATAAATTGTAAGTATTCTAGAGAGCTGGAATTTTGTAACATCCACCATTCAGTACGATGAAGGGAGTTTCAATATCTGAACTGTGAATATCCTGCAATGTTCTCAGTCCCCTATTAAATTATAGTAAGGTGTGGTTAGCTCAAATTCACTGCTAGGCTATTTACTCTTAGATTTTGTCAAGTTTCAGGGAGTTTGGTTTCCCTGGGCTGATTTCACTGTGATGAATATTAGTATCGTAGTAGTAAACATCCCAGTGTTGTAGGGATATCTATAGCATTGTTAAGAAAGAAACTCCAGGATTTTTACCCAGCGACAGTGAAGGAACAGTGATATTGTTCCAAGGCAGAATGATGTCTGGCCTGGAGGGGAACTTGCAGATGGTGTTCCTCCCATACATCAACTACCCCTGTCCTCCTGGGTGGTAAAGGTCACAGTTTGGAAAGTGTTGTCAAAGGAATCTTCGATAGTGCAGTGCATCTTGTGGATAGTCCACAGTGCTGCAACTGAGTGTCAATGGTGGAAGGAGTAAATGTCTAATATGATGATGGGGGACCAATCAAACAAACTGCTTTGACTTCTGCAGTTGAGCTTCTTGAGTCTTGTTGGAGCTGCACGCATCCCGCCAAATGGAGAGTGAAGGTTGGCGTGCAGGTGCAGCAGGCGGTGAGGAAAGCTAATGGCATGCTGGCCTTCATAATGAGAGGATCTGTGTATTGGAGTAAGGATGTCTTGCTACAGTTATACAGGGCCTTGGTGAGGTCACACCATTAGTGTAGTGTGCAGTTTTGGTCTCCTAGTCTGAGGAAGGGCATTCTTACCATTGAGGGAGTTCAGTGAAGGTTCACCAGACTGATTCCCAGGATGGCAGTGCTGACCTATGAAGAAAGACTCGATCAACTGGGCTTCAGCTCGTTGGAATTTAGAAGAATGAGGGGGGATCTCATAGAAACACATGATGGGACTGCACAGGCTAGATGCGGGAAGAATGTTCCCAATGTTGGGCAAGTCCAGAATGAGGGATCATAGTCTAAGAATAAGGGGGAAGCCATGAGGAATAATTTCTTCACTCAGAGAGTTTGAACCTGTGAATTCTCTATCACAGAAAGCTGTTGGGGCCAGTTCATTAGATATATTCAGGAGGGAGCTGTACATAGCCCTTGCGGCTAAACTGATAAGGGATATAGAGAGAAAGCAGGAGTGAAATACTAAAATTGCATTATCAGCCATGATCAAATTGAATAGTGGTGCAGGCTTGAAGGGCCTACTACTGTGCCTAGTTTCTATGTTTCTATGTATTCCATCATGTTCTTTTGCCTTGGAGATGATGGAAAGACATTGAGGAGCCAGAAGATGTGAATTGCCATAGATGTACCAGCTTTTCACCTGTTCTTGTAGCCAAAGCATTTATGTGGCTGATTAGGTTCAGCTTCTGCTCAATGGTAACCCTCCAGGATGCTGATGGTGGGAGACTCAATGATGCTAATGGCAATGAATGTCAAGGCTGTGATGGTTGGATTCTCCCTTCCTGAAATTCACATTGCCTGGCATTTGGGTGGCGCAAATATCACTTACCGACTCAAGCTTGAATATTATCCAGGTCTTTTTACATATGGAAACAGTGTGCTTCAACATCTGAGGTGTCTTAGATGTGTAGAACATTGTGTAATCATCAGCAAACATCCTCAAATCTGACTGTTGTATTGGTTCTGAAAGAATAATGGAGATTGCACCCGAGGACATCGATGGGGAAAGGCAGAACATCTTGTAGGATGGAGACCTATTTCACAGGCCCCTCAATAGTCATAGTAATAATGTCTGACTTACTAATAAGACCATTAGAAATAGAAACAGAAGTAGGCTGTTCAGCCCCTCAAGCCTTCTCCACCATTCAATAGCAAGTTTACTGATGACACAAATATAGTTGGAGGGACAGGGAGGCTGCAGAAGGACTTGGAAAGGCTGGAGAGTAGACACAGAAGTGGCAGATGGAATACAATGTGGGACAGTGTGAGGTTATGTACTTTGGTAGAAAGAATAGAGATGTAGACTATTTCCTAAATGTGAAAAGGCTTCAGAAATCTGAAGCAAAAAGAGACTTGGGAGTTCTAGTTCAGGATTCTCTTAAGGTTAATGCAAATTCAGTTGTTAGTTAGGAAGGCAAACGTTAGCGTTCATTTCAAGAGGGCTAGAATACAAGAGCAGAGATGTACTGCTGAGGATGTATAAGGATCTGGTCAGACGCATTTGGAATATTGTGAGCAGTTTTGAGCCTGAATCTAAAGAGGGATATGCTGGCATTGGAGGGGGTCCTGAGGAGGTTTATGAAAATTATCCCGGGGATGAAGGATGTGTTATATGAGGAGCAGTTGAGGACTCAATGGAGTTTAGAAGGATGAGGGGGGATCACATTGAAATGTACAGACTTGGATAGAGTGGACATGGAGAAGGTGTTTCCACTAGTAAGAGAGATTAGGACCCAAGGGCACAGCCTCAGAGGAAGGGGTCAGTGGACGCCAAATCATTCAGTGTATTTAAGACAAAGATAGACAGGTTCTTAATTATTGAAGGAATCAAGGGTTAAGGCAAGAAGGCAGGAGAATGGCGTTGGGAATCATAGCAGCCATGTAGCCACTGTTGCTGATATTGTCATGGTCAAATGCATCTGCAGTGTGCAGATTGGAGAGGATGAGGTCCAAAAGGTTTTCCCTTATCACCTGCCAGACACCCAGTCTAGGAGATATGTCCCTTAAGTCTCAGCCAGCTCGATCAGTCATGGTGTTGCCCAGCCTCGCAGGGTGATGGACATTGAATTCCTGCACCCACAGTACGGTATGTGCCCTTGCCACCTTCAGTGCTTCCAGCAAGTGATGATCACCATCAGCCAAGGGGTGCAGTGTGTGATAATCAACAGAAAGTTTCCATGAACATGATTAACATGATCCATGAAACTTTATGGGGTCCAGAATTGATGTTGAGCACTCCCAAAGCAACTCACTATATACCACTGTGCCACCATCTCTGCCAGCCAGCATTCCATCTAATGTTATTCTCAGTGGGCATGGGCCTCTGGGTAAAAATGACTTCTGGAACAGGAGGTCAATGCCATAAATGGCGTGCTGACATTGATGTTCGAGAGCAATATCTTGGATTGTCTGCATGCATGCTTCGAGGGAGCATTGCCAGGACAGGATAGTGATGGTATTGTCTGGGACAATTTCTATAAGGTATGATTCTGTCAGTACAACTGTGTGATATAACTGTTTCTGTGCGAGCGTTTTTGAAATCACCTCTTGTCTACATATTTTCAATCTTTGTGTGGGTAATTTTATCTTGGGGAGTGGTGAGTAAAGAGGATGTTGTGTTGCTACTTTAAGAGTTGAGTATGCTCATGAATCAAGGACCAGGAGGCCACAATACAACCAACAGCTCCGAGGACTCCACATGGCTGTAGGCTAAGCTAAGGATGTACATAAACACCTCGGTAACTGCAAGTTAAAGGCTTGTCTATTAAGTCAACCTATTTGAGATTTACAAGTTAACTGAAGCGATGCTACTTGCCAGTCAGTATGAGAATAGTCATTCTGTACTAAAGAATAAACACAGGAATACAACAATCACTACTATGTGTGAATGTGTGTTTTTAGCCAAATCTCTTAGAGCGGATGCAATGCTCTGAGTGGAAAATGAAAGAAAATTTCACCAAGAAATTTCAAGATTATGAGAGTAGCACAATACTTTTTCCACAATATGTTAAGCCCACCTGCCTGTGTACACAAAACAAAGTCCCTCACCGAGCAATGGAAAAGGCTGCAAATGGTTCCAAATACCATCTCTAGTCGGTGCAACAAATGCACATGTACAAAGAGCATGAGAAGGGCTGCGTTCATGTCCCAGGTATTCAAGATGTGTCCGAGCAGGTTGATTAGAAATATCTAGACTCTCAATCTCCATCACATTCACTTTCACCCTACAGTATGTCTTAAAAATAGCATAAAGAGGAAGCCAATGACATTCAGAAGCAGCAATGTTTTTTATTCAGTGTAATAAATAATTGAAACATAATGGGAAACTGACAATAATTATTGCCGCTGGGATTTTTTTGCCGAGTGGTTTTTGGGTAGCAACCAGGAGATTAATTCCTGAAAACATGTGGAAGATTAACAAACCTAAATGTTAGCAGAAAAGCAGCAGAACTGAGGGCATTTACGAAGGCTGTCAGTGAGATACTGATTTAAATGGTCAGCAAGGATGAAAAACTTGCAGTGAAAACAAGTGACAAAAGTGAATAAAATAGTCAGCATGGGGACCCCACGTCCAAGTGGACTGATCGATGTGAAGAACTGGGAGCATGATAGGAAGTGGTCGTAGCAATACAGAGGAATAGTTGTCACTTTTAGAAACTAACAAACGTGAAATGAAGGTGAGCAGCCTGCGTATGCACCGATATTGATTTTGCTGTGCACAGAATACTGTGACTTCAGAGGCACATGCATGGAAGCATCTTAAAGCTGGACACGGCCAGTGACCTCACTATTCCTAGCTGCACAGATGCAGGGCCCAGTGGTCATTTTGGTGTTTGGAGTAATTACTCCGGAATAAGGGAGCTCAACTAGGCAGCACATTAAAAACGAGGGTCATATCATCAATGATAGAACCAACAATATGGTGCTTAGGACTGGTCTCACTCAAGTGAACAAAGTGGCTCAACGAGAAGGTCATCAAATTCATCAGTTACAACTATTGGCCAACTTAGCCAGAAGCAATTTATTTTACCAGTTTGATGCATACAACAGATTTTGATGGATTCTCCTAGATGAAGAATCAAGATTGCAAATTCCATTCAGCATACCACTTTGTTGGTGCTGTTGCAACGTTTTACCTTTTGGACTGTACTGGAAATCTTTTCGAAGAGCAATATCAAGGATTCTTGAAGACAAACAAGACACCACTGGACACATGGATGATATCCTGGTACACAGACAAAAAAGGAGCATGAACACAGAGTCAGAGAATTTTAAGAGCCTTATGAAGTGCAGACCTTATAATCAATGCAAGATGTCAATTTGCAAATCACATTTTGGGCACATATAACACAAGAGCAAGGTTTCACAGTGGATCCAAGAAAAATAAAGGCCTTGAGTGAACTTCCACAAACAAAGTATATACATGCCACACTGTGCTTCTTAAGAATGGTGAAGCAAGTTGAAAATGTTCATTCCTAAACCAACCAGTCTTCGTCAACACATAAAAGCACTTTTGAACAATGGTACTCTCATCTGCCAGGTTATAGCTCTTCAGAAGATTAAGGAGAAGATACTGTCCTTCTATCTCCTTACGATTGTCAAGATGTATTTATCATAATAGCCCAGGATGCACTGCCCACAGTACTAGATGCAGGTTTTATTCAAGTCCAGAATAATGGAAAACAGGATGCATGTATCTTTTGCATCATGAGCACTGACAGAAACTGAACAGGGATATGTACAATCGAAACATTGGCTGTTACATAGGATATAAAATGTTTGCAGATTACCTCACGGGATTGAGATTCTAGGTTAAAACAGATCATACACCATTATTACATTATTTGTAACAAAGGACATCACAAAAACACCATTGTGAATGCAAAGATTCAAGTTCAGACTTGTGAAACATGATTACATTTTTGTCTATGTCCTTGGTGGGACACAGGTAATACTGATACACCATATAGGTCAATGGTGGATCAGTTGGCAAAGAAACCTTTATCCTCATCAAAGAGATGAAATCATACTCTTCTCCAAACCATTGAAGAAATCTGTGATGCTCAAAAAGCAGACTTGGAGTGCACTAAGGTCAGATATGGTTAAAAGAGTAGTCCAGATACTAACCAGCAGATCAAGTTTTTAAGAGTTATCATGAACAAAAACAATATTTAATAGTGTAGAAGACCAATTGGTACACGACCACAGGTCAGCTATACTGAAATTCGTGAGGCAAAAAGTCATAAAAAAGACTGAATGGAAGACAATTGGGAATGACGAACTGCAGAGCTGGAGCTCAACAATCAGCATAGTAAAACCAAAATACTGCAGATGCTGGAAGTCTGAAACAAAAAAAAAGTACAGGAGAAACTCAACAAGTCTGGCAGCACCTGTGGAGAGAGAGAAACAGAGTTAATGTCTTGGACCCGATAACAGAACAGTCAGTATGGTGGCCTGGCATTTTGTTGGGAATAGAAAATTTTATCTTGTTGTGTCACACATGTACCATCAAGGTGTTGACAGAGCCATTAATATCTTCAAAATTTCCAGAAAGGCTATGGGAAGAGGCTAGCAATAAATTTATTTGACTTCAAAGGGAAGACACATTTAATCTGAATAGATTTCTCTTCAAGATGAATCAAAGTTTCAAGAGCTGATATGACTATAGTGAAGTCAATGTCTAGAGTGCTGACGTGAGTTTTTCCAACAGTGGTTTACCAAAATAAATAATTTAAGAAAACAGACCTCAGTTTCTGAATGAGGAATTCAGCAAGTTCATGACAGAGACTGAAATGAACCAGGTAACAACTCTCCACTACATCCTCAGTCAAATAGTGAAGCAGAGAGGACTATTAAAACCATAGAGTCACTAATATCCAAGAATACAGACCGAGAATTAGCATTATTCAGCCACAGATCAACACCATTAAACAATAGGTATTCTTCAGGAGAATTGCACATCAGAAGAAGATAAAAACCAGAAATGGATTGGTTAAGGTGCAATCTCAGGCTGAACATTGCTTCTGAGGGCCATGAAAAGCCCAAGTAGACAGAAAAACACCACAGAAGAAAACAGTAGGAGTGGTATGACTCGGGACACGGCAAAAACACCATTGACTTTGACACAAATCAGAAAGTCTGAATAGGGGAGAGGCAAAGACGGAAAACAGTTCTTAGAAGAACTGGTCACCTGAGATCATACATTGAAATGTACGTGAAAGAATGTTCAGGAGATACAAGGAGTGATAGAGAGTGTGAGTATCACAGGATATAGTGCAAAGATATATGTACTACATCAGCAGAATAATCCCTAGGACAGGGTGAATCAAGGTTAAAGATAATAATAACAATGCCAATAATTAATACAAATTGCTAGAGAGGAACATACGGGGAGATGTGGTATAATAGAATATACAAATAATAATGATGTAACTGACAATGTATCTCTGACATCAACAAGAGCAGAGAGACGCATACATATACAGGGACTTAGACACCACATTAGAGAGCTGTACTTAGTAAAGTGTAAATATGTAAATACAGAGTGTTATAGTGATGAAGACAATGAAAGAGCCTTGATCCAAGTCAAGACTAATTAGAGATCCTAAAGGCCAAGAACAGTGGTAAACAGTAGTCTCAAAGAGTGTATGTATAGATACCCAAATTACAGAGATACAAGATAGCACATATCAAATTATGTACGGCTTTATACAGTGGAGAGTTCTCCCCCGATTCAATTTTTCTGGGGTTCTTTAATGTCTCACTTGATCAAATACCACTTTGATGTTAAGGGCCAGTCACTCTCACCTCACCATATTGGCTGAGTTAGGTCCAGACTGCCAAAGGACTCAGTCAGGGATACAATGAGGGATTGGAATGTGAGGAGGAATTGGTTTGGTCTGATTGCCAGGGATTCAAGTTGAGTTGGTGTGATAGCCAAAATCATGTCTCGTATTAAGGCCACTACACCAATGCATTAAATTAGCTCAGACAGGCAGTGAAACATACATACCATAATTGGCCAACCAACCCATTTCTATGTTGTAATTCTGCACAATACTAGCAGGAGCTGAACTGAGAAACATTTGCCAGTTGGAGTTAAATAAGTAAGGTATCTCCATCTATTAAGTTTGCCACTGAATATCTTTTAACAAAAAGCCCCAGATATGCTGATACTTAAAATCTTCATTTGAATGACCAATTCTTCAGCTAACCAATATCTCTGAACTCATCCTCTGTCTCACATCCACCTGTATATGATTTTACAAATAGCAACCATAATAAATTATGAGTTTTGGCAAGGTTTTAACAAGTGGCTCTTGTGATGCAGTAGTAGCGTCATTACCTTTGAGCCAGAAGTCCTGGGTTTGTATCCTACCTACTCCAGAGGAGTATCATAACATTTTTTTTCCTTTATTTATTCACAGGATGAGGGCGTCACTGTCCAGGCTGCATTTACTGCCCGTCCCTAATTGCCCAGAGGGCAGTTCGGAGTCAACCACATTGCTGTGGGTATGGAGTCACATGTAGGCCAGACCAGGTAAGGATGGCAGTTTCCTTCCCTAAAGGACATTAGTGAACCAGATGGGTTTTTCCAACAATCGGTAATGGATTCATGGTCATCATTATACTGTTAATTCTAGATATTTATTGAGTTCAAATTCCATCATCTGCCGTGGCGGGATTTGAACCCAGGTCCCCAGAACATTATCTGCATCTCTGGATTAACAGTCCAGCAATAATACCACTAGGCCATTGCCTCCCCGGAACAAGTTGAGTAAAGAAAAGGTGAACAAGGAAGTACAATAACATCTCTAGGCAGATTGATTAGGACAATATTTCTTAAAAACCCACTCTTACTGTTTATTATCATAATTGCTTTTCAGCCATTTTACAGTAGGGGACATACATTTTGGTCAATTTTCACTTTCGTCCCCCAGACGTGCCCATCTTTTTCTTCTCACATCCATTTTTTGGTTGTGGTATAAAGCCAGATGGTATATGTCTCATTCTTTGATGCTTACGTAAGTTGTTCAAAGAGCCTTGGATCATTTATTTGCCCTTACAACTGAAATATTTGAGAGAAAAAAAATCTTTTGAATGTGGACATCATTCAACAAACAACCAGTCTACATAAGTGATGAGGATCCAAATGGGCTGTGACAGGTGGGTCACGGTTTGAATACTTTTAATGTTTATTGAGTAAGTTGTTTATGTCACATTAGTGGCAGCGGATGACAACAATCATGCTCACTTTCAAATGTCTTCAAGTTTTATGTGTGTTTTTTTTTAAAAGTAGTGGGATTTGAGCTCCCTTGATGGCTTGATCGGTAAATGCATTAGTAATTGTGTAGTGCTAAGATACGCAGAGCAGAAAAGTTCTGGTTCTTTCCCTGGTCAATTTTGATCTCAGTCAGTCAATTACAATTGGCCCCTGTATCTGGCGAAGAATATTTGGTCAGGATTTCTGTTACAGGTTGCTACCCTCCTAGAGTCAATTTTGGACAAACCAGAGGTGTACTTTACAAGTAGCCTATGTTATTGACTTATAGCTGTTGATGAAACAATACATTATTAGCTCCATTCCTAAACAATAAAGAAACTCTCCCTCATCAAGGGCTTTTTTGAAATGCCTGGATTTGAACCCAGTTGACAGTTAAAGACACTGTTTAGTGTACTAACCTGACAGGGTCACCAACAAGGGCAACGTGTCAATCCATGGTTTTTGAAAATAACGTGGAATGATTGATCTATGTTGATTGAAGAATATTTAAGATACTTGAGAAGTATTCACCTGGACATTATTTTAGAAGTGGTCATAGAATCCCTACAGTGTGGAAGCAGACCATTTGAAGGATCAAGTCAGCACTAACCCTCTGAAGAGTATCCCATCAAGACCCACCCCATCCCTACAACCCCCATGGCTTCTCCACCTAGTCTGCATATCCTTGGATACTGTAGGCAATTTAGCATGGCCAACCCACCTAACCTGCACATCTTTGGACTGTGAGAGGGAACCCATGCAGATGCAAGGAGAACGTGCAAACTCCACACAGACAGTCACTCAAGGCTGGAATTGAACCCAGGTCCCTGGCACCACAAGATAGCAGCGCTAACCACCGAGCCATGTAATGGTGTTCCTCTGTTTCATCGGAATGTGCTAACATCTGCCATAAAACAACGGAGAGGAAAAAAATACAAGCATTAAATGTTCATGATCTAACATCACCACAAACATTGTTTACATTTGTTTTCTCCATGCATAATGTTGATCTGGCTCAAACAGTTAGGTTCAACATAAACCAGTAACTCCAGCTATGGCATTGGCCATTAGCCCTTACCCAAAAAAGTGTAAAGACTAACAGAAATGTTAATATTAAACTATAAACCTTTGTAACCGTCTGATTTTTAATAACAAAACCCCACTGCATTTAAATTGCTTTAAGCCCCTTGCAGTTGTGTTTAGAGTTAAGTAAGGGAACATTGCCCAGTCTTCCTGAGTTCTGTATTATTCAACAGGCAGTATTCCATGGGTCCCGGGGCTTCTACTTACTTTCTTACCACAGATAGCTGTTTCCTGACAGCCCAGGTGATTTCACTTTAAGCCTTTGACGTTGCTGCCCAATAAATTATCTGGAGGAAGGCTAATAACATCTTTAGAGATTGAGATGGTATCAGTTCGCTTCGAAACACTAGGTGTATAGAAAACAAAATATGTTTAAATTCTTACTTATTTAAAAAAAGAAGGAAAATAAGAAAGGGAATTGTCAAATGCTATTTGCTTCCCTGCATAAAATGTTGCCTAGAGCCCAGAGAAATGTCAGGACATTTCAGTTCTGTCAACCCACACACTCATTACAGTGAAGCCTAAGGTTGTAGGCCCTTTGAGAACTGGTCATGAGGGAACAAAAATACAGGTTCCTATGACGACTACTTGGTGGATTATGTCGCTGCCCTGGGCTGTGCTTTTGGAACTTAAAGATCAAACGGTGAGGGCAAGTGCTGCTGCGAACAGAGGCAGCTGTTAAAACGTCTTTTTTTAATGAGGTGAATTTGTATGATCAGGGTGGTGAACTGGAGCAACAGCAAGGGAAACGGAAAGGATGAGTTTGAGCCCTGTCAGCTCCAAATAGCACCATGCGTCTATAGAAACAGATGGCACCCCAGAGCCCTGACTCACACTTTAGCCAAGAAAATATTAATCATAAAAAGCCATTTGTGTCCAACCTCTAAGAAAGGTATTTAATTAAGTTGTTTGTAACAAGGAGCACATCCTATCAAATATATTCTACAGAAGTGGTCTATTAGATAACTTATTTTAGTTTCATTTTGCTGCTGCACATTGCTTACACTATGAAAGCAATATTGGCAATAGTTGAATACTGTGTTTTGAATATGTTGGGGCCACAGGCAATTTCAGCAGGATACCGTTTCATAAACATACAAGAACCCTGTCAATGGTCAACATCTAAAATAGGATAGAAACGTGGAAAATATGAGTATGAATAGGCCATTCAGCCTGTAAGCCTGCTCTGCCATTCAAAGTGATTACAGCTGATCATCCAATCAGTAACCTGTTCATGCTTTCTCCCCATATCCCTTGATGCCTTCAGCTCTAAGAACTGTATCTCACTCCTTCTTGAAACACTCAATGTTTTGTCCTTAACCACTGTTGGTGGCAGAGAATTCTACAGGCTCACCACTCATCTCAGTCCTAAATCATAGAATCCCTACAGTGTGGAAGCAGGCCATTTGGCCCTTCAAGTCTGCATCGACCTTCCGAACAGCATTCCATCCAGACCCAACTCCCACACTCTATCACTGTAGCTCTGCATTTCCCACGGATAACCCACCTAGATCGCACATCCCTGGTTGCAGTGGGCAATTTAGCATGGCCAATATCCTTAAACTGTGACCCCCGCTTCAGGACTCCCCATTCACTGGAAACATCCTTCCTGCATTTACATCGTGTAGCACTGTCAGAATTCCACTGATTTCCATGAGATTCCTCTCATTCTTCCAATCTTCAGTGAATATAATCAAAACCAATCCAGCATCGTCACGCATCAGTCCTGCCATCCCAGGAATCAGTCTGGTAAGTCTTTGTTGCACTTCCTCCATAGACAGAACATCCTTCCACAGATAAGGAGACCAGAGATGCACGCAGTACTCCAAATGTGGTCTCACCAACACCCTGTATAACTGCAGCAGGACATCACTGCTCCTGTACTCGAAACAAAATACCATTTGCATGCTGCTTCTGTGAAAATAAGCACAACATGAATTTCTTAATTTTGTAATAATGACTTTAACTCTTAGCCAAACACCTGGTCTCCCAAGGCAACCCACATTGCTATGAAAATATAGACAAGTGACCTAATACCATGTGTTTTTAACACTGTTATGAATAGTCGCCGATAGGGTATGCAACAGAAGACTCAAGATCTTCTTGTCTTTAATTTTTTCTGTTTCATGCGCAATGTGCAGTACCTTTTCTCTTTTAATAATTGCGGAGACGGGAAGTGCATCCCCCTGTAGGGAGGCGGACTGAGGCATTTTACACAATTATGTTCATCACAGCTCATCGCTTCCACAGACACAGGTAAACTCTTAATTTTATGGGCAGTTAACTGCTGCCCCCTGCAGGACCTTGCAGCCTCCAACATCGGGGCACCATATCTAAAAGCCACCCGGACAGGCATTCACTGTCTTCGACCCAGGAGCTTCACTCAACCTTTGCTTGTCGTCCCCCCGTCACTACCAACCCCTTGGAATGCCAGAGACCTCAGCAAATGGCATCACACTTCAGTGACACCTCTGTAGATGTTGTCTTGAAGACTGTCCAGAAGAGACGGGTTGTTTTTGTTTGGGATAACAACAGGATGCTATCCTAGCTGATAAGGGCATCTTGCACAGAGGGATGGTCAACATCGATGGTCAATTCAAGAGAATCTGGCTCCACAGAAGCAAGAGGATGAATGACCTGCTGCCATCTGCCAAGGTATGTACTACTGCCTACTCAATGCTTCCTACCCCTCAGTGTGAGATAGCATTGTAAGGTTGCCTCTGCAGAGGGCTGTCCCCCAGGAGATTGGGTGCCAGGCCTCTCCATCAGGTGCCTCATGTGCAATCAATGTATGTCATTTCTTTGAAGCTACCAGTGTATCTGTATTGGCATTACAGTGATACTGGTTCTGACACATCTGCCAGGCTTCACATTTAAAACAGAAACAAGAACTACAAGACTCTACAGCTCGCTGCTCACTGCTCATAACTCACTGTTAGCTCGGTGACCTATCTTCACAACTCATAGCTCTTCACCAAAGGTTTGCATGGGGCAAGAACACAACCACAAAAGACAGCTTTGGGATGAACACTTCATATCATGCTTCATCATTTTTCATCAACTGTCGTCCTTTGACCACACTGAGTGAGTGAATTACCTGACTTCCCACATTACATTTTTACAAGGGAGGTGATAGCCTACTGGTATCATCCCTGGACTGTTAATCCAGAGACCAGATAATGTTCTGGGGACCTGGGTTCAAATCCTGCCATAGCAGATGGTGGAATTTGAATTCAATAAATATCTGGAATTAAGAATCTAGATTTTTTTTTTCAGGGAAAACCCATCTGGCTCAATAATGTCCTTTAGGGAAGGAAACTGCCATCCTTGCCTGGTCTGACCTACATGTGACTCCAGACCCATAGCAATATGGTTGACTCTTAAGTGCTTTCTGGGCAATTAGGGATGGGCAATAAATGCTGTCCTAGCCAGTGATGCCCTGATCCTGCAAATGAATTAAGGAAAACAAAAAGATTTTCTTAATAGTAAAGCACCAGACAATCACAGCTCTGGGCATTGACAGTTCTATTTGTATTTATCAACACATACAAAGTGCTCATGTGCCCCTTCAACTGGGACTTAATGCTATTCTCTTCTTCTCCAGAACAAGAACATTTAAAACAAGCACAAATGTGCCCAGATGATTGGGGATTGGGTCAGGTGAGGAGTGATGCCTGACTTGAGGGTCCTGAACCTGTTTGAGGAGCAGCTGCTGGGCTTGTTGGACAGCAATGGGAACTTGCCTGTGCTGAAGGGGAGATTGTAGCCATAGAGTCATAGAGTCATACAGCATGGAAGGAAACCCTTCGGTTCAAATAGTCCACACTGACCATGTTACCAAACTAAACTATACCACCTGCCTGCATTTGGCCCATATC
Source organism: Rhincodon typus (assembly GCF_021869965.1). Lineage (NCBI taxonomy): Eukaryota > Metazoa > Chordata > Chondrichthyes > Orectolobiformes > Rhincodontidae > Rhincodon > Rhincodon typus. Next base: position 30,176,181 of record NC_063360.1, on the reverse strand, counting down.
CCTCCAAACCTTTCCTATTATGTACTTATCCAAATGTCTTTTAAACACTGAAACTGTACCTGCATCTCCACTTCTTCTGGCAGTTCATTAGTTCACACTAACCAGTTTCTGTAAACAAAAAGTTGTCCCTCATGTCCTTTTTAAATCTTTCTCCGTTTTGTGAGAAAGGCTCCAATCTGCTACTCCCACCAGCCCATTAAACAGCAACATCTCAATGAAACCTTCCATAAGGGAGGAGGCACATGATGGTTCAGTGGTTAGCACTACTGCCTCACAGCACCAGGGACCTGGGTTCAATGCTACCCTCAGGTAACTATCTGTATGGAGTTAGCATATTCTCCTTTGTCTGTGTGGGCTTCCTCCCACAGTCCAAAGATGTGTAGGTTAGGTGAGATAACAAGGTGTAGAGCTGGATGAACACAGCAGGCCAAGCAGCAGAGGAGCAGGAAGGCTGATGTTTTGGGCCTAGACCCTTCTTCTGAAGGTCTATCACCTATCAGCTCTACACCTTGTTATCTCAGATTCTCCAGCATCTGCAGTTCCTACTATCTCTGCAGGTTAGGTGAGTTGGCTATGCTAAATGATCTAGGGATGTGTAGGTTGTGTGGATGAGCCAGGGGAAATGCAGGGTTACGGGGGGAGTATAGGTGGGATGCTCTTTGGAGGGTTGGTGTAACTTGATGGGCTAAATGGCCTGTTTTCACACTGTTGGGATTCTATGACACTAACAAAGTTGATATTTTTCCATGCAGACTCCAGATCCCACACTGAACACAAGACCAAAAGAAGAAGAGTCCCAGACCCCAGGCCCATCTCCCACCAGTGCATCACATTGTGATCCTCAGAGGATGCATCTTCAAGACCTTCCTCCCCACCCTCCAGCAGCACAGAATCATTCACCTCAGTAGGTAATCTATGGAGAGTAGGCTCAGGGTCACATTCAGGTTAGCACAGCATTGACGAACCCAGAGCAAAAGGAGGAATGCTGCAGGACAGGTCCCTGTTGAGCTCAGTACAAGTGACGAGTCTTTGGACTTTAACTGACAGATGGTACGGTGGCTCAGTGGTCAGCACTGCTGCCTCACAGTGCCAGGAACCCGGGTTTGATTCCATCCTCGGGCGGCTGTTTGTGCGGAGTTTGCACATTCTTCCCATGTCTGCGTGGGTTTCCTCCGGGTGCTCCGGTTTCCTCCCACAGTCCAAAGATGTGCAGGCTAAGTGGATTCACCATGCTAAATTGCCCGTAGTGTTCAGGGATGTGTAGATTAGGTGGGTTATAGAGGAATGGGTCTGGGTGGGATGCTCTGAGGGTCAGTGTGGACTTGTTGGGCCGAAGGGCCTGTTTCCACACTGTAGGGATTCTATGAACTGATTGGTTGTTGTCACATGGACTGAGATATAGTGGAAAGTGTTGTTTTGCATGCTATACAGGCAGATCATACAATACAAAGTGCATTAGGGTAACAACAGAGTGCAGAATACAGTGTTACAGCCACAGAGAAGGTGCAGAGAGACAGCGATCAGAATTAACATTTGAGAGGTCCATTCAAAGGTCTGAAAACGGCAGGGAAGAAGTTGCCCTTGAATCTGTTTGTACATTTATAAAACATTTATATAACATTTATATGTATTACCCAATGGAAGAGGGTGGAAGAGAGTATAACTGGGCTGGGAGGGGTGTAGGGGTGCTCTTTGATTATGTTGGTTGCTTTCCCGAGGCAGCAGGAAGTATAAATAGAGTTGACAGATGGAAAGTTGGTTTGTGTGATGGACTGGCCTGTGTTCATGGCTATCTGTAGTTTCTTGCAGTCTTGAGAAAAGCAGTTGACATATCGCACTGTGATACATCTAGATGGGATGTTTTCTTTGATGCATCTATAAAAACTGGTAAGAGTCTTTGTTGACATGCTGAATTTCCTTAGCTTCCTGAGTAAGTACAGACATTGTGCTTTCTTGATCTTTACATCAGCATCGATGGACTAGGTCAAATTGTTGGTGATCATCACTCCCAGAAACTTGATGCTCTCAAACGTTTCCACCTCAGCACCATTGATGTAGAGAGGGGCATGCCCTCCACTCCATTTCCTGAAGTCAATGAGCAGGTCCTTTGTTTTGCTGACATTGATGGAGAAGTTGGTGTCTTTACACCATTTTGCTAAACACTCTACCTCTTTCCTGTATTCTGTCTTGCCATTGTTTGAGATTGACATGCAACAGTGGTGTCATCAGCAAACTTGTAAATGGAGTTGGGGTGGAATTTGGCCACACACAAAGTCGTGAGTGGCAGGTAAGCAGGGCTACGTCTGGCAGAGGAGTCTGCCCAAGTTCTGCCTAATTTGCAGTCTCAGACTTCATCGTTACTCAACTCACTTAAAGCATGAACTCTAATGACTCTCTGTAACTCACTTGCCTAATAATAGGCCAACACTCGTGTATCTATGAATCTAATGATGTAATGTTTGCATATACTAGTGAGGTATGACAAAGATTCTGTCAGATTCTTCAATACTGTGTTATCTACATCAATTTTTCTTTTAAATGTTCTGAGGGATTGTAGGAGCATTGCTACATCAGGTAAAGATACTATGCTGACCCTGTAAACGTCTGCACAAAGAATTTGCTTGATTACGAAGAAACTAAGTTACTGAAGAGGTTTATACGAATTTGTAGTTGGAGGAAGAAGTCTACCATGACAGCTACAAACCTCAGAAATATGGCTGGATCTGTGGACCAACATGTTTCTTGGTTTTGTCTAAATAGAGTGCTCCCATAAACAAAATTCCAGTGGACTGGTTCGTTAATAAGTACCACAGCATATTAATGAACGGAAAAGAGGCAAAATGTTCTGACACAAAGCAGTGTGGAGCTGCAGGAACACAGCAAACCAGGCAGCATGAGAGGAACAGGAAAGCTGACATTTTAGGTCAGGACTCCTCTTCAGTCCTGACATGAAACAAGCTTTCCTGTTCCTCTGAAGCTGCCTGGCCTGCTGTGTTCCTGCAGCTCTACACTGTGCTGTCTGACGCCAGCGTCTGCAGTTCTTGCTACCTCTGAAGTGTTCTGAGGATTTGATAGCAAAATTTTGACCCACCGTCAGGAAACTGAATTTTTGTCTCATGCAAAGTTAACTTCCCTCACCCACCCTTCTGAAGTTCCAGGGTGGGCCTGAAAGTATTCGCCCAATCCCATCTGTAAATCATGGCACCATGAAAATCTCAGCTGCCAGCTTATTGGATGAGGAATACATTCAGTGACCTCGGAGACTCAGCAAACGAGTTGGTCTATCAAGGAACAAAGGAAATGAAAAATAAACTGACGATGAAGAACAAAGAAAATGTGAATTGCACAATGGAGGATGAAAAGGGGAAACAGAAAAATGTGCATGTAATTTTCTCCTTGGGACTGGGAAACAGAAGCCAGGTGGCTTTCTGGGTCCCAAACCCACCCTTTGGGCAAGGGAGAAAGAAACAGACACTGACCTGAGATTTTGAGCAATGTGGGCTACAGCAAGAATTGTGGCAGAATCACATGAGAAGTCAGGCGAGGCCAATATTAATTTCAAGAGCATCTTGTGCCATCTTTTATGCTTTTGACAAGCTTCTCACTAGGCAGCAGCATGTTGCCAATTAGTGCAGATTATTGTTTGTTAAAAGGCTTGTTGATGACTCAAACCGTACCATTACCATTCAGCTTCCTACATTATCAAAAGTAGCAAACAAGGTAGATATCAAGAAATCTCAACAACCAAACCACAGTGAATACCTGGTGGAGTCAGAGTGCACCTGCAACTAGAATTGGGAGGCTGCAGCAGGAATGGGCAGAGACCCAGCTGGAGTATTGGACCAGGCAGCATCCCAGGGTTGCTTGCCTGCTCTCTTTGCGCTGACTCACACTGTTATTTATGCCTAGTGAGGTGCAGCTCCATGACATTATCACATGATTACTCCAAAGTCCTAAAGCCCTTACACAACACACTAGAGTATTCTTCAGAGTAAAAGTGCATCAAGCAATACGTGGAGAACTTTTGTCGAGTGTGCCAAGCGTTTTCTTAATCTGTTCACAGTCACATGCCTGCAGAGAAGGTTCATTCTTGCCCCAACTGTTCTACTAAGACAGCAGCAAAACAAAACACAGAACAAGATATTTGTCAATAAATGGAATTGATGCACAATGGATATAATCTGCCCTATTGTTTTAGAGGTAGAAATATTTTTAATTAAGTCTCAATCCCTCTATGAACACCTAGGCTGAGCAGGTTCTTCTGCATAGTGCTGGAGCCTTGCATTTTCAGAGATACTATCAATGTGAGGATATCCCAGTGGGTTGTTCTAGGAATAGCGAATGGTAGAATGGAATTAGAATCAGACACAGGGTGGGTGGGGCAGGTTGTTAATGAGTCCAGTCTTGTAAATGTGGTGAGAAATTTCACTTGGCCTCACAAAGAGAAACCCTCAATAAAACATGATAAAACTGACACTTACCAAAAATATATCATATTCAACCCATGCTGTTCCTTTCACTCAGCTGAATCTCTGAAGCTGCAAGGCCTCTGATTAACACTTTAACTTCAGGAACCTGCCCATCACCCTGAACCAAATAAGGCATCTGCTTCCATGACAAAAGGTTTGACCCGATTAAAATCCCAATGAATGATTGCTTTCCCACCAGGTTGAGTACGGGGACTGGAAATAGTCTTCATTTCCAACTCCTGCCTCCAGAGCTAAAGTTCAGCCCAGTTTCTTTCTGATGAGGTAGTAAATCAAGTCAATGATTTTATTCCATTTCCAAGATCCCATGGTATTATTCAAAGAAGAGCAGGGAGCTTTTTTGGTGCTCTGTCCTGAATCAATTCCACTAATGTCTGGTTAAATGGTCATTCATCTAATTTACAGTGTACAATATTATAAATGCACCTACGTACATAATAACAAACAGTTTATACTTCCAAATTCAATGTAAAGTGCTTATGGATAGGTGGGAATATGTAGAGGTGCTACATAAATGGAAGTTATTTCTAATGTTTCCTCAGGTCAACTCATCTAATACCCTGATGGAAACCTCTGAATAAATAATCCCAGTTCCCCAAAGATATTTTACCATAAATCTTGCAAATTTTAATAAATTTAAATATCACAATATATCAAACAATTTTCTTGTTATAAATTTAATTGCCAAAAAGCTCATTATGTAAACAGATGTCTAAGTATTAAAATTGTCAGATACCACTTTCTACAAATGAGCCATAAGTTAGATTCTATGTTGAGATTCTCATATTTGTTCCCTGTATATTAAAAACATAGTGCAGAGCATGAGGCAGGGGATAGGATAATAAGAAGCCTGACACTACAGATAATTCCTTTCCTCCTAATTCTATTGTCCCAAGTGTCTTTATGCCTTGAGTTAGATAATGTCACTGAGGATGCTGAATGATGCAGTGATACAGTGTATGGCAATCTTCCTTTGTGCCACTGATACATTCCTCTTCACCTCTTCCCCCAAGTGTTTCAATTATCGTAAGGAAACCTTGAGGTCAGCTCCTTGTGTTTGGCGTTTTGTGAATGTTGCCCAGGGAATCATTCTCCAGGGAAGGTGGACACAATGCACAGAAGTGCCAACTCATCTCACACATATCACCGCAATGCTGAGTTATTGCTTAAACTGTCTCACACTTGTCAGAAATATTCTGGTCCACCTTAGCCAGCTCCTTTCATTCTTCTCAAAGTCTAGAATTTTACAACTGATGCATGTATTGATAAATCACCCATTTTAAAATGAGTAATGTTTATTGTTTCTTCAAATACAATTACAAACTGATAATATGGATTGAAGGTTTCTCCAAAAGCTGCTGGGTCTAGCTCCATAGATACAAGTTACTCACAGCAAAGTAAATAGGCCATTCTTCACCCGAGTCCATTTTGGCACGCTGTTAACACCCAGTCCATCTTACTCTCACAGTGACCCTCCTTAGTCCAGTGGTTCTGAGATTAACTGTTTGTCAAGATTAATACCAGCAACAACTGCCGCACCTTTAACATAGGAAGAAACATTCTGAACCGTTTGGTGTAGCCATGAGGGGAATGAATGGGGGACAACAGGAGAGTTTATGAGGGGTAATCCAAGGTCAGCTAAAGAGATGTATTGTAAGGAGGAGGGATACTGAGATATAGAGGTGGAAGGCTTAGGGGGAGAATTCTAGGTTTGGGACATGCCAACAGTCAGGTAAATGTAACATGGGATGCACGGATGTTTAGAGTGAGAGGGAGTGAATTGCACAAGACTCCAAAATCAGATCACCAAAGAGTACAGAATGAGTCTAAGGCATTCCTGATCTGAGATTTAGTATCAGATGGAACATGTTATGATGATGGATCGGAAACCTGAAGTATTCATAGACTTTTTTTCACTTTTAATTCCAAACAATGTTGTTTTTAAAAGGAGGACTGCTAGAGAAAAGCTGTGGATCAAACTTCAGTGAATGTCTGCCAAAGTCCTGTGTCAAACCGATGGAATGTTGCACATGTAAATTATTGAGGAAATTTCAGACAGAGACAGGCTTAACAAGAGGATATAACCAGAGACCGGGGTGGAGGGTGGGGGGGCTGTGTTTGTGGGGGAAGGTGGGAGTACAATCTTTCCACTTCCTGCAGAAAGTCATCTCCTGCAGACATGTCTGTGTTACCCTGCAGGAATGCATAGTACAGGAGTTAAAAAAGCTAGTTTCAACTCTGCTGGAGTGGACTAGTGGAGTTGTCATGTGTACCAGCCTAGATTAGAGCACTACCATACTATGACAATCACTGCCACTGAAACAGCTCTGAGTTTTCCATGTGTTGGAGGTAAAGACTCTCATCGACTGAGCGCTACAAACCAGTTAAGAAGGGAAACAAGACAACTGGTATTCAATCAGTTTAGGTGAACATACACAGGACTGGTCTTACTATTGACACACTGAGGGGCAACCAATCTCACACCTGCTCCATGTGCCAGCAGCTTATGTGGCAAACGCCCTGCATGTGTAGCACATGACAAGCAAACTCTCGAAGTCTTACAGACGCAGTCCTCACTATGCCACAAGGGCACCTGGCAGTAAGTCCAGGGAATTGACCATGATCAGGCTTCAGGTCTGAGTACTCTGTCTGATGGTCCGTGCATTGCAGTCTGGAGAGTGGGTCACGGTCGGTCCTGTGGCTCCATAGTGGTCAGACCAAGAGGTAGGGATAATGTGGTCTGGGAGATGTACAGACATCAGCCAGGGATCTGGACACTCCTCATCTGAGGCTGTCAGTTAGATCACTCGATGAAGTGGACCATGATCAGTCCACCAGGTCCTTCCAGAGAAATTAAACAGACAGAGGGGGCATGGAGGGGGAGATAGGGATTGTGTAGTTGCTGCTGCAAGAGGAAGATTGAGGCTGGGGTCAAGGAGAGATGAACTGTATTCGTAAGGGGGAATATGCTAGTGGGGCAATGTGTGAGGGGGACACCATCTGCAGTTAGGAGCTAGGCTTCAAGCAGGGGGCGACATATCGCTGCATTTTACATGGTCACCTCATGCCAGGGGCTGGGGAGGACAGCTGGGCAGGTGCAGGTTCATGCAGGAGGGATGGTTGGGGAGCTGAGAAGCCTGTGGAGTTTATGAGAAGGATCATCAGGAGGGGAATCTGGATGTTTAGAGCCTCATCAACACAGAATCAGAGACTGGAAGCCACCAACCAAAGACTGTTCACCTATCCTGATGGAAATTGAAACAGTACAAGAAAGCAGATCTCCAGCATCTTCAAGGGCAACTAGGGATGGGCAATAAATGCTAGGCTAGCCAGTGAAATCCAAATTCAATTAATGAATTAAAAGAAACTATGCAAACGGGAAAAGCAGCTGCACAGAGGTCCTAAAAGGAAAGAACAGGGACCAATGATGTCAGCAGAACCAATTGCCCTATACATCCCTTGCTTCCACATGCTGCAGCACACGCAACATAGAGATCGTCCTGTATGGACAAGAACATGATATCCGAATAAGGGTCACCAGACTCAAAACGTTAACACTATTTTTTCCTTCACAGATGCTGCCAGACCTGCTGAGCTTTTCCAGCAACTTTGTTTTTGTTCCTGACTTACAGCATCCGCAGTTCTTTCGGTTTTTATATGATATCATGCTAGCACAGTTACAAATCAAGGCTACACAGAGACTCAAAGAGAACAGATGTAGTGCACTATCATATTTATACAAACATGAATCTTTATATACCGTGCACTGTCACTCTAAAGTGCCCTCAGAAAGTTGGGAAAGCTCAGCAAGTCTGGCAGCCTCTGTGGAGAGAAAATCAGAGTTAACGTTTCGGGTCGAGTGACACTTCCTCAGTTCTGCAGAGCTTATCCAGCTATTTCTTTTTCTATCTCTGATTTGCAGCATCTGCAGTTCTTTTGGTTATTTTTTGGTTTATTTTTGTTTGCCCTCTCACTATGTCGCTGTGTTGCCCCAGGTGCTGTAGCTGGGGTGGGGGGAGATTACTCAGTAGTGGAGCATGTTGACCCTGAAGGTGTGATCAGATGAACCTGGACAGCCCTGATACACTGCATAAGGTAAGTACACAATACTACCAAGAAAATAACCAAATCTTTCAATTAATTGCAATAATTTCAAATATGATGAAGACCGACAGCAAGAACTACAGTTCTCCTGAACAAGGTCATTCAGAATTGTTCAGCTAACGTAGGCCAAATGACCTTACTCATTGTTATTTCTCATGTGATGCAGTGAATTGTAACACTGTATAAGTTGTGCACTATCCTGAACGGTGCAGTAGAGAAGACTTAGGCTAACCACACTCGCTGACAGTTCAGGAATAAACTGGATGCAATACACTGATGAAGGAATTCCCAAGGGAACATTCTGTTGGGGGTAGAGGATTGGGAAAGCACGCTGTCTGAACCTGCTATAGTTGAAACTGAGCAGAGCCATCCATCTTTGTGGGAAGGGGAGGTTTCAAATGTAAATACTGGAACTCAAACGCATGTATGCACTATGGCCTTTGATAATGGCTTTTACAGTCTTTTGCTGCCACTTGTCAATCCTGGAAGGTTATTCTTAAGATAATGCAGAGCCCAGATGGGGTCCAGTTTTCTGCAAACATTTTATTTGTTACGAGCATTCAGACTGTAAATTACACTGAGAAAAAACATGGACCATGGCCATCTGCAACATAACTAAGTTTTAAAAGTTTCACTAGATTAAAATCCTCATTAGAAATATAACTAAATGCTGGAGATCTGAAACAGAAAATGAAAAGCTTTGGATTAACAAAGCAGGTTCAATAGTGTCTGAAATTAAAGAAAAATGAAACACTAGCTTTTTGGTCACATTCAGATTCTACTTTTACACAGCATTACAGATTCCTTTCCAGCAATTTCTGCTTTCATTGCAAAATTGCAAATGAAGGAACTCCTTTCCCTAAAGAAGGCTCATCCATAAACCAGTTTCCCTTGCATAGAACTTAGCTCAGTTGGCTGAACAGCTGATTTATAAAGCATAGGAAAACTAACAGTATGGGTTCAATTCCTTCACCAGCTGAAGTTACTACAAAGGGTTCTCCTTCTCAACTTTTACCCTCATCTGAGGCAGGGTGACCTTCACATTAAACCACCACCAGTTGCATTTATGTAGCATGTTTCACAACCTCCAGCCACCCTGAAGCACACAGTTATTAAAGAAATTTGTTTGAAGTCCAGTTGCTTTTGTAATGGAGGGAACATCACAGCCAATTTGTGCACGTCCAGCACCAACATTCATCAATGTAATTAAATCAGATCATTTATTTTAGATTCACAACTCAGTTGAAAAGAATATGCCAATAATCAGGCCCCACTATGCCACAAACCTTTTAAAAAGCATAACTATGCAATTAAACCACCAAGACAATAATTTTCCTGACTGAATTCAATTCAGGACCAAAGTAACTCACACCAAGTTTATCATTGCAGTGAACAGAATTATTTTATTGTCAAACAACCCTATTCTTTAACAAATAGCAAACAAAATTTGATTATGCATCATTTCTATATGCAACACAAGTTCTACCATTTTAAAGCTCCAAAAAAATCACACACATTCATTCTCAAATAAGATAGACAAAAACAAATGGTTTGACACAAATATTGTCAATGGAAGCTGTTTTTAAGTGTTGATGCCACAAGATTGTCTGGAGAGCAATGGTCAATCTTCAATTCAATAACTCTTCAGTTTAACTTAGGTCTTTTCTTGTATTAGAATACTTTCTTTAAAAGGATTTTTGCATTTTCACTCACAGAAAGCAATGGTGTGAGATGTTCTGGCTGACTTAGAGGGCACTGCAGTTACTTTAATGACTCTGTCTGTACACATTATGATACACTTCTGGGGCAGGTGAAACTTGAACCCAGGTCTTCTAGCCCAAAGGTAGGGACACTGCCACTGTGCCACTATGGCCCAAACTACACTGTACTAACTGGTCTGTAGTCAACTACAGCTGGATCAATCTTAAGTCTGTCGTTAATTGGTTTTTCCTTAATTCAAAAACATCAGATGCCATGCTCATAAAATATCCACCTCGTTGTTCTGAAAGTAACATGGTTGGAATCTTGCCAGCTTCTGAGCAGTTTGGGCTATGACGAGATGAATGGTAGAATTGAATGAGATATTTGGTGAGGCCGATCACAAAGCCAAGATCATCTCATCCTATCTTGTTCACTCTTCTCACTAAGATTTGCACTAAGCAATGGTGAGGTCCCAGTTAATGCTCATCATTGCTTGTTAACTGTGCCCAACTCACCACAGATTGTGATCTTACCAAACTCGCCATACACACAAACTAGCCCTCGGGAAAACTCAACATGGAAACCAGAGAGGGTTCTTTGGGGTTAAACCCACTGTTTGTTCCAAAAGACCACCATCTTCTCTGGAGATGATCAATGACATTAGCCGCTCTACTTTGTGGGGGGGGGGTCATCGCCATCCTCCCATGCCCCAGCATCGTGGCCTGCAAGGGCAGACTGGCAACCACCAATGTACAGCTGTATCAGGTACAGAGCCAACACGGGGAAAGAAATCCATTGCATGGCATGGACCAACTAAGCTGTGGCCTTCCTTTCTCAGCACATTTTCACCTGGTGCCCACAATGTCCATACCTTGCCTTGCCCTCCCGTGCCTTGCACTGGCAATCGGTGCTGTCACACAACCAGTTAGGTGGCTATGCTGTGCAGCTGTCTCAGTCAAGGGTGTACACATCTTGCCTTATGTGGCCTCAATGATCACATCAAACACATTGTATCTGCAGCGAGCAACATAGCTTGTCTGGAAGTCTTAGCGAATAGTCCACAGAAATGTCCATGAGGGCACTGGTCAGTTGTGGGGGGATCCCAGTATTATTGACCAAAGGCAGCCTCCCATACCAGTCTGGGCTTCGGCCACGGTCAGGGTGGCATTGTGCAGGGAACCAGGCCTCCATAATCCAGTAACCACATGATTACTCTTTGCCTCCTTAGGGCCCACTCCCAGGGGGAGGACTGTCACAATTGACAACATGCCTACTGACCAGCCAGGCATCTGGGCAGGTGCCTGTTGGCACTGGCTGGTCAGGGTGCCTGAGGAGTACAGACTGTGGAGAAGCCTCTATGTGGATCCTTCTTTGACTGGGTGCCTCCTGGCAATACCCTGTTTCTCCATTCTGAGGGTGCACCTAGACTGAAATAAAAGCTCCCCATGCCAGTCTTGCTCTGCCTTCAATCCTGTGGGCCAATGCCAGGGGCAATGAAGTGCAAGTGTTGTCAACTCCCCACCAGCCCCTGTCCATCGAGACAGACAGTTAGACTTAGGACTGGCTCCACTGCTGCAGAGCTGGGTGATAACAGTAATGTGATGATGAACTGGTTGCATTGCTGCAGCTTGTCTATTATGAGAGCGAATGCCTCCTGCTACTGTTCCTCTCTGTGCAGCTGTACAATGTCCTTCATCACTAAGACCACAGCATTATCTCCGGCCAGGAAATCAGTAGATGCCTGATGTCTGACAGACAATTGAGTGCCAGTGGTTTGAGGTATTTCTCCCTCACTCGTGCAGAGATGCAGGTGGTGTGGGACTCGCTGTGTGCCTCTTATAGAGCCCACTGTGATGGCCTGTGTTTAAAGTCTGAGAAGACTTGTAGCTTGGGTTGTGGATGAGGTTGTAGACGTGCTCGCCAAGCCACTGAGTTTGGTTGCAAACATTTCGTCACCCTGCGAGGTAACATCGTCAGTGCGGTGACATGTTGGTGTTCTGTCCTGCTTGTTGTTTATATGCCTGGGTTTGCTGGGGTGTTTGGTAGGACTTCCAGTTTTGTTTCTCAGTGGTTTGTACACAGGGTCAAATTCAATGTGTTTGTTTATGAAGTTCTGGTTGGAATACCAGGCCTCCAGAAATTCCTTGGTGCGTCTCTTTTTGGGTTTTGCGATTATCAATGCGTTGTCCCAGTTGAATTAGTGTCCCTCGTTGTCAGTTTGTGATGAGACAAGTGAGAATTGGTTGTATCTCTTGGTGGCTAGTTGGTGTTCATACATACAAATAGTCAATTTTCTTCTGGTTTGGCCTGTGGATACATGAACACCAACTAGCCACCAAGAGACATGACCAATTCTCACTTGTCTCACCACAAACTGAGAATGAGGGACATGAATTCGACTGGAACAACATATGGATAATTGCACAAGCCAAACTGAGACATGCCAGGGAATTCCTAGAGGCCTGATAGTCCAACTGGAACCCCATCAAACAAACACATTGAATTAGACCCTGTGTACAAGCCACTGAGAAACAAAGCTGAAAGTCATACCAATCACACCAGCAAACCAAGGCATATAAATAACAAACAGGACAGAACACAAATGCTTCACCAGAGGTGCACTACTGATGTTACTTAGCAGGGTGACAAAACATTTGCAACCAAACCCACCGGCTTGGTAAGCATGTCTACAACCTCATGCCCTGTGTTGCTGGAGAGGTCCAGGTGTCAGTGTAGATGACGGTTCCTCCAATCCATCCCCCCAGGAACGTTGGGCTGTTGGGATGTTGAAGAACTCTCCTCTGTGCTAGGTGGCTTGTCTTTGGGACGGCGGAGCCACCTGTAAGACATAAGTGGCAGTAGGTGTTGTGGCTACTGGTTAGTCATGATCTCTGACATCTGATCAATGTGACCATTGCAGTGGGATAACTGGTGTTACTTACTTGAGTGTCAGGACATGGATGTCTCCACATCCCTGCAGGAGCGGCCCCTGTCTTTTCCCGCTAAGGCAAGGAATCCTTTCCTCAGAGGTGGGTGAGGACACGGATATTCAACATCCAGCATCCAGGACATGGCTGTTAGGGTTAATGCAATTAGGGAATGGTGTTGAGGTACTCCAAGTGAGCGAAGAGGCAGAGTGGAGGGCATGTGTTATTGATGTAGGAGTGCGGGGGTTAACAAGAGTGAAGAAGGAAGTTATTGCATGGTTTTTAAGGTGGGAGGTGAGTGTGGTGGCACAGATAAAGATTGAGGTAGCAGAATATCACACTTACACTGGCATAGTGGAACGAAATACCGATGTTTATCCTGAACTGCTGCAGTCTTCGATCTTGGTGTGTAAGCGTGGCCTCCTCTGGCAATCCTCCAGGAACAGGACTCCTCTCCTGTCCACCACCCCATCCTCAAGGGCATCCAGGTTGTTCTCAGAGAAGTGCGTTTCCAACTTCTCTTTCACTGCCATCCCTCCTCACTCCTTCCACAGCCGAACAGCACAGCTTGCAGATGGCAGATCTCTTGTGGGCTTTGGAAAATGGCATGAATGCAAGGGAGACAATAGGAACTCGACCTGAAACGTCAGCTTTCCTACTCCTCTGATGCTGCTTGGCCTGCTGTGTTCATCCAGCTCTACACCTTGTTATCTCATGAATGCAAGGGATACCGGTCTTAGGGAGGACCTCCACTGAGAGAGGAGTTGCTCCAGGAATGGCACGTTTTAAGAAGGGGCAGAAATCAGATGTGATTCTTCCTGAAATATCTCAAATGGCAATTAGTGCTGTGAATTTGATAAGATATAATGGAGAACTCACGCAGCCTTGCAGCAAGAATCACTCCCCAGGACACCATGACTCTCACTTTGCGAAAAAGCCATAAGATTCCTCTCATGGTCCTGTACATCCAAAGTGTGTGCCACATTATCCCACTTTATCTTCATGTTGCAGGAAAAAATAGTCTCCTCGTGCATTTTAGCTACATAGTCATGTCCAACCTCCACTTTCCCATTTATAGTCGGAAAGGAAAAATATATGGTCCCTTACATTAGTGATACTGATTGGCAAATATGTTGTGGGTAAATCAGAAAAAAAAATAGTTTTTCAAAATGGTTGGTGGCTGGATCTGTACCTGAAGGTGAGGAGGGAAGAAAATGACACAAAAAAGTGGAAATTTTGCCTGATATTTGGGTTATATTTTACAATATTCCCTCAACCTTGTTTAAGCTTTGCACATTAAGACTGCATATCAGGAGACCAGAGGGTAAGTTGGCGAATAGGATTTGAAAGGATTGAAAATCAATAAAATCCATTCCATTCTGTACAAGCAATAAAAAGGGTGTTGCGGCCATTACAAAACTCTGTACCGTTCACAACACACTGTGAGCAAAGCTAGATAACCATCACCGATTGCTGTTAAAATTTCCACAGCAACCGACTGAGAAAAATATCCTTTCTGGATATTTTTTAGAAGGGAAATTGAGGCGACTTAATGAGGACTGGAGAGTCAATAGGATCGACGGTTTGAAAAAAAAATCAATGACAAAGTGAAATATGCGCTTCAAATTTGTCAGTTGCTCTATATAAAAATCCATTAAACTAACTGAGAGTGACAGATGGATGAGCCACATAGGCTTCATCAACTGAATGGGATAAACCATAGTAGATATATTGGTGATGTGTCATTAAGCCAGAAAATGGTAGAGAAAGCTTTCTAAATATAAGTGTAACAGAAATAGCACGATGTTCCCAAAGTGAATGGAAATTTGTTCAGAAGATAAGGATAACAGCCAGACATTTCCATGTACTCTTCTTTCTGGTAAACTCAGAATTTTAACGACTTTGTGCTTTTATCATGGCTTTGCTCTGTCAACACACATTTAACCCACTAAAGATGTTGATTCCATACTGGGACAAGTTTCCACGAACACAGTTGTCACTAGAGCATGTTCCCAAGGTTCCCACTATTCTTGCGTGAGCCACATAATGTCTACAGATTAAATGATCATAGAGAGGGGAAGATAACACAAAACAATCACGATTTTTTTTTGTACCCTCTTATGTGCTGAATTCTCCTCCAGTAAAGAGGAAAATGTGGAAGTGAGTCTTATTCAATATGTTTGAGTCATGTGGCTGTCATAGGAATGTACAAAACAAGGGGTAGAAACAGATTATTTGACCGCTCTGGCCTGTTCTGTCTTTCAGTAAAGATCATGTATTGCTGCCATGTTGGGCAAGATGTGATTTGTGAACATGAGGCTAGCCACTGTTCTATACGTGAGTGTGCAATACTCCACATAAATTAAAACAATGAACTGTGGATGCTGGAAATCTGAAACAAAAACAGAAATTGCTGGGGAAACTCAGCAGGTCTGGCAACATCTGTGGAGAAAGCAAAGTTAACTTTTCAGAACAGGGTCTTCTGAAGAAAGGTCACACGTTTCAAGCGTTAACTCTGCTTTCTCTCCTCTCCATGTAAATTGTTGGGTTGAGTACAGATTGTTAGGAATTATTGGTAGTGATGACTGTTTAGTGAATTAAGCGATGACAAGACTAGAGGTGTAGTTGGTCAGATCTTCCATTGGAAGTTTAAGTTCGCTCATTTGACAGCCTGTGTCAGATGATTAAACTTCTTCCTGCATTGAGTCCATTTTGCAGGAGCTACACTTCTGGCAATGAATTCATCTTCCTCACACTACCTCTTGAACATACATCTTTGTGTTCCCAGATGCCCTGCAGATGCATAATCTGTCTGTCTTGTGTCCTGACCCTCAGTAATTGTTGTAAAGTCTTGGGTGCCCACATTCTCATATGTACAAGCATCCTTCAGTCTTATACTGCACAGATCCAGTTTACAAAGAAAACCCACTCATTTATAGCTACACGACACCATTCCCTTTAGGGATTGCAAGCTTGCCTTAAATAGCACCAGCCATCCACAATATTGAGCTTATTGGTGCATTCAAGCAATGAATAGCATGGGCAATACTAACTGCACATAGCAATCATGTAAAACAGCAAACAGAACCAATTTACGTTGCAGTTAACAAGGTGTAGAGCTGGATGAACACAGCAGGCCAAGCAGCATCAGAGGAGCAGGAAAGCTGACGTTTCGGGCCTAGACACTTCTTCAGAAAAATTTACATTGCATACTGTCTGTAACATTTAGTCATGGATCTTGATCCTTACATGGATCGGAGATAGACTAATTCAGACTCTGTTTCAATTAATTATTTGGGTGCACGTTTCCACTTGTTGAGCAAACGCAAGTATCCACCTGATTCACTAATGTTCTTTATATTTCTCATCCCTATCTGGGGTGGCCTACGTGTGATTCCAGACATACAGCAACGTAGTTGATTCTGAACTGCCCTCTGGGCAATCGGGGATGGATAATAAATGCTGGCCTTGCCAGTGACACCAACCCCACACACCAATGATAACAAAAGACTCGTGTTCTCTAGTACTTTTGCATTGGGACTGGGAAAGTTTGTTTATAAGTTAAGTACGGTTTCAACAAATGTGACTCAGGGATGGTACAAATGACTGAAAAAAATCATGCACAGATTGCACCATGAAAGCCAACATAACACTTGTGTGAATTTGCTCAGAGAAAATACATTCTGAAATGACATGTACCTTCTTGCTGCACTGAAAATTATGAGGGTTTTGCAGGCAATGATTATTGAAACCAGCAGATTTAATCAATTTTCAAACTTTTGTATCACACCACACTGGAAAGTACAGCTGCCAATGGGGAAAAGTTGACAAAGTTGAAACACCAAACAAAAATAAAAAGCAATGATTTATGTTTAAATTCCTGAGGCATTCTGTTGTTCTAAGTAAAAATTTAGCAGTTGACTGACTATATTTATTGTGCTATTACAATCTAGATACTCAGGAATAAACCCACAAACAGCAAGCATATATTAAAAGTACAGACACTGGGGCAGCCACCAGCAATTTGGCAGGGTACATTAATGATCTGACTGTTACTCGTCTGAACATCTTATGGAAGGCTACATCTTTTTTAATAAAGTAGAAATAAGAGCCAATTAGTGCAAAAAGCAGAAATTGCTATTCGTTGTAACTACAGCAACCAGTGTAGAATCAAATTCTGGAGCTTAACTTAACCAAAAAAAAACCCAATACCTTAGATCCATAAATGCTGTGGTTTTCTTGCAAATTCCCTGTGTGTTAACCATGTAGAAACACAATATAACAAAGCTCGGAGGAGAAAAGTAAGGACTCACTAAAATACCAACACTTACACATAGGACTGAGTTGCTGATTACAACAGCGCCACTATGGAAAGGTGCCCAAGAGAGTAGGTTTTCAGTATCAGGTCCCATCTGAGTGACCAACTCAAAAGCAATGCTATCAGGTCCTGAGAGAAGATTGCTGTGCTCCACCAATAAATGCATCCCCAGCAAAACCATAAGAAACAAACAATGCAGGGGATTGCAGAACACAGTATAAAACAGATGTAGATTTCCTCTGTGCAGCAGGCTGTTGAGAATTTATGAATATATTTTAGATCTGTAAAGCTTAGGTACAGCTCCCTTCCACTATAATGAACATGTTGGGTTTAAATTCATTGATCATGAATGAATTCAAATAGGGAAATGACTGCATGGTCTATGGGGGGGGGGAAGAAAAAATCTTTGAGAAGTTTATTAATCATTTTTAAGTTGATTTATTTTACTTTTCGTGATTTCTGTCCAATTCATTTTTTTTTTCTGTAATTTGTGCTCAACTCTCATTGATAATTATATTAAAATTCCACTGCTCCTTCTATGCAAAGGCATAAATGCACTTATGAAGATTACCACTGTTGTGAAGTTCATGTGAAATCCTAAATGTACTCATTGAGGTATAACCGGTAGCCTGATGTCTGCAGCTTATATTAAGAGACGGAACAAGTACAAGGCTCTCTCATTCAGAAAACTTGAAGTGTAAGAGTACTGCTTGTTGTGTTTAAAATAAAGGCTCCATTGCTCACATTCAATCACAATAGCTCCAAATGCTCAAACACCTCTACTTACTTGAATATTCTCTCAGTTTTGGCAGAATATTGCAGGTAGCAGAAGGGGAGACGACACTGTCCAGACCTCCCACTTGAATTGCCCCTCCCAACTAATGAGTAGAAAAGCTTATAGATTAACCCGTTGCTTGGGTCTTTTGGCTGGGCAATGTAATGTAAAGCATGTGCAATGTATCAGAAGCAGGACACTGGGAGAAAAGTAAAGTTTTAAAACAAAGAAATGCTGTTGAATATAATAGTAAATGCATAAATAAATCAAAATGGCATATAAATTGTCTTTGCTTGCCCAAGTATCCACATTAATATAGGCTAACAGGTCAAAATTGTCGTAGAGTCATTGAACACAGAAACTGACCTTTCATCCCAACTCAGCCACACCAACCAAGCATCCCAATCTGACCTAGTCCCCTTTGCTAGCATTTGGCCCATATCTCTTTAAATCGTTCCTATTCATATACCCATCCAGATGCCTTTTAAATGTTGTAATTGTACCTGTCTCTACCACCTCCTCTGGCAGCTCATTCCATACCCACATCAGCCTCTATGTGAAAAAGTTACCCCTTAGGTCTTTTTTTTAAATCTTTCCCTTCTCACTTTGACTACTCCTTTCCTCCAGATGCTGCCTGGCTTGCTGTGTTCTTCCAGCCTCCTGTTTGTCTACCTTGGAGTCCAGCATCAGCAGTTTTATTTTTGTCTGTGGAAAGAACAGACAGTCCCACAGGGATGGAAGGGGGTGGTGCAGGAGAGAGGACATAATGACAGAGAATGTAATAAATAAAGCTAAAAGAAAGGGAAGGATTCCAGATTCCAGCATCTGCAGTAATTCATTCCTACATTAGGCTATGGAGATTACAGTCAAAGAACTAACCCCTAGTCAGTCATGCGTTGCAGGCGAAAGGAACTCACACCCTGAGTGCTAGAAGTCAGCTAGGTAGCAAGCTACACAAAATGAAACAGGGTAGCAAAAGGACTCTATCACACCTTGGATGCTGGAATTCTGTCATGGTTGAAAGAAATCAGAACAACAGAATCTCAACCAACCTGAGAAACTAAGAACCTCGAAATCATAATGTTTATCTGTCCATGTTAAAACAAGTACACTTGAACAGCCACAACATTATCCATTGTATTATACTTAGAGACTGAGCAATCTGTTTTATCCTTTTGGACTTACCTCTTGTTTCTAAATTATGTGTACGTGTATTGTGTTACTAACTCTTGCATTCGGTAATTGATAACTCACTCTTTGTTATCTCACAAAAGCCTGGTTAAGTTGGTTCCTTTTGAAACGTAGGTTAAATTGGTCTGGGAGAAAGGCACTCACAAGGGAAGGGATCCTTTTAAAATTAACCTTGATGCGAGCAGCTGAGGTGGAGGACCATGGAGGTGGGAGGTGGGGGTTGGGGGGGGTTTGAAAAAGACATGAGCAAGTTAATCCCTCCTCATTCAGGAGCTTCAGGATTTGGTGTATCTCGTCTGGAGATGTAATAAATTGGGGAACATCACCTGGGGTGTAGGCATGGCACATCCTCCCCATCAAACAATCACTGAAATTAAATGGCCACCTGTTATTTATTATCTGAGCTCATTAATGATGGATGACCACTTAGATTAGATTTTGTAAGACTGACAGATCCTGCAGAACCAAAGAAAAGCAAACTTTCACAACTTTGAGATAAGCAAGGGAAACAAAAGAAAAAAAACAACACATTATGACACATTTCAAATCTGTGGTATCAGCAAAGATCAACATGAAAAACTATCCAGATTCATGAAATCCACTTGTTATTTGAATCCCACACAGTTATGAAGAAGGAAGGAATTAAATACCTAAAGAGGGAGCCAGTCACTGAATTCTTAAGCCTCCGCTTTCTATGGTCACCTGTGCAATAACATTTCTTTCCTGTTCGGTCTTGTTCTGCATTGAAGCATGTTATGTTGATTACCTGTGTAGCAACTAAATAGGAAGCAATGATTCCAGAACATTCCTAATACAACATTACTAACATTCTGGGCATGACAAGCACAGCTGTGTTATTATTAAAAATACGGTTGAGAGGGAACATCTGAAATATCGAGCTGTTCAGAATTCTATGTGTATCAAAGAGTGAATGGTACTTGGGAGAAGAAGGGATCGTTTGAAATGTTCAGCTAGACTGAAATTTGCTGCATTTTGCACTGGATTTTATTTTGTCAGTAGGCCAGGGTTCATATTTCTTGTCTGTCATTTAAACACAATTTCCTTTTCTTTGTTGTCAATTTCATCCAAACTGGAACTTTACAGATACAGATAAGCAAAATAAAAATTGAAAATAATGCCAACCCCAAGTAAAATAACAATGCTAGAAATATTTTCTGAGGCAATCAGCAGCTGAGGGAGAGGGTGATATTGGACACAAACTTTTTTTCAGGATTGCAATTTAGTTTGGAAAAGCCTCTACATAGGATATGTCAGGTCAAGCCCACAAAGTCTGGGAAAACAAAGAGGGGAAAATTTTAGAGATAAAATTTGAATGGAGAAATTGCTGATGGTTGTGTTGTATTCACCTACTATGTTATTAAGAATCAATAGGTTCTGCCGATGTTAGGGTTGTCAACTGTGATTGGTATGTTCAAAGAACAAACAACAGCACAGCACAGGAACAGGCCCTTTGGCCCACTAAGACTGTGCTGACACATGATGCCTTTCTAAACTAAAAACCTTTTACCCCGACATGGTATGTATTCCTCTATTCTCTGCTTATTCGTATATCTGTCAAGACTGATTGTTTCACCACATGATCTCTACTATTTTTTGCTCCATCCAAACAACTGCTCCTCACTCTTGTTTTTATATTTTATATATTCATATAAAATGGTGGGTTTGATGGGTGTGCTAGCATTTATTACCTAGCCCCAGTTCCCCTTGGGAAGATGGTAGTGAGTTGCCTTCTTGAACTTCTCCAATTCATTTGATGAAGGTACATCCACAATGCTGTTAGGAAGGAGTTCCAGGCTTTTGATCCAATAACCCTTATTATGTACTCCAATTTCCAACCCCCACTATTCCTAACTTTGGTTGCCCAACACTCTCACCGCATCCCATCTTCCTACAGCCAATTGTAGATCAAAATTTCTTTTCATTACCAGAGGCAATAACTATCAACGATCAATCAAACAGCCCTTTTCCCTATTTCCAATTTGCTTTTTGCAACTAAGAAATAAAAGTGCAAAAGGAAATTAGCACACTTATTTTTATTACATTCCCCAAGGGCTTTTCATTCACTCCATTTGTAATAGTGTTCTGGATATTTACTTTCAGTTCCACGTGTCTCCAGAATAATTTGAAATGTTGGCCATCCCAGCTATGCTCCAGTGTACTCAATATGTTAAAAGGAGACGGCAGAACATAGCAAACGAATCTATTTGAAGGAAGAAAACCTGCCTCCTTAGCTAGTCTGGCTTATATGTGACTCCAGAACCACAGTAACGCAGTCAACTCTTAATTACACTCTGGGCATTTAGGGATGGGAATAAATGCTGACTCAGCCGGCAACACTCACATCCTGTAAATGATTAAACAAATAAACAAAAATCAGCAGACATAGCCTTATACAAGCTGAGAAACAAGGGTCATGGTCCGAATTCACCTTGCAATGGGCACTGAGTTGGCATAGGGTTCTAGTGAACCCATCTGCTAATAATATCTTAAAGATAAAAAAGGACCTCCGAACTTTTATTTTGCAAGGCAATAAATATGCTTTTTGAAAAGTTTGCTTAAAACGATAAGCCAAGTGCGAAAACCTGAAAGCAGTAGGAATGTGGAATCATAAATTATAACTTGTTCCATTTAGAGTCATAGAGTTATAGAGATATACAGCATGGAAACAGATCCTTCGGTCCAACTTGTCCACGCCAACCAAATTTCCAAATTTAATCTAGTCCTATTTGCCAACATTTCTATAACCCTGCATTTCCCATGGCTGAAACACTTAACCTACACATCACTGAATATTATGGATATTTTGGCATAGCCAACCCTCCTAACATGCCCCTAATGATTTTATAAACCTCTGTAAGGTCACCCTCAGCCTCCGATACTGCAGGGAAAATAGCTCCAGCCTATTCAGCCTCTCCCTATAGCTCAAACCCTCCAACTTTGGCAACATCCTTGTAAATGCTTTCTGAACCCTTTCAAGTTTCACAACATCATTCCTATAGCAGGGACTGTGGGAGTAAACCAGAGCACTGGGCAGAAACCCACACAGACACAGGCGGAATTTGCAAACTCCATACAGACAGACTCCTGAGTGAGGAATTGAACCTGACTCCCTGGCACTGTGAAGCAGCAGTGCTAATCACTAAGCCATCGTGCTGCCAAGAACTTGCCCACCACTGATATCAGGCTCACCGGTCTATAGCTTCCTGGCTTTTCCTTATCATCTTTCTTAAACAGTGGCACCACATTAGCTAACTTCCAGTCTTCTAGCACCTCACCTGTGGCTATCGATGATACAACTATCTCAGCAAGGGGCCAAGCAATATCTTCGCTAGCTTCCTACAAAGCTCTAGGGTACACCTGATCAGGTCCCAGGGATTTATCGACCTTTATGCATTTCAAGATGTCCAGTACCTTCACCTCTGTAATATGGACATTTTTCAAGATGCTGCTATTTATTTCCCCACATTCTCAATCTTCCATATCTTTTCCACATCCCTTTTTTGCCCTCCTGATTTCCCTCTTAAGTATACTCCTACTGCCTTTATACTCATCTGGGGATTCATTCAATCCCTGATGTCTATACCTGACATAATTCCTTCTTTTTCTTGACCAAAATCTCAATTTCTCTAATCATCCAGCATTCCCTACACCTACCAGCCTTGCCCTTCACCCTAACAGGACCATACCTTCTCTAGACTCTCATTATCTCATTTTTGAAGACTTCCCACATTCTAGCCATCCCTTTACTTGTGAATATCCATCCCCAATCAGCTTTTGAAAGTTCTTGCTTAATACCATCTAAATTGGTGGTGGAGGGATACTTATAAGGGACCCCGCTGTAGCTAAGCGCCCAGTCCAACTAAAACCACAAAAATGGAAAAAGACTAATGTCAAAGAAAAGACCATGAGCCAGGAGGGTCCAAATTTGAACACACACAATGGGCCGTTCACGAGCCGCCCGTTCCGAATTTAGTCAAAAGGTTGTCAAAAGAATTGCCTAGAAAGAGGTGTCTAAAACGTGGAGTGAATTGCAAAAGTTGAAAAATATTCACTCTATTTCCCACGGACGGAGTTCAAATTTTATCTGCCTTGGTGGGATCAAATACAGGAAATAAACTTCTCACTCGAGTAACAGCACAGTTTGGGGACAATGGACATAAGTTAGAGGACGGGTGGCATTCTATCCACAAGTAGCTCTATGATTACAGCCCTCCTAAGACAGATTGAAGCAATATAACGGCCTGTCAACAAAAAGGTACTGAAGACGGTAGGGAATTTGCGGAGCATTTTACTGATGTTTGGATTTGTTTGGGATGGTGGAGCGGACGATATAGAAAAGCAGACACTCGCCCCATTAAAATCAGCCTTTGTGGCCAGCCTTAAACCCGAACTTGCGAAAATGTTGAAGTTACTTTGCCGCGATTGGGAGCAGGACCGCATCTCCCTCAGAGACCTGATTCGTGAAGGAAGCTGGAACGGGATATGGAATCAAAACTCAAGAGTCATGCAGACTGTAGTCCCTACTAACACTGATAAACATCCCAGAAAATGCCACAATTGTGGAAAGGAAGGACATTGGAGCAAAAATTGCAGACAAAACAAAAAGAATCAAAGTACTACCAGGAAGACCTACCTTGGCCACAACCTTTACCCCTGGTCTTATGCAGTATACGGACAACTGCCAATGGGTTTACGGACCTCAGTCCCTTTGAAGCCATAACAGGATGGCCTAGGTCCTTACCCGATACCATTGACCTACGTACTGCTGACTATCACCTGCTAAGTAACTCTTTGCTCCAATATTGTCAAGATCTAACCACAACTGTGAGCTTTGCTTCTTAGCAGGTGGGGAAATATCCCATACGGAGCACACAACCTAGTCCCCAGTACCTGGGTCTACGTCAAAAAAGTACATAAAGAATCTTTGGGCGTCAAGTGGGAAGGTCCATACCAAGTTCTACTGACAACACAATCCATTGTTGAAGTCCACAGCAAAATAGCTTGGATCCATGCATCCCGCGTAAAGAGGACTACTCACAACATCGAAACATGAAGTTGTCCGCGATAAGTCTGTTACTCACGTCTTCTTGTATTGTTTCTATTGGCAATGTTCCTAAACAGGAACTAAATGTAAACACTTTTTTTTTAACCTCTCATATACTTATGCCTTTACAAATAATGTGTGCAGTTGTTGGGTGTGTACCAATATTCCGATCTACTCCAAAGGAGGAGTCCCATAACGACCAATCCCCTTTAATGCCTCCAAAGTGGCAGAGTGGGAGCTGAAGCAGAACAGTTCGCTGCCCAGAAATTGGGAGGGTTTACAGAATGAAGCTGGCTGCTATACGGTTAACACTGACAGGCTAATACAAGAGTGGGGGTCTGCAAGGTACCTCTTCACTGCCTTCCACGGATGGCACTAGCCAGACTCCTCTCCCCCTTTTGTTACACTGACCAACATTTTGTAAGCAGGAAGGTGCACAGTCCCTGTCTGTCTTACCAGAACTGCAATTCAGGAGAATGGGACACCCATGGGAGTCAGCAGATGCTCCCAACATTATAATGTCGCTATTCCCTCCTGGGAAAAAATTTCCCAATCCTTTCAGACCAAAGAGACTCTTAATGGCTCTCTCCTCACACAAGGCTCCAACAGCCTTCTTACTTATGGCAAAGCCAAACGTGGAAGCACTTTTCAACAAAATTGGTTCCCTGAAATGATTACCCATTTGGCCCCTATTTTTTGTTTGTGGCCACAAGGCATACGCCCAGTTACCCTCCTTTCTGTTATCTCACTTATGTGATCCATTTATGCATCACCTTACTAAAGTGCCTGATGTCCGCTCTAATACACACAAGCGTGCCATCACCAAAACCAAACTATTCTTTTCCGTTCGTTTTCTCACCATATGGCACTGCCAGGTTGGCCAAGGAATCCTGAAATACGGCTGCTGCCCTGGTGCAGATAGACAATGACACGGCCCAGGCCTTAGATAAAATCACTGCCGAATTGCTAGCCATTCGCACAACTGCCTTACAAATCCGAATGGCCCTAGACTGGCTTATCCCTGGAAAAGGCGGCACATGTGCCCTCATTGGGAAAGAATGCTGCACTTACATCCCTGACAGTTCGGAGAAAATTACCAACCTTGCAAATCACATCCATAAAGAGGCTGACAGACTCAAATACCTCCCAGAAAACACCCTTTGGAGTTGGGCTATGGGATGGTTAGGATCCTTGGGCACTTCCATTGTCCAAGGCATAATAATCTGTCTCATTATTTTAATTGCCATTTATATCCTTTCGTGATGCTTTCTGCTTGTATTAAGAGCTCGATGCCTGCTAAAATTCGCTCTGTTCAGTCCAGTTCTCTGGCACAAAAGAAATTGCTTGGCTCCTTTGTTTAAAGGCTGTGATTCTGCAGGGTGCTTTGACAGAATCAAAGGGGTGAGTTATGGAAGGAGTTATCTGAAGTTACTTAGGATGACTAAAGTGGTGCGTGACAGCAAATTAAGTCAGGCCTGTGTAAGTCATGCTAACTGGGTTAGAGAGAATGCAATAAGTGAATACTCTGTAAAGAAAATGTCTGTTTATCAGAGTAGGGACAGACAACCATAAGAATGTTGTATAAACAAGCTCCAGATGCAAGTATCTGTTGTATCTGTTGCGATGCTGTATAAAAAGCCATGTCTACTAACCGTAAGCAGCTTACGCTCAAAGGTGTACTAAGAAGTGCTTTCAATATAGAAAACCTTTAAGACTTCTACCTGGTCTCCATCTCACTCCTGTTCACAGTCTCAGGAAGAACCCAACACCAATCATAATTAATTAGATCCTGTTCTATCTTCCTACCCGTGTTTTTAGTATCGTCTGGAAGAAGTTTTGTTTGTCAGTTCTGTTTGTCATTTATACAAAAGATTTGGATGAGAATATAGGAGGTATGGTTAGTAAGTTTTCAAATGACACCAAAATTGTGATATAGTGGACAGTGAAGAAGGTTATCTCAGATCACAAAGAGAGCTTGATCAATTGGATTAATGGGCTAAGGAGTGGCAAATGGAGTTTAATTTAGATAAATATGAGGGCATTTTGGTAATACAAACAAGGACAAGACTTATACAATTAGTGGTAGGGCCCTGGGTAGTGTTGCAGAACGCAGAGACCTCGGGGTTCAGGTACATAATTTCTTGAAATTTGCATCACAGGTAGACAGTGGTTAAGAAGACATTTAACATGCTTGCCTTCATTGCTCAGACCTTTGAGTATGAGTCGGGACATCATGTTGAGATTGTGCAGGTTGCTGGTGAGGCCCATTCTGGAGCACTGTTATAGGAAGGATATTATTAAACTAGAAAGTGTTCGGAAAAGATTTGATGATCTTGCTGGAAATGGAGGGTTTGCAATATAAAAATCAACTGGAAAGACTGGGACTTCTTTCACTGGAGCGTAGGAGGTTGAGGGGTGACCTTACTGAGATTTATAAAATTATGAGGGGCACAGATAAGGCGAATGACAAGGGTCTCTTCCCTAGGATGGGAGAGTTCAAAACTAGTTGACATATTTTTTAAAGAGGAAAAAGATTTAAAAAGGACAGGAGGGGCAACTTTGTTTACATAAAGAGTGGTTTATATGTGGAATGAACTGCCACAGGAAGTGAAGCCATGGATGCGGGTACAGCGACAATATTTAAAGGTCATTTGGATAAGTTCATGAATAAGGAAGTTTTGGAGCAATAAGGACCAAGCACAGGCAAGTGGGACTAGCTTAGTTTGGGAACATGGTCAGTGTGGACTGGTTGGACCAAGGGGTCTGTTTTCATGCTATATGACTCAATGACTCTAAGTTGGAAGACACACTTAGCACAGGTGTGGGTCTTTGCGATGGGAAATCTACCTGATCTGTTTATGATGTTCAAAACTCAGAAGGACCTGAGAAAATCCTCCTCCAGGATTCAAAGATCTAAATTTTTAAAAATTGAATGTAATTACTGACTACTGAATGAAGACTAGCAAAAGAAATTCTACTGAAGTAGGAATTAGTGTCTTGGTTTATCAGCAGTGCATCAGCCATTCAGAACCTGACTGGTCTCATATTGGAAAGAATCTTGCACTTTATTGATATCTAGCCAGAAAGAAAGAAGGAATAGATTTTTTGTAGCAAAGCATGATGCACCCTAGACATTCCAAGATGCTTCACAAATTTGGTCAAACTCAGGGTGTTAGTTGGTGGATGAATATTGATAAAGACACTGGGATAGCTCTGTTTCTCTTCACATATTTGCCATGGGATATTTTTCACGCCTATCTGACCAATTTAAAGACCAAAAATGCAACACCTCATTGATTCTGCACTGAAGTGGGCAATATAAATTACATACTCAAATCCTGGTTATTATCAATCCTTGATTATAATCCAAATGTGCAATGTAACATTTATAGATTGAACAAAGCTAAATTCAAGTTAAAAGCTGTATACTTCTTCCTCTTTAAAATTGGTACCAAGTTTCTCTCATAGGTTTCCAGGTTTCTCTCAAAGAAAGAACTGAATTTATATGACACCTTTCATGGTCACTAGAATTCTTAAAGCTCTTTACAGCCAATGAAGTACTTTAGAAGCATTACCACTGTTATAGATCATGTGCTACAAGAGCAACGAGAACAGGAATGCCTCAGTTTTGATCACCACTGCATTAGTTCTTTTCAGTCCCAGGAATTACAGGGCACCACAATTTGCTACTGCCCTCCCAGGTTTGTAAGGCAAGGGTTGGGGAGGCAGTTGATTGTTGGAGAACCAACGGGGATTGGTGTACTTGATTGATCAAATTGTCCTGGGAATTATGTTTCTATAGAGTATAAGATTGGGTTGATCCATGATTCTTCCCATAGTTTCACACCCTAAAGCTTATCATTAAGTGTCACGCAAACGAAGTTGTGACTTATGTGATTGGCAGAGATAGCCTCTTCTACTCTTGGAAATAGCATGACTCAGCAACATCAGCACAGGTGAAGACTGTTTTTCAAATGACCAAATCATGAACTAATTATAAATTTCTGGTCAAATAAACCATGGTTGCTTTCCGCCATATTAGCTTGATCTGAGCATAGGCTATATTTGACAATAACCCAAGTTCCAAACAAAACCTTACCCTATATTATTGTTTACTACAAGTGATAGTTTTACTTATTGTGGTTCCCCAATAAGAAATTTCAGTGGCATACATGTGAATACCACTTTCAGAAAAATGTGTTTTATGTTTCATAACTGTGTTATTGTTTTGACTTAACTAATTTACACAGGACTGTTGAATTAATAAAACAAGCTGACTAAAGAAATACAGAAGTGATACCATTAACCAACTCAGTAAGTCAGTACTTGACACAAATTAATTGAAAGGGACAGAACAGCACACGGAAAATATTGCTTTGAACAATGAGTTGAGGAGCATCGAGACTGGATCTTGGCAGATAGGAAAAAGAAAGGAACATGATAAAGAGAAAAGGTTAATGTAAAACATTTCTTCAAGTTAAACACACAATAGGACAATGTGAGGGAAGTAATTAGGTTAATAATGAAGAGCATTCGTAATGAACCCTTCAGCATGTCCCAAAGCTTTTCACATCGGGAACACTTTTTGAGTTGCAGTCACTGTTGGAAAATGTGTCAGATAATTTTACACAGAGTGAGATCCCATAAAAAGCAACTCAAGAAGTTGAGATAACAAGGTGTAGAGCTGGATGAACATAGCAGGCCAAGCAGCATCAGAGGAGCAGGAGAGCTGACGTTTCAGGTCTGGACCCTTCTTCAGAAATGTAAGTTACCAGTTAATCCATTTTGGTGATGTTGTTTGAACAGTGCTTATTGGTTAGGACACCTGAGGTGCCAAAATGGTGCCATAAGATCTTTCCCATTCACCTAAACAGCCAAACAGCACCCCAGCTCCAACTCTCATCTGAAGGAAAGCAGCTTCAGTAATACAGCACTCCGTTAGGACTATATTGAAGTGTCAGCCTAGATTATAGGAACTGATGGAATATGAACAGAGAATAACAAAGACTTGCACTTAGTTAGTTAGATGACCTAAGGGTAGAGAAAATAGCCTTCCTCATCTATATCGTCTTGTAGCTCGCTTGAACTTGCTCACAGTCGT
Source organism: Rhincodon typus (assembly GCF_021869965.1). Taxonomy (NCBI): domain Eukaryota; kingdom Metazoa; phylum Chordata; class Chondrichthyes; order Orectolobiformes; family Rhincodontidae; genus Rhincodon; species Rhincodon typus. The sequence goes on along the minus strand of NC_063360.1, from coordinate 30,146,512 downwards.
GAGAACTTGTTCAGTCATGTTGGCTGTTAGTTAACAGTTTGTTACACACTCCAACATTTGGCATTTGCTGTAGCTTAGTTTGAACCCGAGATATTATTCTTAAATTTGTGTTAGGAACACAGCACTGAATGACAATTGCGAGCAGGCCAAAATATCCATTCAGAGAAAGAGAAAAAGAGAGAGAGAAAAAAGAAGCGAGGACTGAAAATTCCTTTTATTACTATTCACAGAACAACTCATTATCCTTGCAATAACATTCTTTTCTCTGTGTTTCAAAAGCTCCTGCATACATCTGTTGACAGGACAGGCAATTTGTCCACCTTTCATGAAAGGTGCAACACTAAGCAGCTCAGTACTGCCAGTCTGAGAGACAATGTGGTGTCAACCAGTATGAAGGAGGTGTGAAAAGCATCCACGCACACAATAATATGACTCAGAGATCACTTCTCCCCTGGGGCAAGCTCGGTAAGATTGACTGGCTGATCTTGTCTACCATTGGGCTGTTTCCTGCTGCAAACACAGGACTATAAATTGCTTTTTGAGAATTTGTTTGCATTATTTCACTGACAAATAGACGTGCTGTATCTATTCAAGATGACTTGTCAGAAATGCCTTGGAGTTTATTATTGAAAATGTCATGACTGAACTGGAAAAAGTGAGCCGACAATTGTGCCCCACTGTTCCACCAAGTGTCACTGTATGTATAAATGTATAAAATCGCAGTGAGACCACCAAAATGACAAATTTGCCTGACTAGACTGTACTCAAGACAAAAACAATTAACTCCAGGTTTCTTTAGTAACAGTAAAGAGGATCTCTATTGATTGTAGCACACTTAAATTTAACAACAGCAGTGAAAAGAGAGGATTTCTCATTTATGAAACTTATGCTACAGACCTTTGAAACCCCAAATACCAGAGAAGGTTCACTGGGCTGATGTCAGGTATGGAGCAAACAAAAACAGAAATTGCTAGAAAGGGTCAGCAGGTCTGGCAACATCTATGGAGGGAAATTTTTTGTTTCTGACTTCCAGCATCTGCAGTTCTTTCAGCTTTTATTAGGTATGGGGGGATTGTCTTATGAGAAGACGTCAAGTATGTTGGACCTGTACATTTCTTATTGGAATTTAGAAGAATGAGAGGCAACCTTATTAAAGAAACAAGATTCTTAGGGGACTTGACAGGGTCGATGCAGAGGGGCTATTTGTGGGAGAATCTAGGAACAAAATGCATAATCTCAGAATACAGGGTCACACATTTAAAACAGAGATGAGTACAAATTACTTCCCTCAGAGGGTAGTGAACCTGTGAGTTGTCGAGGCTGGGTATTTAATCGTATTCAAAACTGAGATAGACAAACTTTTAATTGCTAAGAGAATCAAGGGTTAAAGGGAAAAAACAGGGATGTGGAGTTAAGGATTATAAGATCAGCCACAATCTCATTGAATAGTAGATCAGACTCAATGGGTTGAATGGCCTATTTCTGCTCTTACCTGTTATGGTCTTATATATATATATACTCAATCACAATTAAGACGGACAAGAGAAAAAAATGGTTTACCAGTTAAAGTGTGAGTGGAAGAAACAAAATTCTGAAGGTCAAAAGTCCAGACTATAACGTGAAAATTATTTTCTTCACAGTCCTTTTGATTTTTGCAATGGTGATCAGCTATTGTCTGAACAGTGGGTCATCCTATCATTCAATAGCTGACCATGTGAACTTGGGCCTTTTCTTACATGAATGCTTTATTTCAAGTTTTCTTGTTTTTGTTTTGCCTTTTCCCCACACACAGAGGAAGAGACGGATATTTTCAGGTTCTGAAATTTTCTTCTGCTCAATTGTTCTTAACATTTGCAGCATTTTACACACACTGCAGCTCAACCAATCAGAGGGCTGTTCTTGGGCAGAACTTCCTTGATTTGAAAGTTTCTTGGTACCCATCATTTTATCATTCTCCCTCTTACTGCTTCCAAATAGCAACATTATATAGGACAGCTCAACAATTATTGCAGGAAGGATAAGTGCAGCTAAAGTTTGTATCATTTGAAGGGGCCTCAGTGGTTTGTACTGCTGCCGCACAGTGCCAGAATCACAGGTTCGATTCTAGCCTTGAGTCTGTGTGGAGTTTGTACGTTCTCCCCATGGCTGCATGGGTTTCTGCCAGATGATCTGGTTTCCTCCCACAGTCCAAAGATGTGGAGGTTAGTTGGATTGGCCATGGTAAAATGTGGGGTTACAGGGATAGGATCGGGGTTGGGCTGGAATGCCCTTCACAGGATCAATGCAGACTTGATGGGCCCAATGGCCTCTTTCCACACTGTAGGAATTCTATGATTCTGTTCTTTGTTTATAAAGATTGGGTGATCAGTGAGAAGGATGGTATAGAGATCGCACATAAAATGGGTAAAGGTCTAAGATAAGGACAGTTGCAAACAATTAGCAATTTTGTTATTAAATAAAATAGTTCACATTTGAAAGGCTGCCAAGGCTTCACATTGTCCAAACAAAAAGTGAGGAAGAGGAATGGAATTATTAAAAATGGATTGGAATTAAGTATGACCCTGAAGGTAATAGCATTAATCTTCCAAGTGCCTGGAACCCTTAACAGATCAACAGCTAGTTGCCATCAATTGCAGGCAACGTCATCAGGAAAGGTGGGGCAGCAGTTGGTGTGTACCCACCAGAGACCCCGGATCATTGAGGGATCCAGGCCACATGTGAATGAGGGCAGAATTTAGTGGTGGGGGGTTGGGTTACAGATTGAAATTCACATGAAAATGGTAGTGAGTTTGGCACAAGGTCAATGATTGGCTCTCAGCAACTAATGCCAGCTTCTGAGCCTTTGAACCTTCCCTGGGAGCTTGCAAACATACTCCATAGAGTGTATGCTCTACAGGTTCCCCTTGTGGCCACTGTCCCACCTGCCATCAGTTAAATACCAGCAGAATGAAGTCCCTAAGGCCTTCACTGCCCAGTCAAGGGTGTCAGTTGGCTTCAAAGTGGGAAAGCGGTTCCCCAGACTCAGTCAGGGCCAACCAGGAAGGTGATGGGTCCCCACCTGATTAAATGCACATCGACCTCCAAATTCACCTCAGGCGAGGGCATTAAATTCCATACACCGAATAGTGGTAATTCTGGTGGGTTTGAAAAAAAGCAATGGTGAGGTCCCAAAGGCCTGTGATGTTGTGATTACTCTCACCAAGGAGAAGTGAACCATCTGACACATCTTTTAAATAGCTAAGACCCAATTCATTTGAAGTGAAAGTCCAGATTTGATTGATCATGGGAGGTATGGGAAGGGAAGCCATCCTAAACTATTATTGTTGATATTATATAACTCAGTTTGATTCCCCCGCTGAACTGCCAACCTATCCCTGCAAACATAAGGAGCTACTTTTCTCAAGGAAATCAAGCTATTCCAATGCCGAGCAGAGCAATGCTTGTGTTGGGCCTAAAACAGTCAAATGAAATTTGGGATTGGCTCAGGTTTCCGGCTCCAAATTCTACTTATTTAGGCTGTATAAACTATCTGTCCCTACTACAGTAAACTTGCAACCCTTTCATTTTTCAAATAAAAGAACAATAAACTGATTTATGGTCAGATTAACAAGGGTTCTGAATTGGCTCAGAAACCAATGCGTTGTTTGTTTATAGAGGTCCTGTGTGCATATGCTTAAGGCTGTAATTTGCTAGGTACTTATTGGTTACATGGAATGGTGCTCTCAGAAAAGCGATATTTGATCCTTTACATCATTTCATAATTACACTTTTCCTTTTACATACTCCGAATGTTTGGTTCATTGCATCTATTCAAACCAGCAAATTAACAGCATGAAACCTTTATTTATTTCTTGTGGAAACAATTAAGTTGAGAGCTAACATTATTAAGATGTGATTTTGGAATCTTGCTACAGGAGAACATAAAAAACCCAAAATGTTTATTTGAATGGCAACCAGGAGCCAAGCTAAGCAACAAAATAAATATTTAACAGGCTCTCTTTTTCAGAAATAAATGTAAAGTATTAATTTTCCATTCATTTTACAACAATTTAATGAATATATGTTCAGATATAGTTAATTCACATTTTTGGAGCCGAATTACAGATGGAAATAATAACCACAGGGCAATCTAGATTAAAGAGCAGATTTTACTTAAAAAAAGAAGCAAGAATGATTTTGATTATCTCAGCATAAACATGTAAAAGTAAATGAATGACACAGCCTGTGCTTTATTTGTAAATATTATTGTCTTTATTTTATCTACTCTGTTCCACTTTTAATTCTCTCTCATCTCTACTCCCTGTCTTATGTTCCATGTGCAGTGGATGGCCTACAGGACTTCACTCAGATGCATGCATGTGCATCAACATTGAGCACTGGCTAGCTGTTAGGGCTGCATTTGGACCTAACCTCAAAGACAATTTACATATGAACCCTTTCAATGGCGGAGTTTCAGTAAGTCTGGGATTGGAACAATGGCAGTTTTATCTTCTCTACCCATACAAATCATACAGCATATTCGGCCCATCTTGTCTATGCTGACCTAAAGACACAAGGTGAGATTTCTAATCCCATCCTCCTACATCCAGAACATAGTGCCACAGCTTACAACACTTAAGGTGCAGATCCAAGTACGTTTTAAAAGAGTTTAGGGCCTCTGCATCCACCACAAGCTCAGGAAGCGAATTCCAAACAGACACCATCCTTTACATTAAAATGTTTTTCCTCACATCCCCTCTAATCCTTCTGCCTCTTAGCTTGAATCTATGACCCCTGCCAAGGGAAGCAAGTTCCTACTGTCTACTCTGTCTCTATCCTTCACAATTTTGTATACCTCAATCATGTCACCCCCTCAGCCTTCTCTGTTCCAAATGACCCTATCGTCTCCCATCCCTTCTTGTAGCTACAATTCTCCAACCCTGGCAACATACTAGTACATCTTCTCTACACTCTCTCCAGAGAGATCATGCCCTTCCTTAATGTGGTAACAGTACTCGATGTGCACACAATACTCCAGTTGTGGCTAGCTGTGTCTTGCACAGTTTGATCATTATATTCTTACTTTTGTATTTGATACCTCTGCCACGGAAGGAGAGCATTCCATATGCCTTCTTTACAACCTTTTTACAAAAGTAATGCAACCTGTGCACCTGCACGCCAAGATCCCTCACTTCATCTACCCCTCTCGGTATATTCCCATTTAATGTGTATTCCCTATTACTGTTTGACTTCTCTAAGTGCATTACTTCACACTTATCAGAGTTGAAATCCATCTGCCACTTTCCCCTACTGCTGCTATAGCCGATAACCACTGATGCAGCAAAGACTAGACAATGGACTTGAAACTTTTCACTCAAGGATGTGGAATTTTACCAGTGATCAGTCAAAACAGCAGCAATTATTATTAAACAAGAACAACAAATTGGAAAGTGGTGCAGCCCGATATTGGTTTTGAGAAATCTCTGCATTTTAAATCTCCAGCATCTGAATTTCTTTTGCTCTACCACAAAAAGATACTCCAATGACCAGAAATAAATTTCCTCTGCTGTTACGCAAGATCATTCAGTGGCATCAGTGGGTTCAACTGAGGTCTGGGATGGCACAGTCCAGTCAGTCTCAAGGATGATACAGGATACTCTTTACTGACAATTACATAGTGACCAACTCTGTTCATTTATGGCCACAGTATACATATACCAGCAAAGGTTGTCTAGAAGGAAAGTAAAGGAATTCATGTTTTAATAGCATATGCTATTCTGAGTCTGAACATATCTTGCTGAATCTTACTAATTCACACAGAGGGTGGTGAGTATCTGGAACGGGCTGCCAGAGGTATTGGTGAAAGTGAGCACGATTTCGTCATTTAAGAAACATTTAGACAGGTACATGGATGGGAAAAGTATGGAGGGACATGCACCAAACACAGGCAAATGGGACTAGTTTATTTGTGAAAACTGGGCAGCATGGGCAAATGGGGCTGAAGGGCCTGTTTTCATGCTGAAAACCTCTATGACTCTAACTCTAATTCTTCCAAAGAATTTCACAAAGGTCAGTGTGGATGATTCCCTTGCTACCATCAGCTCTTCCTTTCCTTGAAGGGAGCCTCTGAAGTAGCCCCTACTTAGGGACTGGGATAAATACCTCAGTTGTGCACTGCCCCTTTAAATTTTGGTCCCAGTAATTCTGGACTTTGAATTTCTGTCCTGAGGTTCCACATCCAGTGTCAACTCGGCAAGTTTTAACAGTGAAAACATCCCCAAGATCAATCCAGTGCCCTGTGATTCAGTTTCCTGAAAGTCCACACTGAGCCAAGGAAGCCACATGTAACACACAAGCTTTCACTGGGTCAGTTACAAGATACATGTGGGAGTTCCACTAAATCCGAGAGACAGGATTAAATTGTGTCAAATGGTATGTAAATTAGAGGCAGTCCCAGGTTCCACATGGGTTCTGTCCTTGAATCCGTTCGCAAGTCAATTTGTACACAAGTCAGAAGACAATACAGCATAATATAAGATAAGTATTAGGAAACATTCACCTGATGGATCTTTAAAATGAATATTAATACGTCCCTGTATGAAATCGCATTCATAAGTATGAGCGTTCGTAAGTCAGGTGTTTGTAAATCAGTGTAAACCACCAGAGAGCAATTAAGCTTATCATTGAACCTCCTGCTGCTAATGGGTAAGCTTTCAATTTTGTTACCTCCTTGCCACTGGCTCAATCACTTACAGTGTGCTTGCCAATGGTCTTGTGAGTTCTCTGTTCTCATCCTCTGTCTTGCCCTCTCCAGCATTTTCTACAAAGTACAACCCCAGGATAATGTCAACTCAGTCCTTGGAAGCCTTCATGATCGCAATCATGTTAATAGAGGAAGGACACACCACAAAGAGAGATAAATCCGATCAAGGAACAGAGGATTGTGTGGAATAATGGTGCAGGCTGAACCTCTAAGTGATGGATGTTATCATAGAATCCCTACAGTGTGGAAACAGGCCATTTGGCTCAACAAGTCCACATCACCCCTCTGAAGAGCATCCCACCCACACCTATCCCCCTACCCTTTTCCCTGTAAACCTGCATTTCTGATGTCTAATCCACACATCCCTGGACACTATAGGAAATTTAGCATGGCCAATCCATCTAACCTGCACATCTTTGGACTGTCAGAGGAAACCAGAGCACCCGGAGGGAACCCACGCAGACACAGGGAGAATGTGCAAACTCCACACAGACAGTCGTCTGAGGGTGGAATTGAACTTAGGTCCCTGGTGCTGTGAGGCAGCAGTGCCAACCACTGAGCCACCCCAAAGAAATTCCACCCAATATCGGGCTCGAACCCATGACCCTGAGATTAAGGGTCTCATGCTCTATCGACTGAGCTAGCCAGGCGCTGACACTAGTTAAGGATGCTGCATATAAGGCAAAGATTCATTTACAATACAACAGAATGGACTAAGACAGAAAAATTGCATCAAAGTGCTGATGCTCTTCTCACAATGAAAATAAACTGAGAGATGATCAGGAGACCACCCTTATCTTTTTATTTAATTGCAGCAACCAATTTCACTCCACCAATGGCAGGGTTTGAGACTGAACTGTATCGAACAAAAAAAGAAAGGAATCCCCTTCTGCCCTGACACCTCAAACCCACCAAAATGGAAGAAAATTAGCTGAAGGGAGAAAAAGGGTAATGCTTAACCTTGAATCAGAGATAGTAGGAATGAGAGGGAGGGATGAGGCCAGGAGTGGGGAGATTTTGAAACTGGTAAAGTCCACATTGAGACTGTTGAGTTGTAGGCTCCCAAGTCAGAATGTGACTTTACCAGTTTCAAAATCTCCCCATCCCCAGCCTCATTCCATGACCAACCCTCCCTCTCATTCCCGCCTTCTTGACCTGACACAACCTGACACAACCTGTCCATCTTCTCTCCCACCTATCCGTTCCTCCCACCTCACTGACCAATCCCCACCACTGCCTAGCTGCACTCATCTTTCACCATCCCACCTACCTTCCCCAGCCCCACCCCTCCTCCCTCTATTTATTTCAGAGGTCCCTTCCCCTTTCCCCATTTCTGAAGAAGGGTCTCGACCCAAAACGTCAACTTTCCTGCTCCTCTGATGCTGCCTGGCCTGCTGTGCTCCTCCAACTCCACACTGTGTTATCTCCCTATAAAGATCTTATGTTTTTACATATTTATCTAATTGCCTTTCAGCGGTTACACTTGAATCTACCTTCAGACCAGATCACAAAAGCTCGCAACATAAGACAGATATCCTCACACTACCCCTATCAGTTCCTCCAAGCCCCTTAAATCCATGTTCTTTACTTACTGACCCTTGTAGTACTGAAACAGTGTCTCCTTCCTTATTCTATCAAAACCCTTCATGATTTTGAACACCTGTATCAATCTCCTCTTTGCCTTCCCTGTTTGAAGAAGAAAAAACTCAACGTCCCCAGACTCTGATATATTTGAAGTTCATCATCCCTGTTACTATTCCAGGAAATCCTTTCCGCACATTCACCAAACTTGACAGATATTTTCTGATCAACCTGTTCAGAGATGTTATGATACTTGTCAGGGTCCGGTGGGCCTTGAACCTGGACACCACCAGCACCCTTTCCAATCTTGATATCTTTCCTGACATCTAGTTTCCATAATTGGACACAATATTTTGGCTATATCTGAACCAGTGATTTTTAAAGGTTTAGTAAACTTTCCTTGCTTTTGTATTTTACATCTCTTTTTACAAAGCCAGGGATTTGATTTTTTTAAATAGAGTACGATGTGGCAATATATTGATGTAAGATATTTCTTCCTTAATATTAAGCATCATCTACAATGTACAGCTTTTATTGTAGCTCTGGACAAGCTGTTCAATAAAGGAATTGAACTTGTTTACTGTTCAGAAAGAAAAGAGAGAAAAGGGAAAGGTGTTTAATTAAAGATTGGGAGTGTTTATTAGTGAAGAAACACCACAGTAACACAGGTTATTACTGTTAGCCTTCAGGGAAGTTAAAAATATAATATTGGTCAAGCCAAAAATTATGAGTTGACATGTCAGAGCACTGTATGTTGTCTAGGTTCTGGAGCACTGTAATGTTATTTGTCTGATTAATTGGGCTGTCCCTTTCAGGTAACTAGCCAAATACTTCCTGTGGAATTCTCTGGCCACCACAGCTGCTGGTGAGTCCATTAAACAAATTAGTAAACAGCTTCTTACTGTTACTTTCAGAATCCAAATTGCAAGTACCCAAGACAAGATGTTTTGCATTCTAAATTTTCAAAAGATTGATTTTGCATCTGTAATACACTCTGTATCGTTAGTACAAGAAGTGACAGGCAAGAAGAAAGTGCTAAGATGTCATCAGAAAATGGGGTTTGTAAACACAATAGTGTCTCCCTCAGCCCCAACTGTCTTAGGTCAAATAAATTTTCAAGACTGATGGATAGGAGGATGAAGGGATAGGGATCAAAGGAGAGTAAATAATGTTGGGATATAAAGCAGCATGATTTAATTGGAGAGACTGAATGTTCTTGTTCTTGTGAATTTATTAACACTGGACATTCACTCTTTGTTAGCTGGCATATTCTAGGCCTACCCTGGCAGCGCATAAAGAATGGTTTGAAAATCCTTAGTGTAACATTTTAACAGTGGGGTCAAAGCAAAGAACTGCAGAAATGCAAACAAAGTGCCAGAGAAACTCAGCAGGTCTGAAAGCATCTGTGGAGAGAGAAGCAGAGTTAAGATTTCAAGTAGCATAGAATCCCTACAGTGTGGAAACAGGCCCTTCAGCCCAACAAGTCCACACTAACCCTCAGAGCATCCCACCCAGACCCAACCCCCTATCCACTTAATCTACACATCCCTGAACACAATGGGCAATTTAGCATGGCCAATCCACCTAGCCTACACAGCTTTGGACTGTGGGAAGAAACCAGAGCACCTGGAGGAAACCCACGCAGACAGTCGCCTAAGACTAGAATCAAACCCGGGTACCTAGTACTGTGAGGCAGCAGTGCTAACTACTGAGCCACCATGACACCCAAATCTGATAACAAGGTGTAGAGCTGGATGAACACAGCAGGCCAAGCAGCATCAGAGGAGCAGGAAAGCTGACATTTCGGGCCTAGACCCTTCTTCAGAAATGATAAATCTGATAAGACTTTTCTTGGCTGGATAAGTTCTCACTGCATGTCAAGCTGCTTCCTGCCTCCTGCTGCGTTAATGCCAACAATGACAGGAGATGACTTTAAGGGCTTCAATTGCTGATGAATGGGAATGGATCCATTGGTCTATCATCCACAAACTTAACTGCCCTGGAGGCAAGAGAGTAGAGGTGGGGCAGAGTCCCTAATTAAACACCTCTGCCACTAAACTCACCACAGCAGATACCATGGCAGAAGGCACGTGTTTCCATCCATGGGCAGGAAAGGAATTTACAAGAAGACACAAAATAATTTGTGCTGTCTTCAAAAGAAAATGTTGCCTAGTTTATTGCAGGAATTGCAGCTGGTAAAGGGCTACAAGTTTCTGATGCCAGTCCCGATTAATCCCCAGTGTGCCAACATGATTGATGAGTGAACCCAGTCTTTATAAATATGACTTAGATTGTCACACTGCCAAATGAGTAAATGTAGATGCCTAAAATTGCTGATGTCAGCCAAAGAGATATCATCTGCAACTCCATTGGTCGTGGTATGCTGTAGCTAGGGAGAAGGAACAAAAATCAGTCAAGGTTTTCTTTCCAGATTGATAAGCAATGTCTCTCACTGAAGAAGGCGCCTGCAGACATCAGGTGCAAACAAGATGCGGCTACGATGTTCTTCACAGTTGAATGGCCTAGCTATGCTATGGGGCTGATAAACCTTGTTTTAATCTACCCAGAGAACTGTAAATCAGGTTAGGACCTACACTAAGGGAGTCCTGGCCTTTCCCAGCAGATAATGTACTGTCTTATTTGGAGTACAGTCACTGTCTGTACAACATGGATTCTGTGTCAAAGGGTATGCTATGTATTGCACTGAGGAAAATTCACCATGTGGATTCAGTGTGAGTAGCTATTACTGATTTAAGTGGATTCAAACCATCCCGACAGGAGGGAAGCAGAAAGGGCAATGAAACAAATAGCTCAGATCTTGCAATATACTGCACTTGACTGCCAGGCCAGTTCCTTAGCCATGTCCAGTTTGGCTTAGATTGTATACCAAGTGATTGTAGATGAGCCAATCAATAGGCCAACAAGAGCAATACTCATCTGAGAGGCCAGATCTGAGAGGAGCGAACCCACTCCCTCTCCACAGAATGGCACCTTGCAGCACACTTTACAGACTTCCCTTATTGATGAAGCTACAACATATTCCCCTATTGACGCTGCATGACTTTGCAAACTTTGGCAAGATTAGTACCAATAGGCACATCACACCTTTTGGCCCCATAGCAGACAGCTCACAGGTTTTCAGGCCCTTGCTGTCTAGGATCAAAAATAAAGAATACCCATTTGAGTGGCATGCTACAGAGTAACAAGTACACATGGAGCAGGATGCCAGCAAGGTTTCATCTGAGAAGGGAAAAGAATGGTTTACATCTGCCTTGAAAGGGGCTCATATGTTGCTCAGTTTTACACATAAAACCCCTCAGACATTTTTGTAAGGAATTCCTGGTAGGGAACCTTGTTTACATCAGCTTCCTAGATTTTGCAGCAGTTACTTTATGCAGAGTCTTCTCTCTCTAACAGAAAGTATATTCTCTTCAATTTTCTCTCTTCTGACTGGAAGGTGCTGGCCCCTGCTTACGCTTAGTTTCACAGACCTTAACTGCTGTGTTATTGCTGTAAGAGTTTTATTGTTTTAAGCTAATGATCCAACAACCAGGATGTAACCCACATGACTAACTGCTATGTGCAGTCCAGAAAGCAGCGTGCTCACATGAAGTTGCATTCATAATTATCTGTGACATCACACTGTGGTCTGAACTGTTAATAAATCATTTTGAGCTTTTTAAGAAAACTCAATGCGCCCTACTGAATGTGTGTTACTTACCAGTAACACAAGAAAACACAACATTAACAATCTTCTGTTAAGGCATGCAGGAGTTCCTGAGCTTGGGAAGGATGTCAGATAAGGATAGGTTTGAAATGAGATGCAACTCATCCATTTGCCTCCCCCTGTGGCTACCATAACTAAATAACCAACTGCACCATTTCGGTTGTCACTTTGATAAGCTACTAGAAGACTTAGCTTTAAATCTAATGATCATTAATAGAGATGGGAGACTTGTATTTATTTGGCACCTTATCGCATCCTCTGGACATTCCAAAGCACCTTACAACCAATGGATTACTTTGAAACGCAGTCACTTATAAAAAAAAGGCAGCCAATTTATACACTGCAAAGTCCCGCAAACAACAAATAAAATATTGTTTTTCTTTCAACAGTGTTGACTGATGGATGAGTGTTAGCCAAAATACGAGACTTTCTAGATCTTCAGATCTTTTATGTTCCCCAGGAGCAACTTGGTTTAATAACATCCAAAAGGTAACCTCCTTCAGTCCCTCATTGAAATTTTGATGCGGGGATTGAATCCTCAAAAATCCAAGAGAGAGGCAGAAATATTACCAACTGAAAAAAAACCAAACTTTGTTTTCAGGTGATATATGGTAGAAAGCAAATACTCATAGAATCCCTACAGTGTGGAAACAGGCCCTTCGGCCCAACAAGTCCACACCAATGCTCAGAGCATCCCACCCAGACACATTCCCCTATAACCCACCTAATCTACACATCCCTGAACACTGCAGGCAATTTAGCATGGCCAATCCACCTAGCCTGCACATCTTTGGACCGTGGGAGAAAACCGGAGCACCCAATAGAAACTCACATAGACATGGGGAGAACATGCAAACTCCACACAGTCACCTGAGGCTGGAATTGAACCCAGGTCCCTAGTGCTGTGAGGCAGCTGTGCTAACCACTGTGCCACTGTGCCAACTAGTTGGCATAATTGAAAAGCTCACCAATACTCAATGGGTTGAGTTAATCATTTAATTAATACTGTTCCATTCGAAGCCCAAATTCATAGGCTTAGCTGTTTAACTCCAAACTTTATATTTCTCTGTCAGGGAAGGACCAAATTATAAAACTGCCCAGATTTGCTGACAAATTCCAAGGTTGTTATCTTGTCAATTTCTTGATTACTGCAATGAAGGAGTTGTTGGAGGCTCAACATTTTAAAACACATTCATGCTTTATAGTGAAGGGGAAAAAATAATGGCAAGAGCTGATGAGGCATTTGAACTTGTTAGATGTGTCCCCTATGACCTCATTAGTTTAATTACATGCATTTTCAAGTTGATCAGACTCTTGCTTACTGAGAAAGCACTGGTAAAAAGAATATTTGGATAAGCCAGGTATCGCTGTGGGTTTTGTCAAATTGTTTGCTATTAAATTGTTAAGGACTTACTCAAAGCACTGATTTAGCAAAGGCTCCTTTTAAATTGGGAGAACTCGAAGCTTTAAAATAAGTGAATTTAGAACGATTCTTTTCAAGTCAAAACTGAAGAGATTATGAAAAAACATGAAAGCTTATGGAATTGATGATAATGCATTTGATGTGAGATAATAATTGGGTAGAAACAATGCTCTATGTAAGCTGCAGGGCCATACGATAAAGTGAACTGCTGTATGCAAAGCGCAGTCGAGTCAGCCCCGTTAAATTTCTTTGAGTGCAAAGCCATGCAATAAAATTTAAAGGGGTCACACACTTAATCACCTGCTGTCACAAGTTGTGCTCCCCAGGGATCAATACTGGTGCCTCAGCTTTTCATTTTTCAATGAACTAAGAAAGTGTTGTATATCTAAGTTTCCAAGTGTCACGAGTTTAGAAGGCATGATAAGTGTGCAGATCAGAGCAAGAAGTTACAAGGTGACATAGATAGATTAAGTGCATGGGCAAAATTATGGCAGTTGAAGTTCAGTGTTCCCCTTTGGATCCCACATGAATTGGAATATTTTCTGAACGGTGAGAGACCAAGAGCTTTGGAGAAGCAAAGATTTCTGTGTCTATATGAACAAATCACTAAAAGCTAGTGTCCAGGTGCAAAACAAAAAAATTAAAAAGGCAAATACAAGTTTGGCTATTATCTCAAGGCAATTGAAATATAAAAGTGAGGAATTAGTTTTTAAGGTCAGACTTGATCCAGAGTCCTCGCTTAGTACTGAGTAGTAACTCAATGAGGATATATTAGACTTAAAAAGATGCAGCACAGATTTATTGAATGATAATGGGGTTTGCATTAAACTATGAGGACAGGTTGCAGGGGCTCGAGAAGGCAGCTAATCGAGGATAATTAGACATGGGTGGTGAGTGCTAGCTTTACCAGCAATGCTTACAGCTGAATCATAGAATCATAAAGTTGAGGTGAGACCCTTCGGCCCATCCAACCTGTATCACCAAAAATACACCACTACCCAAACGAGTCCCTCTTTCCCTCACTAGGCCCATAGCCTTGAATGTCATGATGCTTCAAGTGCTAACCTAAGTGCTTTTTAAAGGTTGTGAGGCTACCCAGCTCAACTACCCTCCGAGTCAGTGCATTCCAGACCCCCATCACTCTCTGGGTGAAAAAACCTTTCCTCAAACCCCCTCTAAACCTCCTGACTTTCACTTTAGAAATGTGTCCCCTTGTTTTTCACTCTCGACTTCGGGGAACAACTGTCTCTATTCATCCTGTCCATGCCCCTCATGATCTTATACACCTCAACCAGATTCCTCCCTCAACCTTCTCTGCTACAAAGAATACCACCCGTGCTTATCCAGCCTCTCTTCATAGTTGAAATGTTCAATCCCAGGCAACATCCTTGTGAATCTCTCTGCACCCACTCCAGTGCAATCACATCCTTCTGATAGAGACGTGAGCAGAACTGCACACAGTACTCCAGCTGTGTCCTAATCAAAGTCCTGTACAGCTCCAATATGACCTCCCTGCTCTTATAATCTGATAAAGGCAGGCATTTTGTATGCCTTCTTAACTCCCCAAAGAAGAAATTTGTTTTAAAAATTTTCTATTCCTTTGTGTTTAGAAGGTTATGGGCATTCTGATCAATGTTTTGAATTATAAAGTGATCCAATAGGATCGATACAGTGAAATTATTTCCTCCTGTTTTGGAATCTAGGATGAGGATAGAATCTGAAAAGGTATACCTTTGTTAAAATCTTGAACTCTCTCCCATAAAAGGCTGGATCAATTGAAACACTTTAAACTGATACAAACTAATGTTTGTTAAATAAGATTATCAGGGGATACCAAGAAAATCGAGTTAAGATACTGATCACCTATTATCATTTGGATGTCAGAATAGGCTCCAGGGGCTGAGAACCTTATTCATGTTCTTATGCTTCTAAATGCTAGATTCTCTATACAATGAATCTCTCACTATCCTGGACTGAACATTGCTTAAATGAGCAGGAGAGTTTAAATTTAGTTAGTGCGAACAGTTCAACGTAAATCCCTACTTATTTCTTGCCACATGGTGTGTGCTCAAAGTGACAGCTACTCGCGTGACTGCCTCAGCTAATTGTGCGCATACTGGGAGTGTAATCTGATGCTTTGTTCTCTGGTCAGGTCTCGTTTGGCCCACTGTGATTCCGATTGGATGTGATCAGTCGTCTGCACAGAAGGCTCTAAAAACAACTCACTACAGATGGGGATACTTGGGAAATATCACATACACTTTGAGAATTCTTTAAAGTGTCCACTTTATCAAGAGAAAGTAAATGATAGGAAACGTTTGTCAGAACATCAGTCAGGCAGAAGTGCCTTTGCAGTGTTAATGTTAGTCTTTGAGACCTGCAGGTTTTCCTCCAAGTCACACACTATCCTGACTTAGAACCATTCCTTTGTCATTCCTATATTTTCACTGGGTTAAAATCCCGGAACACTCTCCGTTATACCTTTAAGTAGGTACCTACATCAGATGGACTGCAGTGATTCCAGAAAGCCGCTGACCACCATCTGGGCATTGTTGCGAAGTTGGTATAGGATTGGAAGTCAGGACATTAGAATTTCTTTTGCAAAATGATGGGTGGGGGGTGGTGGGGGAATAGCGTGCATGGTCCCTTTAAGAGATATGTTTTTTTTTAGATAAAAAGGAAGTCTGCAGGCAGCAGCAAATGCACAAGGAGCTCTTGAAATTGAAACATTGTATCAAAAGGCTATACTGAGCAAAGTAGCATTTTTACCCAGATGACAGGTTTTTGAATTTAGCCAATTAATTTAAACCAGGCCCTAGACTCCAACGCCCAATTAAATTTAAATCTGATGGTTTTGACAACCTTGGACCAATCTTATTGTAAGAAATTAATAGGTCATCAAGGGTTTAAAAGAAGAGGGCATTTGAAAATCAGGTTAAGAGTAAACTGCTATCTGTTAAGAGAACACCTCTCAACAGCCATCAGCTTGAAAGCAAGAGAAAATCACTGGCTCTTACAGAAATTTCTAAGATCTCAGAGCAAGAACTATCTAAATAAAGGCACTACGGCACTCTTAGCTAATATTCCTGACACAAGAATTCAATGGAGGAAAGCGTTCTTGACTGCAGGACAGCAGAGTAGGCAAAAAACATTCCAGAAGACTTATCCTGGCTGTAATTTTGAGAGACTAAGTTTTAATTTTTTTTTCTTATCACTTTTGTTTATATAATTGGGATTGGTATCTATTGGAACAGCATACCACCAGAACTTTTTTTCATGAATAGTTAGTAGTTAAGTGGGAATTATTCAGTTTGTTAGTAGTTCTGTTAATTTGTTCACTGTTAGAGTTGGATAAATAAATTGTTACTTGTTGCTTAGAAAGTGAGTATCAGGGAGTTCATTTTATTTAACTAACCCCTCTGTAACAGCATGCAAGTCCACAGCTCCCTAAAAGTGGCACCACATGTGGCCAAGGTAATTAAGAAGGCATATGACATGCTTGCCCTCATTGGCTGGGGCATGGAGTATAAGAGTTGGCAAACCATGTTGCAGCTTTATAAAACCCTTGTTAGGCCACATTTGGAGTATTGTGTGCAGTTTTGGTTGCCACACTGCCAGAAGGACATAGGAGCTTTGCAGACAGTGCAGAGAAGGTTCACCTGGATGTTGCCTGGTCTTGAGGACACTGACTATGAGGAAAGGTTAAAAAGACTCGGATTGTTTTCACTGAAAGGGTGGTGGCTGAGAGGAGAGCTAATAGAGTCTACAAAATTATGAGAGGCATAGATAGGGTCGATTGTTCGAAGCTTTTTCCCAGAGTTGAATTCTCAATTACAAGGGGGGCACAAGTTCAAGGTGAGAGGGGGGAATGTCTAAGGGAGATGTGCAAGGGAAGGTTTTCATGCAGTAAGTGGTGGGAGCCTGGAACACAATGCCAGAAGCAGTGGTGGAAGCAGGTACATTGGCGACATTTAAGAGGCATCTGGATGGTTACATGAATAGGCAGGGAATAGAGGGAAACAGGCCGAATAAGGGCAGAAGGTTTGTGTTTTAGTTTAGTTAGGGCATGATGATTGGCACAGGCTTGGAGGGCCAAAGAGCCTGGTCCTGTGCTGTACTTCTCTTTTGTTCGCTTTTGTTCTTTTCTGATTCATCAGGGGTAATTAGGGATAGGTAATAAACCCTGGCTTTATCAGTGATGTTCACATCCCATGAATGAATTTTAAAAAGACTCTTCTGTATCAGGTGTTCCCCAAGTTTTCCCTCACTTCTGAATGTGCTGACTTGTGCTAATCCACAGCTGCAAGTGTGTCAATAATCCTCCTGTGCCTTCCCAGGCTGACTGTTCATTATCCTGAAAGTGATCAGTAAGTGGGAGTGGGTGTGTAAAGGGAGGAAGCCTCTGTTATGTCCAACCCTGTTCTATCCGCGATCTAATAATCCATGTCTAATTGAATTGCAGAACACGTTCAAAATGCTGAAGCACCTAGGTCCTATTCTGAAGTTCTTCTTGAATCCCAAGGACAACATAAAAGAAATGTATTGTGTCATTCATACTAGTTGTGTATTCCATTCCTTCTGCAGAGGTGCCTGGTAAATCATCTTTACCAATATCATAGTGCCCCTAGTCAGGAGTGGAACTTTGTGCCTCAAAAATGGTCATTTTTGCCTCCACTTTCCAACCAGGAAACATATTCAACAGAACGTAGAACATGGAACTGTACAGCACAGGAACGGGCCCTTCAGCCCACGATGTTGCACCAAACATGATGCCAAATGAAACTAATCCCTTCTGCCTGCCCTTGGTCCATTTCCCTCCATTCCTTGTATAGTCCTGTGCTTAGCTAAAGGTTCCTTAGTGCCCTTTTCGTATCTGCCTGCACCACCACCCCTGGCAGTGCATTCCAGCCTCCTACCAGGGATAGAGAGAACGGCAGATGCTGGAGTCAGAGATAACACAGTGTGGAACTGGAGGAACACAGCACGCCAGGCAGCATCAGAGTAGCAGGAAAGTTGACGTTTCAGGTTGGGACCCTTCTTCAGAGTCCTACCACTCTCTTTATTAAAAAACCTGCCCCTCACATCTCCTTTGAACTTTCCCCTTCTCACCTTAAATGCACGCCCGCTAATATTAGACATTTCAACTCTGGGAAAAAGATTCTGACCATCAACCCTATCCATGCATGTCATAATTTGATAAACTTCTATCAAGTATCCCCTCAGTCTCTGCCACTCCAAGCGAAAACAACCTGAGTTTTTCTAGTCTCTCCTTCTAGCTCATTCCCTCTAATCCAGGCAGCATCCTAGTAAAACTCTTTTGCACCCTCTCCATAGCCTCCACATCCTTCCTGTAATATGGTGACAAAAATTGAACTCAATACTCTAAGTGTGGCTGAACCAAAGTCTTATAAAGCTGCAACATGACATCTTGGCTCTTGTACTCAGTTCCCCAACCAATAAAGGCCATTATAATATACACCTTCTTTATCGCGCTATCTACTTGCATGGCAATTTTCAGGGAACTATGGACTTGAACCCCAAGTTCCTTCTGTACATCAGTGCTGTTTAGAGTCCTGCCATTATCTGCATAAACCCATATTGAGAGTTAATGTAATAAGATATTGATAATGTTGTCAGATGACCATTTTAAAGTGAAACATCCTTTAAAGATCTTCTAGCACTATGGATGTTAAATTGGAACTTACTAAATTTTTTTGCGGTGCTAACAATTAGAAGCTGGGAGTTCATACATTTTTCAGAATCACCTTTACAAGAGAGCTCCATATGATCAACTCATGCTCCAAATGATTGTGTCCTTATTCCGTGAGTGGTTTCTAGTTTCCCTGACATTTAACATGAAGTGTGCAAATTATGTTTTCCAGAAACAACTGCAGAGCTTCTAATGGAATCTAATATCCCCAAAGTGCTGATGTAATGCCTACTCTGTGCCTGATAGCACTGCATATTCCTACACATTCAGGCAGAATGTATCACATTGGGATCCTATGTACCAGCCTCATGAAGGTCTTGATGTTTGTGCTAACTAGGGTATCCCTTCTGAGTGGTGCTCCAAACACTGAGCCCATTTGAAAACAGCATTTTGTTCAGAAGTAATGCTTATTCCCTGAGTGGCATACCACTTCTTTGAAGCTTGAAAGTAATCATTGTGCCCCAAACCAGTGCAATTTAAAAAAAACTCAAGATTGTCAGTGACCCTCCAAAAGCAACTGATGATCTAAACCTGTATCACTTGAGGCTTGTTTCGTGGGGACAGAGTGCAAACAAGACACCAGGAGCCCTGGCTTAAGCTGCGTTGTGATGACAGCGTTTTGTTTCCTTTGTTTGGCAACCTCTCTCTTGTTTCTTTCTGCAAAATACTTGAGGCAATTTACTTCATCTTTACATTTGCAAAATAGTGAATATTATTTACCTGCCTCTCAACTGTGGGAAATGTTCCAAATAAGTTGCATGGGCTTTTGAAGTCCTTCGGGGTTTTTGTTAATTAAAATTTGGAGGTGCAGGGTTGTGCGACTGCGAGGAATAAACAATGACTAAAATAATGGATTTCTTCAAAATTAATGAGAAATGATTGAAATCTGGAAGGTAACTAAAATACCAGATAAAGAGATATGAAGGTAACATAAATTATTTCAGGCATCGATTATCATCGGTCATTAATCAACAATTTCAGGGATGTATGTCAGATATTACATGAGTTGAATACATTCTAATTTTGCATTCAGGCCCCAATTACTTACTTATTTAGCATTTCTTGGTCTCATAAGTTTTGATGTGGAGGTGTCAGTGTTGGTCTGGGGTGGACAAAATCAGAAGTCACATGACACCAGGTTACAGTCCAACAGGTCAATTTGAAATCACAAGCTTTCAGAGCACTATTCCTCACTTCACCTGATGAAGGAGAAGCTTTCTGAAAGCTTGTGATAAATAAACCTGTTGGACTATAACCTGGTGTCATTTGACTTCTGATTTCATAAGCTTTGAGAAGTAAAGGAATAATTAAGCCTAGTCCTGAAACAAACATTTGGAGAGGTAGGAAAAAAGCTTGGAGAAACTGATTCCATTTCTGGCGACTCTTGTACTGAGGAATGGGCTCCCGCAGGGCAAATGTCAGGAACCCTGAAAACTCCAGTTTAAGAGAGGAAGTTATAATGTAGGCTATTTCCAGCTCAAAAATATGAAAATATTGGTTAGCGTTTCTACCATTTTGCCAAAAAAAATTCATCAAGGTTTTTCGAGTTTAATTGTCACAATGAAATGCTTTTGATTCTGCAATTCCACACATTTTTAGCAGGAAATTGCTCACAGAGGGAACCCAAATCGTGATAGAGTGACAGTGTTGGACTCCTGAATCTCCAGACTATGTTGCCTGTGACAAAAATGTTCGTTGTGCGCTCTACTTTTTATGGATTAATTTCAGCATGAAAACATTATAAAGGAATATGTTAAATCTTTACATGCAAAGTTGACCAATTAGCATAACACCATGAGTCCTTAAGAAATTGGAACAGGAGTAAGCTATTCAGTACCTGAAGCTTGCTCCGCTATTCAATAGGATCATATCTGATCCAACATTCCTCACATCCACTTTTCTGCCTTTTCCCATAACCCTTGATTCCCTGACTAATTAACAACATTAAATATACACAATCTTAAATATGGACATACCCCTACAGCTCTCTGTGGTAAGGAGGTTCAAAGATCACAACCACCTCAGAGAAGAAATTCATCCTCATCTCAGTCTTAAATAGGTGCCCCTTTATTCTCAGACTATGCCCTCCAGTCCTAGATTCTCCCATGAGGAGAAACATCCTCTTAGCATTAACCCTGTCAAGCCCCTTAAGAATCCTATATGTTTCAATAGGATCACCTCTCATTCTTCTAAACACCAGTGAGTAGAGTCCCAACCTGTTTAGCCTTAGTTTGTAAGACAGTTCCTCCATACCAGGGATCATCTGAGTGAACATTTGCTGAACAGCCTCAAATAAAATAATATCTTTCCTTAAATAAAGGGACTAAAACTTCTCACAGGAGTCCAGATGTGGTCTCACCAGTACCTGGTACAGTTGCATATAGGGGGGGTCTCTTTTTCAGGTTGGAGACCTGTGACCATGGACTTCCACAAGGATCAGTACTAGGACTACAGCTGTTTACAATATATATCAAAGACTTGAAGGAAGGAAGTGAATGTACTGTAGCTAAATTTGCAGACGACACATAAATAGATAGTGAGAGGGATACGAACAGTTTATTGTGGAAGATAGAAGTTGTTCATAGAACATAGAACATAGAACATTACAGCGCAGTACAGGCCCTTCGGCCCTCGATGTTGCACCGACCTGTGAAACCAATCTGAAGCCCATCTAACCTAAACTATTCCATTATCATCCATATGTTTATCCAATGACCATTTAAATGCCCTTAAAGTGGGCGAGTCTACTATTTTTGCAGGCAGGGCATTCCAAACCCTTACTACTCTCTGAGTAAAGAACCTACCTCTGACATCTGTCCTATATCTATCATCCCTCAATTTAAAGCTATGTCCCCTCGTGCTAGCCGTCATCATCCGAGGAAAAAGGCTCCCACTGTCCACTCTATCTAATCCTCTGATCATCTTGTATGTCTCTATCAAGTCAAAAGATAGAATATTATTTAAATGGAAAAAAACTCAAAAAACTGCAACACAAAGGAACTTGGAGATACTTGTACACAAAACCCAGAAAGCTAGCACACAGCTGCAGCAGGTAATCAGGAAGGCAAATGGAATGTTGGCCCATTTTTTGATGCCGATGGAGTATAAGATTAGGGAAGTCTTATTGCCAATGTACAAGGTGCTGGTGAGATCACATCTGGACTACTGTAGCTTTTCCTTACAACCTTTCTTAAATAATGGCATCACATTAGCCAACCTTCAGTCTCCTGGCACTTCACCCATGGCTGTTGATGATACAAATATCTCAGCAAGGGACCCAACAATCTCTTCCTTAGCTTTCCACAAAGTTCTGGGAAACACCTGTGGATTTATCTACCTTTATGCATTTTAAGATCCCCAGCGCCACCTCTTCTGTGATGTTAAGACATCATATTTATTTCCATAAGTTCTCTAGCTTCCATGTCCTCTTCCAAAATAAATACTGATGTGAAATATTCATTTAGTATCTTATCCGTCTCCTGTCTTTTCGCACGTAGATGGCCACATTGATTTTTAAGGGGCCCTATTCTCTCCCTAGTTACTCTTTTACCCTTAATGTATTTATAGAATCTCTTTGAATTCTCCTTAACTCGATGTGACAAAGCTATCTCCTGACCCCTTTTTGCCCTCATGGTTTCCCTCTTAAGTATACTTGATCCCAGCTGCCTATACCTGTCATGTACTTCCTTCTTTTTCTTGACCAGAACCTCAATTTCTCTCGTCATCCAGCGTTCCCTATCACTACCCTCTTGTTCAATTATCAAATTTACTTGAACTTTTATGATTCCTCCATACAATATGACATTCACACATTCTATCCCTTCCTTTTATTTTCTGGTAACAATCAGCCCCATCATTAATATGGAATCCTACCTCCTCTTTTACCTTTGATTTTATAATTTTCCATGCAACTGAACCCAGGCCCCCAATTATTTAGTTTAAAGCCCTATCTACACTCCTAGTTATGCTTTGGGCCAGGGCTCTGATCCCAGCCCGATTCAGGTGGAGCTGTTTCACTCTAAAATATGTATTTATTTTTTATTATCTTTTGGCAACGTTGAAAGATCTTTCAATGCTTGGTTGCAGGTTCATCAATGTGGAAATACTGACAGAAGTGACAGCTCTTGCTTCTGACTCATACAGGGCAGACTGGCTGACCCAACAGTGTAGGAGAATGAGGAGACAAGTAGGTAATTGATGTCAAGCACAACCATCTACATGACATAAAAAGTCACCTCTTAGAAAGTGCCTGTGTATTTCTGGTTGACATGCACTGTCACATGAACCCCTTTTTGTTGAACAAGAAACTTACCGTTATTACTGTTGCTTTCTCTTAATAACTCATGCAGCAGAAAGCTCTCTTCTGACCCCCTGTGTCAAACCAAGCATATTTAAAATTATTTTGATGTTAGGTCAGATTCATAGCAGTCTGTAGTACAAACTTGACTTTTTTTAAAATGGGAAAGCATTTCTGTTTCCGAAGCGAGCATTTTGAAATCTAATTCTTTCCAAATTCTTTCCTTGTGCCTCTGTCCTATCTTTACACTTTCCCAAAGAAAGGATGTGCAAACTACAACAAATAATTGGTTCCTTCCTGAAGTATTTCTCACCTGTTTGTGGGAGTACTCAAATTTGGCTCCAATTATTTTCACCTTACTTAGCTGGCTGTGGTTAGGGCTCTTGTGCAATGGTATTGTCACTACCTCTGGCTTTAAATCCCACCTGCTCCAGGGGTGTGCAATAACATCGTTGAACAGGTTGATTAGAAAAGAAACAAAAGCAGAAACTGCTGAAGAAACTCAGCAGGTCTGGTAGCATCTGTGAAGAGAGAGCAGAGTTAATGCTTCGAGTCCAGTGACCCTTCTACACAACACTGGACTTGAAATGTTAGCTCTGCTTTTTCTTCACAGATGCTATCAGATCTGCTGAGTTTCTTCAGCAACTTCTGTTTTTGTTTGTTTCAGATCTCCAGCATCCGCGGTTCTTTTGTTTTAGTTTTGATTAGAAAATATCCATTCCCTATCTCTGGGTTCAAATCCCACCTGCACTAAAGGTGTGTTATAACAGCCCTGAACACGTTGATTAGAAAATATCTACTCACGTGTTGTGAATGGTGCAAATTTCAACTCTAGGTGACGCAAAGATGATGCACGCAATACGAGCCACTTGCCATCACTGGAAAGTGACAGAGACTTTTATAATGACTGAAATAAGTGGAGGCTGAAATTGAACAAGAGATCAGGGGAGTAAAAGTCCGATCGGTGAAGTTCATCCACTTTATTACAGAGTAAAAGTCCGATCAGTAAGAAGCTGAAGAAGAAAATAAAAGCTGCCATTCAAGCTGAGGGGAACTGTGCATGTTGAAACATAAGAGATAGGAGCCGGAGGAGGCCATTCGGCCCTTCGAGCCTGCTCTGCCATTTATCCCGATCATGGCTGATTGTCCAATTCAATAGCCTAATCCTGCTTTCTCCCAATAACCTTTGATCCCATTCGCCCCCAGTGCCACATCTAATCACCTATTGAATATATTCAATGTTTTGAAATCAATTCCTTCCTGTGGTAATGAATTCCACAGGCTCAGTACTCTTTGGGTGAACAAATATCTCCTCACCTCCGTCCTAAATGGCCTATCCCAAATCCTCATACTGTGACCCCTGGTTCTGGACACACCCACCATCGGGAACATACTCCCTGCATCTACCCTGTCCAGTCCTATTAGAACTTTATTAGTCTCTATGAGATCCCCCCCTCATTCATCCGAACTGTAATGAAAACAATCCCAACCTAGTCAATCTCTCCTCATACAGCAGACCTGCCAACCCCAGAATCAGCCTGGTAAACCTTTGCTGCACTCCCTCAAGAGCAACAGCATCCTTCCACAGAAAAGGAGACCAAAACTGCACACAATATTCTAGGTATGGCCTCACCAAGGCCCTGTATAACTGCAACAACACATCCCTGCTCCTGCACTCGAAACCTCTCGCAATGAAGGCCAACATACCATTTGCCTTCTTTACCGCCTGCTGCACCTGCATGCTTACCTTCAGCAACTGGTGCACAAGGACACCCAGGTCCCACTGCACGCTCCCCTGTCCCAATTTACAGCCATTCAGGTAGTAATCTGCCTCCTTGTTTTTAATTCCGAAGTAAATAACCTCACACTTATCCAAATTATACTGCCATGATTTGCCCACTCACCCAACATGTCCAAATCATGCTGAAAGATCCCTGCATCCTCGTCACAGTTCACCCTCCGACCCAACTTGGTATCAGCTGCAAACTTGGAGATTTTACATTTTGTTCCCTCATCCAAATCATTAATGTATATTGTGAATAGCTGGGGTCCCAGCACCGATCTGTGTGGCACCCCACTAGTTATTGCCTGCCAATTTGAAAAGGACCTATTAATTCCTACTCTTTGTTTCCTCTCTGCCAACCAGTTTCCTATTCATCTCAATACACTTTCCCCAATCCCATGCACTTTAAACTTGCACAATAATCTCTTATCTGGGACTTTGTCAAACGCTTTCTGAAAGTCCAAATATACCACATCGACTGGCTCCCCTTTGTCAAAGCTACTTGTTACATCTTCATAGAATTCCAACAGATTTCTCAAGCGTGATTTCCCCTTCATAAATCCATGCTGACTCTGTCTGATCCTGCTGCTGCATTCTAAATACTTTGCTATAAAATCCTTGACAATGGATTTGAGAATTTTCCACACTACCGATGTTAGGCTCACCAGTTTTGTTATTTCCTGTTTTCTCTCCACCTCCCTTTTGGAATATTGGAGTGACATTAGCCACCCTCCCATCTGCAGGGACTGTTCGAGAGTCTATAGAATTCTGAAAGATGACCACCGATGCATCCACTATTTCTAGAGCTAATTCCTTCAGTACACTGGAATGTAGATTATCAGGCTCTGGGATTTATCCGCCTTCAACCCCAAAAATTTTCCCAGCACCATTTCTCTACCAGTATTGATCTCCGTCAGTTCTTCCCTCTCACTAAATGTTGCATCCTCCAACAATTCTACTATTTGATTTGTGTCCTCTTTTGCGAAGACAGAACCAAAGAATGTATTCAGTTCCTCAGCCATTTCTTTGTCCCCTGTTATACATTCCCCCATTTCTGTCTGTCGGGGACCCTACGTTTATCTTTACCAATCTCTTTCTCTTCATGTACCTATAGAACTTCTTAGCATCAGTCTTTATGTTCACTGCAAGCTTACCTTCTTACTCTATTTTCCTCTTCTTAATCAATCTCTTGGTCCTTCTTTGCTGAATTGTAAACTGCTTCCAATCCTCATTTTTATTATGTTTCTTGGCCAATCTGTATGTTTCTACCTTGCATCAGATACTATCTCTTATTTTCTTTGAAAGTCATGGATTGGCCCTCTTACCCATTTTGCTTTGCGACAGACAGGAATAAACAGCTGTTACAGTTCCCCCATGCAATCCTTGAATGTTTGCCGTTGCCTATCCACTGTCATCCCTTTAAATAACTCCCCCCAATCCATCAAGGCCTCATATACTTGTAGTTTCCTTTATTAACATTCAGCACCCTAGTCTCTGAATCACCAACCTCACTCTCCATCTTGATAAAAAAATTCTATCATGTTATGCTTACTGTTCCCCAAGAGGTCTTGCACAGCTAGATTGGCAATGAGCCCTTCTCATTACACAGCACCCAGTCTACGATGGCCTGCTCTCTAGTTGGTTCCTCCACATATTGGTCAAGAAAACTATTTCATATACACTCCAGGAATTCCTTCTCTACGGCATTGTGGCTAATTTGATTTGCCCAATTTATGTGCAGAATAAAATCACCCATGATCACCGATATTCCCTTATCACATGCATCTCTAATTTCCTGTTTAATACCATTCTCGACATCACTACTGCAGTTTAGAGGTCTATATACGACACCTACTAATATTTTTTGCTCTTTTGTATTTCTCAACTCTACCCATACAGACTCCACATTGTCAGAGCTAATATCCTTTCTCACTACTGTGTTAATTTCCTGTTTAACCAGCAATGCCACTCCACCACCTTTTCCTTTTTCCCTGTCCTTCCTAAATACTGAATTCCCTGGGACATTCAGTTCCCATCCCTGGTCACCCTGCAGCCATGTCTCTGTAATCCCAATTATATTGTACTCATTTACATCTATCTGTGTGATTAGTTCATCCACCTTATTGCAGATGCTCTGCACATTAAGGCACAAAGCCTTTAAGCTTGTCTTTTTAACAGTATTTGTCTCACTATTATTTTTCTCAATAGCCCTGTTGAATTTTGTCCTTGGTTTCTCAGCCTATCACTTTTCTTATTCCCTTTTCTACCTTTTGTTTTCGTCCTTGCTCCTCCTCTGACTCCTTACACAGGTTCCCATCCCCGTGGCATATTAGTTTAAACCCTCCCCAACCGCCCTAGTGAACACTCCTGCTACGGCATCAGTCCCAGTCCTGCCCAGGTGTAACCCGTCTAATTTGTACAGCTCCCACCTCCCCCAGAACTGGTCCCAATGCCCCAGGAATGTGAAACCCTCTCCCTGACACCATCTTTTCAACCACATATTCATCCAGTATATCCTGTCATCTCTACTCTGACTAGCAAGTGGCACTGCTAGTAATTTTGAGATCACTACCTTTGAGGTCTGATTCCTTAACTTTCTTCCTAGCTCCCTATATTCTGCTTTTAGGACCATATCCCTAGTTGTACCTATTTCGTTTGTACTGATGTATACCACGACCACTGGCTGTTCACCCTCCCCCTCCAAAATGTCCTGTACCCGCTCTGAGACACCTTTGTCCCTAGCACCAGGGAGGCAACATATCATCCCGGAGTCTCGTTTGCAGCCACAGAAACGCCTGTCTATTTCCTTTAGAACTGAATCCCCTATAACTAATGTCCTGGCACTTTTTACCCCTTCCCACTGCAGCAGAAACAACCTTGGTACAACTTCCCCTCAACAGTATCCAAAATGGTATAACTGTTTTGCAGGGGAATGGCAACAGGAGATTCCTGCACTGCCTGCCTGTCTCTCTTGTTCTGTCTGCTGGTCACCCATTCCCCTCCCGCCTGCAGAATCTGAGCCTGCAGCGGGACCGCCTCTCTATACATGCTCCCCACGATGCTCTCTGCCTCGCAGATGCTCCACATTGTCCCCAGCCGCCGCTCCAGCTATGAAACTCGAGCTTCCAGGAGCTGTAGCTGGAGACACTTCCTGCACACATGCTGACCCGAGGGATTGGAACTGACCTGACCTGCCACAGGGAGCAGGAGGAGCAAACTAAGACTTTGAGCTCTCCTGCCGTGGATTACCTCTTTAAATTAAACCTTGGAGATTACTTTATATTAGATTAAATCAAATCCAGTTGTCTGTAACCCTTCTTTCCTGGTCCGTGTACTACCCTTACAGATTAGAAACCAAAAAAATACTATAAGCGATAGAAGTTGTAAGGACTTACCTGCCTTACCCACTACTCACCAATCAAGTCTCTCCCTTGCAGTCACCTGCAGCAGGAAAAGACCACTCACTTTCCCTTGTTTGTGGTCCTCACAGTGACATTTTTGTTGTTGTTGTTAGAGGAGGAGGAGGAGGGAGGAAGGGAAACACTTAACAAATTCTGAGGAAGGATCACCAGACCCAAAAACTTTAACTTTCAGATTTTGTTTTTCTTCACAGATGCTGCCAGACCCTCTGAGTTTTTCCAGCTCCTTCTGTTTTTATTCAACATTGAACTGGTCCCTTGACAACACTTCCTCCTCAAAGATAGTAGGAACTGCCGATGCTGGAGTCTGAGATAACAAGGTGTGGAGCTGGAGGAACACAACAGGCCAGGCAGCATCAGAGGACCAGGAAAGCTGACGTTTCCGGTCTGGACCCTTCTTCAGAAATTGGGGAAGGGGTCTCTGAAATAAATAGAGAGGGGGTAGGTGATGATAGAAGGTGGATAGAGAAGCAGATAGGTGGAGAGATGACAGACAGGTCAAGAAGACAGGGATGAGCAATTTCAGGGCCGAAGAGATTTCACTTCCTCCTCAAATCCCTGTTTGGTCGTGATGACTGCGCCAACACAAACCTTCGTCCTGACAGCCAATCAGCATTATTGCCGCCCTCTGCTGGATGCCCATCTTCACTTGAACTCAGAGGGTGTCCTGCTGCGGTCCTCCTTCTGCTGGTAGTGACCGCGCCAATGCAAATCTTCGTCCCGACAGCCAATCAGCATCGTCGCTGCCTCCGCTGGACATCTGTAGGGATGGTTTCACCCAGAACGTGGCACTGCCCAAGTTGCAGACTGAGGTCTTTCCAAATGACCACTGCCCTATCCCCAGCACCCCAGTGAAGCAATACCAAGTGCCAAGAGGGAACAAAAATGGATGGCGCGTGACACCGATGCACGTCCATGTCCTTGACCCGGTCTGAAACTCACGAAATCCTGGATTGAGCTGAATTAGCACGAATTAAAACGACCAAAAACAGAAATTGCTGGAGAAGCTCAGCAGGTCTGGCAGCATCTGTGGAGGGAGAAAACAGAGTTAATGTTTTGAACCCAAAGACACTTCTCCAGAGCCCGAAATAAAGGTGGGTTTAGTGGGCGCATGTCCCAGCATTGACGTCACTGCTTATAAACCATGGTAACATAGCAGCATGTGTGGATGCATCCTGAAGCCTGTTGTGACCAGCTGGTATCACCAGCCACATGCACACATGCACAGGGGCTAGCGGCCATTGGCATTCGGAATAATTACCCGATTCCTTGGTAGCAGATGGACACAAGCAGCTTTCCAATCTAAAGGAAGAGTTCTTAAATGGAGAGAAATTTTGGTAGATTGTACTGTGCGTTGCTGGAGTATTGCGTGCATTTATGGGTGCCGCATTATAGGAAGGATGTGAACACATTGGAAATAAGCAATTTACAAGACTGTCTCCAGGAATGAGATACTTCAGTTATGAAGCGAGTTTAAAGAAACTGGGACTATTCTCCTTGAAGAGAAGAAGGTTGAGATGAGATTCATGACGATTTTCATAATCATGAGCAGGCTGGATAGAGTAGACGGGGAAAAGCTATTCCTACTCATAAAAGGAACAAGAATGAGATGGAATAGATTTAAAGTGCGAAAGAAGCAAGGATGATGTAAGAAAAAAAACATTTTCACACAGCAAGTAGTTAGGGTATGGAATGCACTACCTGGAAATGTGTTGGAGGCAGGTTCAATTGAGGCAATCAAGAGGACATTAGACAGTTATTTTGATAGAAATAGAAACAACTCAGTGGCCCCCTAATAAACACACGGGAATGTCAGCCTAGATATTTTGTACAAATCTATCACCATTACTGTATGAGCAATCTGTCCCACCAATTCCCACGCTGTAGGAGTTCTCTGTACTGTGAGGTAGATTTGTTTCACCCATCATCTTTTCAGGTCAGGAACTCCACGGACTACTCGGTCTAATGTGGTACACAAAAACCAATCTGTAGTTTAATGAGAAGAGACTCTTGTTGTCAACAAGATGTAGGTTATTGCATGATAGTTACTAGGTACACAATACACTCATTTGATAGACATTGGACTATATCTTAACAGAAATCAACTGCTTGAAATTTTTGACAAGTTTTGTGGAGGGTTTCTCTCCTTGAACCCTAGTGAGTTTTCTTGTGCTCTTATGCCAAACCAATCTTATTACCACACCCCCAAGGGACCCAGCTTTTTGTATTTACCCACTCACACAGGTAGCAAGTTCTCACCACTGCCAGGATATCCCATGATCCCTGATGTTGGCACCACCTGTGGGGTCCGGCCATGCACTCGGTCAAGAGTTAGCAGTTCACAGCTGCCCATCCCCACACACATAGTGAGAGAGCAACCACAAGCTATTGTTTCTCAGGGCACATTGACGGCATGGCTAATACTTCATTGCCCATACAACTGCACATTCCTACATCTATTGCTCATAGAGTCATGAATCATCAGGTCACATGGCACATAAACAAACCCTTCAGTCCAACTCGTCCATGTCAACCAAGTTTCCAAAACTAAACTCGTCCCATTTCCCTGCATTTGGCCCCAATCCCTTTAAACCTTTCCAATTTCATGTACCTATCCAAATGTCTTTTAAATGTTGTAACTGTACCTTCAGCTACCATTTTCTCTGGCAGTTCATTCCACATAAACAAGTCACACAGGTTACCCATCCTTAGCCACATCTCATTGTTCAACCCTAAATCAATGTCTAAGTCAATGCTACTCTTTCCCTAATGACCAATGTAGCCAGCAGCTTATCTCTTCATCAACATGGGATCATCATATATAGGAAAGTCTTTAAAAGCTTCAAGGATTCACTTTTATTCACCAACAACAATACCAATCAAAAAACAAACAAACAGAGGCTGCATTTGCTTCTTGAACATCAAGGACTGGTTGCCTTTTGAGCATTAACAAATTTACATTCAATGAATGATCACTGCACCCAGCTCTTAGTGACTGGAACTGGGTGTCATTTAAGTCCTGTATGGCTTGTTGTGATAACTGTAGCACTCTAGCGTGCTGAACGTACAACAGCAGAGCACAGGAACAGGCCATTCAGCCCACCATGTCTATGCTGACCACAATGGCAGTCTAAACTGATCACATCTGCCTGCACATGATCCATATCCCTCTATTCCCCGCCTGTCCGCGTGTCTGTCTGAATGTCTCTTAAATGTTGCTATCATGTCTGCTTCTACCACCTCGCCTGGCAGAGCCTGGTTCTTCCTCCAACTCTGGACTACTCCTGCTCTTTCAATTCATAAGCATCCATCACATTATCTCTTTGCCCACTCAAGTTGTGTAGGGCACAGCATGTTAGGATTACAAGGCACACTCTGTCCGTAGCACAACCCCGCACCTCAAATTGATCCACGCGTAAGAGCCCCACCTTCAGGTCTATTGATTGCTCCACCATGACCCCGGTGGAAGAAAGAGCTACACTGTTTCTCCACTTGGCCTCTTTCAGAGAGTTTCATACATGGAGTCATCAGCTATGGTTGTCGATTTTAGCCTTCATCTCTTGAGAACCATTCTTTTAACATTCTTGAAATGCAGCTGGACCATAAGAGTTCTGAAGGATATAAACATTATGGCAGCTCCTGGGGAACTGGTGCAGACTTCTAGGACATGATACTTATGATTACACATGACTTGCATATTGATGGAATGACACCCTTTTCTATTGATGACCACTGGGATAGGATGGCTACTTGTCCCTTCAGGTTGCAGGCCTTGCTCCAGCAGTTGGCATGGCTCAGTCACAGTGTCCTGGGACACCCTCAGTGTGTGATGATGCAGTGCCTCACTTATCTGGAGGAAACAGCATCAAGGATGATAGCCTCTGATCCTCCTCTACTTCCTGCACATCCTGAGGAGACCTTCAAATGTAAGCTCCTCATGTCAGGGTTATCCAGCAGGTGCTGGAGGTTGCTGCTAGTGCTGGGCTTGCTGGCACTCCTGTTCCTGTTCCATTGTTCTGCATTTTCGTAGCATCATAACAACAGCAATCATAAGCCCTTCTGTGATGAGATCTATCAGTCACGCTTGCAATGAGCCTGTTTGGAGAACATATGAAATTGAAGAGGTCCTTATTAATGTGAGCAGTCAGCATTCAGAGCATTCATAAATGACAGGTTCACAAAGCCCTCCAACACTTTGACAAGGAGGGCCTTAGAATGCCTCTACATGGTACTTTGACAAATGACCTTATTCAAATGAATGCGGCAGCAGTCATATCACAAAGAAATTGTAAGTGCTGCATTATTACTGAGACCGTGTCCTCCTAGCCACCAAGAAAAACTGAGGATGTCCTGGGACACTGCCACAGAACCATCACCCAAGAAAGGCATTATTGCATGTTGGCGAATACTTGCAGTTCAAGGCAAGAGCGAATCAGTTCCATCCATTCTTTGTCAATGACACTTTTAAGGTCACCTGCGTGATCACTTCTGCTTCATTGAGACAACTATCTTCAAACTGCAATGACTAATGTTTCTGCTTATGGCCAGCATCTGCAGCCCACATAGTTGGACGTTGCTGACATTTCACATACACAATGCTATGATTTTGGATGACTTTAACTTGTGTTGTGTAAGTGCCTGGTTAATGCAACTGCTCCGTGAACAGCCTCACATTACTCACCTGTGGGGGCCATATGCTTAAACAGAACTAACCTCTATAGCTAAGATAACAAGGTGTAGAGCTGGATGAACACAGCAGGCCAAGCAGCATCAGAGGAGCAGGAAGGCTGATGTTTCGGGCCTAGACCCTTCTTCAGAACCTCTATAACTGCCCTGTCTGGGTGTGGTCACAGCCACTTTCCATTTCCAGTGTGCATTTACTATTTGGCCGAATGTGGAAGACAGCACAGGTCATTGCCCGACACAGTGAGTCCCAGGCTCAGTCAGTTAATCAAGCCCCTCCCCCACCTCAGATTAACTCCATCCTGCAGGTCCCCACATCCTTTGATGCTTCACTCTCTTCCCACCCTCTTCATTTGTTGAATTCCCCCCTTCACCATTTTTATCTCCACTACGCCCCAAGTTGCCGACTCCAATCCCCAGTACTGATTTCCCCAGCTTCCCTAAAACAGCACCATCCACTGATAACCCACTCTCCTTGGCATTCACTCAGATGATCCTTGGACAAATGGCCCCAATGGATGACTGAACAGGCCTTTGACTGATTTGTGTGTCACTTCCCAACTGACTTACTGTGAATCCACTGACTATTTGCACTGCACCTGTAAGACTGACTATGGCCCATTTCCTGGACTGAAATAATACACGATACGCTTACTGTGTTTGCTCCAAGCAGTCGTCTGACCATTTCCAAGCCTCTGGACTGAGATCGGACAATGCTTATGACATACCGTATTGGGATCCCCTGTACGCTGGCAGCCCTATTTGATTTGACTGAGGACTACTCCCCTTCGACATTGAGACATGGCCATTTGGTTGAAGCAAATCCATTGTGTTTCCTGTATTTGTTGCTGGAGCATGCTGTCGGTGTGTAATTGACATCGCGCTGTACCTTACAACTAACAACCGTGACCAGCTACCTGGTTTTGTGTCTGCACTAAAGGTAGGACAACACAGACACACAGTGAGCCTTTAAGCTCTGGCCAAGTGGACAAAGGGGCAAAAGGCAAAGCAAGGCAGAGATGCTGTGAGCATCAAAGTAGTCATAAGGTGAGTGAGTGCTAAGAGGGTGAAAAAGCAGCCCTGAGATGCAGTCAAATCCATGAGCTGGTGCCTGTCCTCGTGGACAAAGTATCCTTGCAGCAATGAAAGATGCTGGTGCTCCAAAGTGCATCTTTGAGAAGCAGAATCGTACCATAATTGGATTGGGGATGTGCTATAATGATGCAGTAACACTGATATGTGATGAATGCCAATGACAGTGGTTGGGTTGTGGCCTGAAATTTTGGTGCCCAGTGGCCAAGATGGAGGCCCAAAGGAGCGAGCAATGAGCTGGAGTCACCAGGTCTGACTTTGCTGTTGGAGATTGTGGCTGTCTCTTTATTATCAAGCAGATGGGAGACTGCATGTTAGTGAGGTGAGATTAAGGAATAATGAGGATATTAATGCATGGTAAAAGGCCTTTCACCACTCTCAAGTGAGAATCTCATCTCACCATTCAACACTTGTTTGGAAAATGTACCTTGTGCATTCATGTTGAGAAACTCCTAACTTCATTCATGGGATATGGGCATCACAGGCAAGGCCAGCATTTATTGCCCATTCCTAACAGCCCAGCGGCAATTAAGAGTCAACCACATTGCTGTGGGTCTGGAGTTACATGTAGTCCAGACCAGGTAAGGATGGCAGTTTCCCTTCCTAAAGGACATTAGTAAACCAGATGGGATTCCTAATGATCAATGGACTCTTTATTCCAGACTTTTTTTTATATTGAATTTAAATTCCAACATCTGCCATGGTGGGTTTTGAACCCAAGTTCCCAGAGCATTAACAAAGTTGCTGGAAAAGCTCAGCAGGTCTGGCAACATCTGTGAAGGAGAAAACAGAGTTAACGTTTCGGGTCTGGTGACCCTTCCTCAGAACTTGCAGTCACTGAGGAATGTGATATGGCTGTGGAAACGAGTTTCAGCAAATACCTGGTCAAACACCAGGAGTGATAGTGAAATTAAAGTCGGTGGGCAAGAAGAGAGATTGGAACGGAAATCCTATCTGAGAGAGGAGCAGAACTTCTTCAAGGTGGAAATGCCTGGAAGAGATGTGGCAGTGAGTTAAATACCAAATAAAAAACAAAAAAACTGCGGATACTGTAAATCAGGAACAAAAACAAAGTTGCTGGAAAAGCTCAGCAGTTCTGGCAGCATCTGTGAAGGAGAAAACAGAGTTAACGTTTCGGGTCTGGTGACCCTTCTTAGAACATTACCTGGCTGTCTGAGTTAACAGTCCAGTTATTATACATTAGGTCAGCACTTCCCCAACTGGCCTTCTCGCACTATTTATCCAACTTTCTTGCCATTGGCCATGTCCCTCAGGGACTGAGAAGATTCTGCCCCTAGCCAGAAAGAAAACGAGAAGGACATGAATGGCAGCTCTTACCCCTTTGATATCCTAAGCTGTTGTCCTAATTAACCAATATAACATCATCATGGATGGTGCTTCAGGGACTCCTCATCATGAACCATTTCAGACCCTTACACCCTTTGTGCAACAATTACTTGCTTCAGAGTAACTTAGAACAGACGACAGGTTCATCCTTGGAAAAAATGTATTAAAACATTCTGCCAAACTAAAACAGAGATTGCTGGTGAAAATCAGCATGTCTGGAAGCATCTGTTGAGAGAAAGCAGAGTTAACGTTTCAAGTCCGGTGTCTCCTCATTTGGTGCTGGCATTGGTGTGGGTTACTTAATAGCAATAAATGAAAAGCGAACACTGTTCCCTGTCTCAGATTAAAACTTCTGACAATTGAAACTGAAGCAACTTTTCAAAAGACACAGGACACCATTTCCACAGAAGTGAAATGACCTTGCATGCTGCTGCCATCCAGTGGCCAAGCAGCTGTACTGCGTACACCTATTCTAACGCTAAACGTTAGCAAGTACAGAAATCACACAGAGGAAGGGATGTACTTGTTCATGGAGCCGCAATCAATCACTTTCAAGGGAATGGGCATTTCCAACAATTTGCAGCTAACGGGGTCTTTAAGAATCCCTATGGTTTGAAGTGTGGAGTAAATTCTGGCATCATATTTTCATCTGCAGCAGTTAATGGGGTATTTTTGCATCTGATATTGTAACTTGTACTGACTTGGTTGATGCATTAATATAAAATGAAAAGGATGGTTTCCTGATTCAGCATGTGCGGCAAGGATAAGGAATTATTACACGGTCATTAATGCGATGAAAATGACCCAGGTAGACCCTCAGTGTCCAGGGCAGTCTGGCCTAATCGCATTCTTGCCTACTTATGATTCCAAGTCACTTACATCACAATGAATACATGTTTTTCATAAATAAAAGAACAAATGACATTGACCGTCAAAAGAAAGTAGCTGCAATATCTAGGTTTTACCTTCCTGTGGTTTGCTCTGTGTACTTACCTTTATGCTAAAAGCTTCTGTAAGTAAAGAATTGACATGAGTGTCATGGTAACTGTGGTTCACTGGGGGCTCAGTGTCATAGATCAAGCATTGAAGCAGGCTCATCGTTCAGTGCCGCTAGTTTTAATGCCAGGTCTCAGGAATACCTTTAATATTGTCTTAAAATTGTTTCCTCCAGACTTGACTATTCAAAGCTCTGGATGACTTCCTCTCTTGCACATCAACAGATTTGAATAATCCAAATATCTGCTGTCTGTGCCCAAGCTCACATCAAGTCCCATTTACCTATGCCCCTGTGCATATTGACCTGCAATGAGTACCAGCTATATAACACCTCAATTTTAAATGTTGTATCTTCATTTTCAAATTTTGAATGGCTATTTATAACAGTAAACACCTTCCCCCTACTCCCCCGACCATTGTAATCCCCTATAACCTAGCAACCTTTGAAAGATTTAGGTTCCTCCTATCCTGTATAATTTTACCTCCTTAATTTCCTTTGCCCCACCTTTAATAGCCGTGCCTTCAACTGTCTAGACTCAGAACTCTTGAATTCTCTTCCTTAATCTCCTTAAATAAGGCAGCACAGTGACTCAGTGGTCAGGACTGCTGCCTCACAGCACCAGGGACCCGGGTTCAATTCTACCCTCAGGCATCTGTCTGCGTGGGTTTCTGCCAGATGCTCTGGTTTCCTCCCACAGTCCAAAGATATGCAAGCTACATGGATTGGCCGTGCTAAGTTGCCTATAGTGCCCAGGGATGTGCAGGCAAGATGGGTTAGCCATGGGAAATGCAGGGCTACAGGGACAGATTAGAATGCTCTTCAGAGGGTTGGTGTGGACCCGATGGGCTGAATCAACTGCTTCCACACTGTAGAGATTCTATGAACCTTGTTACTTTGCTGTTCTCCTGTGAGAGCCCTTGAAGACTACCTCTGCATTCATTTATCTATCTTCTCTTGGAACATTCGATGAAGTATTCAAACTTTTCTCTCAACAATTCCAATTATCCATTTTGAATGTGAGATAGAGACCGAAAAGCTTGCATCTGATTGGACTAAAATTGTTTTTAAAGGTTTTGCTTAATTAATTGAATGGCTGAATTATGAAAAATGGCATACTCATGTCAGGGAGATGATCAGATCAACTTACAATGTGTGTTAAGGTAGGTTGTGTTTATTTATGCTGCAACAGTTGAGATTGGTGGCACTTCCTGCACATGCTCAGTTACAGAACTGTACATTAAAACAAATAAGCTGGCTTGACATAGACTAGCAATAAAGTAAAGTTACCCATTTTTAGATCTACGCAACTCCTGGCTAACAGTCCAGCTATTATTTCCCTCTGTGAAACAGGCTTCTGATGGTTCAATAAATGATAAAAATATAACATCAAGGAATGACAATGGTTCTCAACTTGCAATGCAAAGAAATTATTATAACATTTAGTTTAAGGCCACTGTTTGGCAAAAAGAAATCAATACAAAAGCAATTTGACT
Source organism: Rhincodon typus (assembly GCF_021869965.1). Classification (NCBI taxonomy): domain Eukaryota; kingdom Metazoa; phylum Chordata; class Chondrichthyes; order Orectolobiformes; family Rhincodontidae; genus Rhincodon; species Rhincodon typus. Next base: position 30,108,218 of record NC_063360.1, on the reverse strand, counting down.
AAAATATTTGGGAAAATATTTATGATCCAAATTGGGACTTAAAATGATGACAATGAAATTAAGAATCACATTATCCATCAAATGACCTATATGGATTGTGCTGAAACTCACTGTACAAAGCCTGAACACATTGGATTAAGCTTAAGGAGACAGCAAAGTCTCATAGAGATTGTAGTCCTATCACAGATTGGGAACTGTGATGAATTGCCTGCAAATTATGATTTTCTGTGTGCTGCAGAGCTACACGGAAATGCTACAGTAGAATTCCCACCATAACGCCACTTGGTGATATTGCTGACAACATACACACATGTAAGTACTGAATTTTTAACATTGGAATGCCCATTGGAAATTCTCACATTGTGGGTTCTAATGCAGTTTATATTTCTGTTTGATGAATCCAAACTCCTGCTGCTGACCTGAAAAACGTCAAGAACAAGTGTGCAGCCGACAGGGGCAGTGCAGACCAAGTGGGCATGCGCGACTCTTCCTGATACCTTTTTAGTTGGGGAACACTGTTTTAAAGTGTCAAACTATCAAACAGGTCAACACTATCACCAAATGAGCTATCGTGTTCACAGTACCTCAATATACAAACCTCCTCACTCTCCAAATGTCATTTCTCGTCTTCTAAAGATGCAGAATAGGTATATTATTTAGGATTACATAGAATGTACAGTTCAGAAACAGGTCATTCATCCCAACCTATCCATGCTGGTATTTATGTTCCACTCGAGCCTTTTCAGAACTTTCCTCATCAAAATCTTCCATCACAACCTTTTATTATTTGCTCCTTCATATACTTGTCTAGCTCCCTTATAAATGCATCTAGACTATTCACTTCAATTTCCCATGGCTGTGAGTTCTAAATTCTTACCACTGTTTGAGTAAAGAAATTTCCCCGAATACCCTATTGAATGTTTTAGTTACCATCTTCTATTGACGGTTTCTCATTAAGCTCTTCCCCACAAGAGGAAAGTCTCTCTGCATCCACTCTTCAAAACTTGTCAAAATTTTAAAGGTTTTTATTAGGTCACCCCTCAACCTACATTTTACAAGAGAGGAGAGCCAGCTTATCAATCCTTTCTTGACACATGTATCCATACATTTCTGGTAAAATCCTTGCAAATATTCTTTGTACCTTCTTTAGTTTTTTTTTTGATATCCTTTTTATAACATGGTGTACGGTATATAAAACGTGATTTACAACATGCAAGCTGAACATACAATCCATCCAGTCTGTTCTGGTGTTGAAATTAATGCAGAGTTCAGTTTGTTGAATGTAATCCCTCATAACCCACTTTAAGATGTCTGGTGTGCACTATTTTTCTTATCCAACTCCATTTGTCATTTACCTTATGTCTAATCTATCATTATGTGGGCGAAGCAGCAGGAAACAGGAAGCAAAGCACTGCGGTAGTTTCATTAAGAGAGCGGTGCCTTAGATGTACAGTAACTATGTTATGAAATTATATATGGAAGACTGAAATGGTGTCAAACTAACAGTAACTATTCATGATATCAGCAGGAAGAGTATTTATGCAGACAGAACAAGGACAAGGTGAATCTTACAACTGGTGTTCTAAGTGCCCTCTGAGAGAAATGATTGAGGACACAGAGTTATATCAGAACTAACAAGCAAAGGAAAACCAGTCCTACTTTTATGGGAAAATGAAAACTCTTGGAAAAGATTCAATAACTTTTTGTGGACATAATAATACCTGAAGAAAATTGGAACAATTGTAACTAACAACATCCTCAGAGTATAGAGGAGAAAAATGTCTGTGAAATATCCATTACAGTGCTGCATAGTGAACATAAGTTCCAGAAAATAAGCCAGGTTTAAAATTGTGCTGGGAACTCGTAAGCATGTCTTCAAATAGATTTGAATAGACCTTGAAGAAACATGGGAATTCGGCTACAGACTGGACATTCATAATGAAAGCCTTTTGATTTAGTAATACAATAGGCAAACAATGTAACAGATTCAACTCATCTAATACATTATTGGGCTTCTCTAGAATATGATAAACCATGCATGACTGTGACTACACCCAAAGGACTGACAGAAAAAGTATTGCAAAGCTTGTCTGATGCAATTGTATTCTCCCATCTGCCACCATTCCCCACCATCCTGCCCTCAAACCCCACACAACAGCATTGAATAGCTGCGGTTTAACTTTTACCCTACACTACACAACACACAGCGACAGTTTTCATAAATGGCTAAAGAAACCGCTTCCAGACTATTATAATTTTAACTTAATACAAATCTGAAGTCTTAGAGCTCCAGTTTATATTTCAATATATCAACAAAACAGAAAAGAAGGTACTGATCCAGAGATTCATGGAATGTGCCTTTGAATTTACAGAAAAGTCAATGGACTGGAGTTTCAAGCAGACCATCAGATTTCATATCAGGAATTAGAGACCTCAAGCCTGCATATGCTGCTAGAAAGATTGGAGTAACTTGATTTTCAGAGGTGGTCTGTGGTTGGGGATTGCCAAATGCACCATCTAAATGAGCATGGGAGACAGTCTCCAATGGTGTGGGCCCAAACAAAACTCCAGCAGCTCTGAGGTCTATTTGCAGAGGTAGTTGCTGCTGAAGCCGCTCGAGGATTGAGAGAGTTGCTCAATAGAGGTAATCATGGGTGACAGCTCATTGGTCTCAGGGTACGATTCACGCTTAGAGCACTGTACAGCGTTGACACGCAAGAGGTCCCGGGTTCAACTTCCAGAGAAGCCCAGGTTTCTTGGGCAGCATGGTGGCTCAGTGGTTAGCACTGCTGCCTCACAGCACCAGGGACCTAGGTTCAATCCCACCCTCAGGTGACTGTCTGTGTGGAGGTTGCACATTCTCCCTGTGTCTGCGTGGGTTTCCTCTGGGTACTCTGGTTTCCTCCCACAGTCCATGGATGTGCAGGTTAGGTGGATTGGCCATGCTAAATTACAGATAGTGTTCAGGGATGTATAGATTAGGGGAATGGGTCTGGGTGGGATATTCTGAGGGTCAGTATGGACTTTTTGGCCCAAAGGGCCTGTTCCCACAGTGTAGGGATTCTATATGAATTTATAAAAAATTATCAGGCAGCATTTCACAGGCAGGTCCCTCAGCACAAAGAAGGAAACACCTCCAGATGGCTCACTGGAGCCTGCAGCCTCCAGCTGTGATAGCACCCTCCATTGGCAAAAAGGGAAATATGAAGGCCAGAATAACTAAATTTATTAAATGATCCCCAAATGAAAAACATATCAACAGGATTGCACTTTTTACGGTTCTAACTTACTCAGAAACAATGTAAATTATATAAATTAACGGGCAAAACGAAACCCCAAATTAAAAGGTAAATTTCTTTACTTTAAATTTATTTTAAATTAATGTTTACTTTGAATAGTCAACAAAGATACATCTTATGCATTCACAATCACAAGCAATCACATCACTCCTTCACAAAGGTGAAAGAACATAGCTACACAGTTCCACAACATGCTGTTCTGTTTCCATGCAGGAAAGGTCAGGGGTCCTTTGTGACCACTTTCATGTTGAGTTGCACAGCAGCAATTCTTGTCAGTAAGGTGCATTTCCATGAAAGCTCTCTCCCTCAAGTCATGATAATCCTTAGGGTGTAACACGGTTTGATCATCTCTAGGAAAACATGCATCTCTTTAGACTCACTGAGTTATTCACAAAGATTTCCAGACTTTAAACCTTTTTAACCAGCTCCACTTTTCTGCCAAACTGAAAAACTGGCACCTTCCTGACGGCCATTTGCTTCTCATTCTCACAAGAATTTTCTGTGTTCCTCTGTTTTTCTTTACAGTAGTAGTGTTTTTTTTTGTTTGCTTTCTATGTCCGTCCACATGGCTTTTCATCGTGGTTTACTGTTGGTTTTTCCTCCAGGTCAATGGCAGCAAGGTCATATGGACCAGTATTTCTTATGATTCGAGAAAATTACAGTGAATTCCTTTATGTTTGATGCAAACTTTTAAAAGTCCTTTTCGAACATTGGAAGTATTATATATTTCAGAGAACTTTTAAAGAAATTACAAAAGTTCCCAACTGTACTAATGCCAAAGGTCTCAGAATATATAAATGCAAAAAGCAATAATTCAGTCATTAAGCCCACACATTCCCAGACCATGCATTAGCTCCCCCAATAGTTCTCAAACTTTAATGTTTGCAGGACTCCTTTTCAAATGGATATAATCACAGACATCATATCTAAATGATGATACTCCTTAATACTCAAAATATGGAAGTGTTGTCTGTAAGGAGTACTTTAATAGTGCTTTTAAGAAAGCAGGCACTTACTCACAGTTATTATTGAAATGGGTGTTTTGCTTCTCAAGGCAAAGAATGTTAACCATTGGTGGAGTGTAGAGAGAGCAGGAATAAATTGAAGTACAGTATAGGAGAGAATGGAGAAAACACTAGGAAAGCAGGAGTGTGGAGATGGTAGGAATACAGGGAGAGCAAGAACATGAGAAAGAACTAGAAGAGCACCGCAAGTGGTAGTGAGTAAGCAGCATGCCACCAGCTGCCTCCCATTCACTTACTCCACGCCATGGCATTTTGTGGGCTAATTAAGAAAGCTGAATTGAGAAACACTGATCTACCCTGCTGCCCATGAATTTAGTTCCCTGAGAACAAAACACATATCCATTTATGACCCAGAAAATTCTGAAGGCTCTGCGCATGCAATGAATTATTTGAAAATGAAGTAACAACGATATGTGAGCCAGTTTAGCAACCATTTTGTAACTACAATGGGTTAAATACTGTATTAAAATGGACTTGTGGTGTTGGTTAAGAGAGAAAAATTATTCACAAAAGCAAGAAACTGACTGCCTTTTTTCTGAACACTGACATAAACCTTTACTGGTCCACCAAGAGGGTTTTGATCTCTTCCAAAGGATTGCACCTGTGTCTTTGGAGAACTCCCTCAATATGGTATACAAGTGCTGCCCAGATAGTGCACTGAAATTTCGACTTACATCCTGAACTTATAACCTTCCAATTCTGAGTTGAACCACTAAGTGAACTAACAAACAACATAAAGTCCAAAATCATTTCTCTCTGATACTCCCTATTCTGAAAACTTGCAGAATATTTAACCATCTAACCCCAAGTTCTTGGATGATATTTCTGTGGTATGAAAAGAAGACAATGCAAGATGTAAAATATCTGAACATTTCAGTTCAGTCACAGCACCATACAAGGCAAAACCTGACCAGAAACTTACCTTTCCTCTTGAAGGAATGAATTAGCACGTGACAAATGCTGCTTCAGGGGATCTGTCCCTGACATACACTTCTCAGTGGAGGATAATTTGACTGAAGTTGGAAATGATTTTGTTTTAAATGGGTCAATGCCTTTGCTACAGTCGTGGACATGCGACTATTATTCAAATGCATTAGGCATTCTTTTGTTACTATTACCAGTAATTTTTAGCCTTTAACACACATTTCGCAGGAGTTCTGTACGTTCCTAGTACAGTTCATTTTAGATTACTCTTAATAGCTCTCCAGTTCCAAACTACAGCTGCAGGCTGCCTCTTGAATTTAGCAAAAGAGGTTTTTTGCTAAATTTACCCTTTATTCCACCTTGGTTAGACTTTGAATATCACTGTGCAAAACTCAAACAGTCCTCTGGTACAAAATGCCTCTAGGATTGTAGAATATTAATCTCTAACTCCTTGAACACAAAATGTTATTGGCAAACATTCTACATGATGCCTGTTGACCCTCCCCCATCACAAAGATCACCCTGAGGTAGAAAATGTCCTGTGAATACAAATTTACAACTTGGCAACGGTACAGAGAAAGGTTTGTATCTCTCTGTACGATTTAGAGATGCAGAGGATGCTAACCAATCCAACAGGGGAATGTCACATGCTGTTGACACAACTCTTCAAGTGTCTTTGTTGCCAAGCAACTATAAAGCCTGCTGGGTCAAGTGCATCAGAATCACTTGGGGTGCAGATGTAAACAGATCTGTAGGCATAGACTAAAAACTGAAGACAGACCTGAAAGGAGACACTCTGAGGCAAGGTCAAGTTTTTCACTTTGAAGACACAGAACACAATGAATAAACATGAGTGGGGATAAACCAGGCAGCTTGATAAATGCCTATCAGTAATGCTCTTAACTAAGAGCATCTGAACTAAGTCAGAAATGACAACGACTGCAGAATTCCCTGACTAGCTACAAATTCCAAGACAGCATAATTAGTATTTCCCTAAACTAAGGCTGAAAAATATACCTACAAGGCTCAGTATTTGAATTGAACTCAAGAGATCCTAAAGTAAGCTAATGGTCGAGTGAAAACCAGGCGAGTATTTTAGAATCACACAAAAAACTATAAATAAATTTAAGTAAGTATTACCTGTTCCTACCAAGAGTTTTTGTTTTAAGGAGGATTACGGTATTCAGTTAAGATTGCCATTTTTGTCACTATATTGCACACCATTTGGTGCATTTCAGCCTGAAGCCCCCGTGTTTTTTAAACTTTCCTTATTCAACTGAAAATATTTCACAAAGGTAACCCTCAATATGTTTTTCTTTGTTTTAGTTTTAATAGATCCGTATTTGTGGTAGATACAACACACACTTGTGGATGTTAACCCCAATGTGCACAGAAAAATATTTAGAAATGATTTTATTAGCAAGATAAATGTGGAATTAGAATGATAAGACTTTAGAAACAAACAGAATGATGAACATTGTTGTCAACCAGTGACAAACAATTCAAACTGACCATAATGAAACTGCACAGTCCTCCATTCACATTCTGAATATTTTGTATCATTTTGGACGCCAAGATCAAAAAGTGAAAGATTCAAATGTTGGAGGGGATTAAGAGTGTCATAAAGTTCAATAAAGATAATCATGAAAAACCAGCACTCATGGTCTAGGGGGTAGCATGTTGGCATGGAGAGAAGATTGGCTAGATCACAGGAAACAGAAAGTAGGCATAAATGGGCAATTTTCTGGTTGGCAAGTTATAATGATTGGTGTGCCATAGGGACCAGTGCTGGGGTTTCAAATTTCCACAGTCTATATAAATGACTTGGATGAAGGAACTGAAGGTCTGGTTGCCAAATTTGCTGAAGACATGAAAGTAAATTTTGAATATACACATTCAGGCTACAGAAGAATATATGTAGGTTAAGTAAGTGAGCAAAGGACTGGCAAATGGACTATAATGTTGGAAAATAAGCAATTGTCTACTTTGGCAGGATAGATTATTTTAAAAAATCTAAAAGGTGAGAGATTGCAGAGCTATGAGATGCAGAGGGATTAGAATGACCCAGTGAATTTATCACAAAAAGGATAGGTACAACAAGTAATTTCATTAAATTTCATAGAATCCCTACAGTGTGGAAACAGGCCCAACAAGCCCACATCCCACCCAGACCCATCCCTCATAACCCACCTAGGCTACACATCCCTGAACACTATGGGAAATTTAGCATGGCCAATCCACCTAGCCTGCACATCTTTGGACTGTGGGAGGTAACCACAGCACCCAACGGAAACCCACGCAGACATGGGGAGAATGTGCAAACTCCACACAGCCAGTCATCCGAAGCTGGAATGGGGCTACTGCTCAACAACCCTGATAAACATGATGCCTGTTGTGAAACATTAATGGAATATTAGTGTTTATTAATACAAACATAGACAGTTTATGCTTCAGTTATACATGAGATCACGTCTGGAGTATTGTGTACAACAGTTGGTCTCCTTATTTAAGAAAAACTTGTCCTTTGCCCCAACGATGTGAAGCCAGCTAACAGCAGCACTTTAGCAACATGGAGACACTTTCCCTAATTCTCTTTAACTCGTAGACGAGACTGATTGACCCTTGAATTATATTGAATGACCTATAGAAAACCTAACTACAATGCTTGGCCTTGTTCCTTGGTAGGATGAAGTGTAGCACCATTTGGAACATCCTGTGCCAGCTAACTACCTCTCCACAGCTGCCAACTTCAAGCACACAGAAAAATAGACTGATTTATCACAATACTGTAACAATGATGTCACTTTAAGAGGTTATTTTATCCTTTTTTTTGAAGACAGGTTGTCAGGCAGAGGTGTACATCTAGATAGTTAAGACTGCTTGTGCAAACAGCTTGGGAGGTCTTGGTCTTTATTTTAATGCAACCTGAATGGGTGCGGCCAGCTCTCACAGATTAGGATTTCTCAGTAGCATCAGAAACTATTTGGTTCTCGAAAGAGTTGGAAGCTTCTGTGAATGTCTCCTGGCTGCTACTCTGAATTTTCTCTTGATGTTTTCCTCCTGAATTGGAGAACTGCACATGAGAATCAGTGTCTGAATTTTCCTTTTTTGCCAAGTGTTTATGGGATGTGACTATATTGGAACAATTAATTAGTAATAGTTACTGCATCTATTATTCTGTAAAATTTTCCAATAGAGTTAAGTTATTCTAAATTCCTCTTTCTTTGGTTGTATTTTAATGACAGTGCTTAAATAAATTGTGTTTTGCTTGAACAGTTTGACCAGTTGCATTGCATTGGGAACATACACATTATATTTGCCTTTAAATTAAGGAAAAGTTAGGACCTAGGCTACCTTCTTAAATTATTTTGAGGGGGTCTGGTCTGATCCATAACAGTACTCAATGTCTAGGATCACACTTGTAGCTGAATGGATAGGATACCAGAAAGTTGCAGTTACCTATGGACCTGAACCCCAGCCTGAATCATATAGCAACAAGAGAATGGAAGAAGAAGAAAATGGGCTTAGAAAGTGATAAATTAGGAGATTATTTATTAGTTTATTTGTTAAGTTACAAGATGGAAGGAGCAGAAACACTGAAAGACAGCAAAGACATCTGAATGGCACTAATGCAGGGTGGCATTTGATCTGTATAACATTGAAGAAAGCGAATACATTTACTCCGAGAGAATGTGCCAATGTTTGTTGTACAAGATAATTACTTTAGTAAAACATCATTGTTGCAATGACAAACATTGTTTTAAAAAAAGCCATTAAATTCATAAGCTGTTAGAACAAAATTGCATTTCTGAAGTTTTGATGTGTTTACCACTGTACACAGTTTGCTTTTAGAAGGAGATAAGATCATTTGATTTGAACATTTCCTATCCCTTTAGCAATTTGAGCAGTAGTACTGGGAAAAACTGTTGACACCTATATGCAATTCAAACTGGTTATACCTGTTTATATGGGATAAAAGGGCTGAATTTTCAATTTCATCTGGTCAGTCTCACCTGCCTGTCCGCCAATTTCTATAGATCAAGAAAACTCATGCGTGTAATTAATAAGTGAACAAAGCCCATGGCAACAGCATAAACTTAGAAAGTTGGCCCAAAAATGTCAGAAAGCCTTCATTAGAATCAGAGGATGTGGTAAATTTATTTTTGTCCACAAAATGGAAAAGTATGGATAGTTTTGTTTTTTGGTTTAATTTGAGAAATGATTACACTAAATGGGATCTGCTAAAATAACACAGAATTCTCAATATTCACAAAGAATGATATAACCCTGAACTTCCAATATTACAAACTGCACAATAATTGGTTCTGAAGTATTTCACTTATAAACCAGGGAATAACTCACAGACTATATTACTCATAAATTCTTAGGTCTTTTTCACACAGATATGAAATTAATTTCTCATTTACATCAACTTGGATATACAACATAGTACCATTATGAAGTCTGAGTAAATTCAATTTTGGTGCATTAATATCATCAGAACATTCAATCTGATGCTACACTACCTCTTTCAGTAGTTTCTGATGCACAATAGCATCAGAATAACTATAAAGCTCAGTGTGCAGATCCAGATCTGACTCCACACTGAAACTGGGAGCTGGTGGATCATGGCTAGTTTACTTTCCTAACTACCTGTTCCTATATAAAGACATTGGTGGAACTTTCCGAAGAGCACACATTACCATCAAAGGCACAATAAACATTGGGCAATGTTGCTGCAACATCTTCCATTCCACTTGCTCATTGGCTTCTCTGTATTTATGTGGTTATATGTCTGTTCGACCAGGTAACGTAGGATTGTATATTCCCAGTCAAGCAACCATATGTTTTAGTCATCTGAAACATATTTGAATCACGTGAATTAAGAGAAATTTCAAACATTGTAGTCCAGATTCTCTGGCCCAATGCTGAGTGTAGAATTTGTCTTTTCGTTTATCTTAAGTGGATGTGAGGAGTGTTGGATTAGCCGTGATCGTATTGAACGGCACAGCAAGCTCAAGGGGCCAAACTCATGTTCCTATTTCTTATGGTCTTATAGTCTCCACCTGTTTTATTCCCTTCCTCTTCCCATAATTTGCAAATACTCTCCTGTTATATTGATAGTTCTGGTATAGTATTCGAAGTTTAATAAAACTTACTTTTTTTCATTCTCGCATAACGCATGCTGCCTATGGAACCTGCTTGAGAAAACAGAGATAGCACTTTCCTGATAAGCAAAGGCATTATTGTTTCTATCCATACTGCTTTACCTTATTTAGTGATTTGTTAATAAGATCTTTAAAAAAATCTCTCCATACCCAATAAACTCTTTAAACTTCAGATTAAAATTGCTAAAATTATTCTGCCTAGAATTATGGTATAGAGTAACTGGAGTCCTAAACAAGAGTCTCTTTGTTAGTTGAAGTACATGTCCTCTTCCTTGGATGGATCGGGGTTGATCTAGAGAGTATTGAGCTCCCTTTGTGTTGCTGGAACTGCAGACATCCAGGTAAATGGAGACAATGTAATCATACCCCTAATTTTTTGAGAGGTGTAGAAGCTTTGGAGAGTCCAGTTAGCCAGTTGCTGTAGAAAATCAAGCCTCACCAAGCATCATGTTTGTACAGTTGGTTCTAGTCAGTTTCTGGTCAATGGCAACTTCTAGGATTATGACAATGGGGGAACTCCATGATGGTAATGGCATTGAATGTCAACTGAAGATAGTCATGTGTTCTTTTTGGAGCTGGCCATTGCCGAATACTTGTCTAGGATGGGTAGCACAAATTGTTTTTCATTCTAAGCCTAGATGTTATTCATGTCTGGCTACGCAGGAGTGTGGACTGTTTATTTATCTTAAGAACTGTAAATGGAGCTATCATCAGTGAACAGCCCAATTTCTGACCTGTAAGGAAGATTGATGTAGCAGTAACAATTGTTAACACTCGCATGTTGCCCAAGGGGAAAACAGCAAGGTTCTGGGCTGAAATGGCCTCAATTTGCATATTAACCTTTGCTCAATCATCATTGATTTTACTTTCATTAAGGCTCCTTGTTGCCAAACTCAGTGAAATATTACCTTGATGTAAGGGGAGAGTCACTGTCACCTCACACCCAGAATTCATTTTGTGTCTGAGTTTGGATCAAGGCTGAAATGAAGATTGAAACTGTCTAAAGAAAATCTCAGCAGGTCTGGCAACAACTGTGGGAAGAGATCCTACAGGTCAGAAATTGGGCTGTTCATTGAGGATCGCAAAGAGTTCAGCTCGGTTTACTGTTCTTAAGATAAAAAAAAATCCCATGCTCGGTGCAGCCAGACTTGGACAACATCCAGGCTTGGAATGAAAAATGATAATTACTACCCTAAACACTGCTATAAATTATAGACATGTATCAGACAATGGCCAGCTCCAAGAAGAGAACATAACTACCTCCATTTGACATTCGATGCCATTAGCATCTCCTGCTCTTATTGATGCTAAGCTTACAGGTGGGAAGGGCATTTAATTGCACATAGTGGGTTCATGACTGAACTCGCAATTATGTTTTGGCTGGGAAAAGCAAAATATCGACTTTCCATTCTGTTGCAATTGAGGTCTTTAATTGGCCAATTAATAACCATTAATGGGCCTTATCTCACTGCTGTTGGATTAACTCAGCAGCAGGCATACCTGGCACCATGTGGTCTGCACAACTGCTGTAACCATATAGCCAGCTTGTCTTGTTCGGGCTGGCATGGAGGTAGGGATCAGAGTGGTGTGTCTCTTGATCGAAGGCCTTCAGTCCCAGGCATAAATATCAGGAAATTGAACCCCACTAAGGGTTACTCCGTCCTGCCCTTTTACTGAAGCCCCACTCTGTGAGCTCCACCCACCTACACACATGACCTACCTCTCACCTGGGTCACTCCATCATTCTGAAACTCTGAGCCTGTCATTCCACTTGCACTCATGGTGGCTCCAGTGTCACTGATGTGCACAAGAGCTGCCACCACTAATTTGCCAGAAGTGCTTGGATAAATTAAAGTCACCATAGTCCCAGAGGACCACAGGGCTACTCTCACATTGCAGAGAGAGTGAGTTGAACCTGAGGTTCACCATGCCTCAGGCAAGGGAGAGGTTGAGAAGGCAGGACATACATGGTGACCTCAGCCAGTGTGGAAATTGAATCCATACTGTTGGTGTCACTCTATATCGCAAACCAGCCAGCCAAACAGGCAGGAGTTCTCAGTAGGCAAGACATCACTGTTGGTATTTTGATTTCAGGTGAAGAACTAATCCCATTTGCCAGCATTTGGCCCATATCCCTCTAAACATTTATTATTTAAATATCACTTAGAAAGACTGCAGAAAGCTGCAACACAAAGAGAATTATTCTGCTCCTATGATGCTGCTTGGCCTGCTGTGTTCATCCAGCCCTGCACCTTGTTGTCTCAGATTCTCCAGCATCTGCAGTTCCTACTATCTCTATATATGAAACACAGAAAGCTAGCATGTTGGCGCAGCAAGTAATCAGGAAGTCTAATGGAATGTTGGTTCTTATTTGAAGGGAATCGTGTCTAAGAGTAGACAAGTCTTACTGTATCTGTACAGGATGCTGGTGAGACTACATCTGGACTACTGTGGGCAGTTTTGGTCTCCTTATTTAAGGAAAGATACCATTTCATTGGAGGCAGTTCAGAGAAAGCCCACTAGGATGATTCCTGATATGGAGGGGTTGTCTTGTGAGCAAAGGTTAAACAGCTTGGGTCTGTACTCATTGGAGTTTAGAAGAAAGAGAGGTGATCTCATAGAAACATGTAGGATATGTAAGGTGCTTGACAGAGTAAATGCTAAGAGAATGTTTCACCCCACGGGAGAGTGTCAGACCAGAGTGCATAGTCTCAGAATAAAGGGGCATAAATTTGAGACTGAGAGGAGGAAGAATTTCTTTTCTCAGAGGGTTGTAAGCCTTTGGATCTCCTTGCCACAGAGAGCTATGGGGGTAGAGTTCTTGTGTATAATTAAAACAGATAGTGAAATTTTTGATTAGGAGGGGAATCAAGAGTGATGGGGAAAGGACAGAAAAAAGGATATGAGGAATGTTGGATGAGCCATGATCATGTTGAATGGCAGAGCAGGCTTGAGGGGCTGAATGGCCGACATCTGATGCCACAACAAGATTCTGCCCAATCCTTGGGTCAATGAATGTTTCCAGTGTTTCCTACTTTGTTTTAGATTTCCAGTGTCTGCAGTATTTTGCCTTCATTTTGGAGCTGCCAGAACCCAAACCAAGCATCATGAGCATCTTATTAATGAGTATGCAACTTGATAGCACTGCTGATGACTCCTTCCGTTATTTTGCTGACAAGTGGGATAGGTTTCTGAGGTGATAGGTGGCTTAGGTTTACCTTGTTAAGCTAAATGTGAAAGACACCATGGCATATACTTGCAGAAGAGGCAGGAGCTCTACTAGCTTGCTGGTCAACATTAATACCTTAACCAAAATCACCAAAATAAATGAGTTATTGATCAAGTTGCTGCTTGTGGCACAAATTGCCTATGCAACAAATATGACAGCACTTCAAATATTATCTGTTGATAATAAAGTACTTGGAATGTCCTGAAGTACTAAACCAGTTTTTCAGTTTGAATTTTGGATTTGCTCTGTCTGCAATTCAAGCAGGACATTATGCACACTGTACCTTGTATGTTGCACAAATTGGTTTCCTTTCCAAATGATTAATTACTTTAATAGAAGTAAGATTACAAGTGGAACAGGTAGACTCAAAGCAATGGTCTCAGAGTCCTCTTAAAGTAAGGAAAATGTTGGCAGCTGGAACCTCCATTTCATTTTGACTTCCATTTGTTTTTATTTCAAAGTGTGGAGGAATACTGTGTAAAATTATGAAGTTCTTTCTCTGTTCAGACTAATCTTATCTCGCCTGCATATCTATTGTGCAACTACAACTGTAAATCAGTTTCTCCAATCCTTGCACTGAAGAGCTTTCAAATAGTTTCATGCTGATTTTTTCAGATGCCCTGGCACCTTCCTTTGTATTCAGAGTTGGTATAACCTCATCAAAAATATTGAGCTTTCCCTTTTTTGGCAAATAAGATTGTACATGTGCAACTTCCACTCATGAGTAAATTCATTTGGCTCCCACATATCAAACTCATATTGACATTTCCTTTTATATCAAACCTGTTGAGCATTACGCATTCTTTAGACATTGACAAGTTAAACATAGACTGAATATATAATGAATTAAATAACTTTTTTTGCTGGCAACACAAAATGATAAACAAGAAATCATTTACCAAGAAATCTTGGTTATCTCTAAGCTTTGCCCCTCCTGAGGGAACAAGACAACAACTAACCCACTGGGACTCAAAATTCACTCTCATAACTTAAGAACTTTAAAAATTGTAAACATCTATTGCCTATACCTCCCCCTCTACTTTTTAAACTTATTGCCCATGTTGTGTGACTGTAAAATGCTGCAATTTCCTATTTTTCTTGAGTTTAATAACCAATAAAGCCATCATCCCTTTCATTAACACAATATTTACTTGATCAAAACAGGGTTAAAGAAAGAGGAGAACCAATCATCCCTCCTCACCTGGTCATAACAATGGCTTAACATTTTTCAAGAACAACATTTACCAAAATCCTGGGTTACTTTCAAGGAAATTATTCACAAAACAACATTCACCAGTTCCATCTTCCTTGATAACGCTGAGGCAATGGCTTAGTGATATTATTGCTAGACTATTAATCCAGAGACTCTAATAGTGATCTGGACACCTGGGTTCGCATCCTGCTATGGCAGATGGTAGAACTTGGATTCTATTAATAATCTGGAATTAAGAATCTAACAGCGACCATGAAACTAGTGTTGATTGTTGGGAAAAACCCATCTGGTCCACTAATGTCCTTTAGGGAAATTAATCTGCCATCTTTATCTTGTCTGGCCTACATGTGACTTCAGATCCACTGCAATGTGGTTGACTCTTAACTACTCTCTGGGCCGTTGGAGATAAAAGATAAATGCTGGCCTAACCAGTGATGCCCACATCCTGTAAATGTATAAAAATAAATAAGCCAGGTAGCACTCACATCCAGAAAAAAGAGCAATAGTCTAAAGAAGGGCTGCAGTTTTAAGTATGGTGGACACCTGTCTTCAATCCCAAATTCAGACATGAAAGCCTAGAGGGTCTATCATTTGAACTCACCTGCTTTAGGTTATTGCTCTGACTCTGTCATGAAGAACGTAACTACACTGTGAGGCCAATGTTTCAGGAGATAACACTCTCTAGTCAATGATACTACACCTTCTACTGTGCCATCATTTGGCTTCAGATATAAAATAGTTTGTTCATAGGAAATGTAATTGGATGTGTTGTAATGTTTTTATTACTATTGTCACAACAAAATTAATAGGTTTAACAACTGACCTAACATGCAAAGTATGCATTTAACAACAGGGTGCAGTACAATTTTCTAACTCAATGTTTTGATTTGCACTGCAAGCAGAATTGAAGTAAAGCCAAAAGGAATCAGTAATTCCATCCAGCGAATTATTTTTACTTTTTTTCTAAATTACAAACTCTAGGTCCTTGAGATTATGCTTGATCTTAGTTAATGCTTGTTAAAATTCCTTCTTTTCCTATTTTGATGAAAGAGCTACCTCATTTAAAATGTGTATTAAATAAACTGTTCTTTAGCATCATTGTAGTGCCCTGTAAACATAACCTCTATACAATACATAATTCTGTAGAACAAGAACACTAAAGAGCAGCATTTGGCAGATGATACAACCACACAGTAACAAATCATCCTGTTTTTTGACTAAATCCAAAAATGGGAGAGATCAGCATGGAGAAACTCTAGATCTTACTGCAGTCAGGCACAAACAGGAAAGTCACTAAGATTGGGAGCCTGATTGATAAAAGGACGACTCACTACTGATGCTGGGTGATTAAAGACTGGCAGCTCTAGTACTTGGCAAGAAAGAAAGTGGGAAGATATTATTTTGCAAACTGATCAAAGAAAGACAACTATGAACCAAGAAAGCCATGAACTAACTAGCACCTAAGTATTTTTCTCCTCTCTTTAAACTTATGATAAAATAAAATAGATGACACCCCAGTCCAATAATATAGAAGCATTACTAAAATATGACACAGATGCTGTGCATATACATGTTCTTTCTGTCTACAAAGGAAAGAGCTCTGTGTATTGTATATTAATACATGTTGCTTCCAGTACAAACAAATGTGTCACATTGTGAGCCCAAATGATAATTCTGAATTAGTTATTAACCTGTTTCAACTCAATAGAGTAGACAACATCCATTTGCCAGATTGGCAATGCCTTGACCAATCGATATCAACCTGTCTAGTTTAAAATTTAAACAAACCCTGGCAGTTAACTTTCAATCAATATGAATGGGTGCATTCTCCATGGCAATGCCTCTATCAGTCAACCTCTACTTGCTCACCATTCAGTACACTCCACACAAGCAGTGTAAATATCTTTCCTTTTGAATTGGTATTCTTGAGAAAGTCATGCAGAAGGTCTTGGCCAATAAAATACACCTCCGATTCCTAATGGATGACCAACCCAAGAAATAGGTGAGTGTCTTGGGTGAGTGTATGGAGAGGGATCTTGTGAGGTGGGGATTGTGGTGATAGAGGGTGGGATTTATAAGCAAGAGCAGTGAAGCAGCTCTCTAGTTATTGAAGAGTAAGTAAAATATATTCTAGCCCTCTGCAAACATTACGGGCAGTACGGTGACTCAGTGGTTAGCACTGCTGTCTCACTGCGCCAGGGATCTGGCTTTGATTCCAGCCTCAGGTGACTGTGTGGAGTTTGCACATCCTGCCTGTGTCTGCATACGTTTCCTCTGTGTGCTCTGGTTTCCCTTCACAGTCCAAAAATATACAAGCGAGGTGGATTGGCCATGCCAAATTGTCTATAGTGTCCACAGATATGTAGGTCAAGTAGATTCTCCATGGTAGGCGAGGGGTTACAGGGATAGGGTAGGAGGGTGGGTCTTGGTGGGATGCTTTTCAGAGGGTCAGTGTGGGCTAGATGGGCTGAATGGCCTTCTTTCACACTGTAGGGATTCTATGATACAGAATTCTATGATTAAACGGCTAAAATAACAAGAGTTAATGCCACAATCCTGTTGATGGAAATACAAGTTAAAATAGTGAATACATTTTGCTAAAAAACAAAGAATTGGAAACAAATACTGGAAATTAAAAACAAAATCAGAAATTGATGGAAAAACTCAGCAGTTGTGGGTTCTGCAGAAGGGTCACTGGACCTGAAACGTTAACTTTGCTTTCTCTCCACAGATGCTGCCAGACCTGCTGAGTTTTTCCACCAATTTCTGAATATATTTTACTTTCTGTCTGTTATCTTGAAAACTGCTTTGAAACATACTCGCGATTTAAAATCAGGTCAAGTATTGTAGAGTGGTTTTTCTCACTGGACTAGTAAACTACAAAGTTGGCATAATAATCCAGGAGAACTTGGATGGTGGTTTAATTACCACCATGGTTATTTGAAACTTGAAATACACAGTTGGTATTAGTAAAAGTCACCACATGGCTGTTAGTTTATTATTAAATTAGTTCATCATTACCCTTCAGGGAAGGAATCCGATGTCATTATCCAAATCAGTCCCACAAAAATGTCATTGAACATTAGCTGCCAACTGCAGCAGCTATGGAGACCTTTCATTTATTACAATCTTCTCAAAGTGACTGGGTTAAACAGTAAATATTATCTACATCCCAAAATGAATTAAAAAGTAACTGGATGTTGCTGATTATCACAAATAAATTTGACTTTTATATTTGATCAGGCATTTTAAAGAAGTAGCAAAAACAAAAGTTCATACAAGAGAATTAATCTGAAAGAGGTAATAAACAAAAAAATTGATATTTCAAAGAGTACAAAGTCCATACGCAGGTGGGGCGGGGGTACGCAAGGTATGATATATAAAATACAATGATCAAGGTTGCATCAATCTACTTTTCATTATGTACTTAATTTGTTTTGTCCACTTGAACACTAACAACTTCTTATACTCGCAATGAGCCTTTAACTTGTTGATGATTGCAAATTTTGTAATTTAGTAATTGCTACCATTTCTATGAATCATGTGAATGGTAAGGATCCTTAAGAAATGCTTCTGATCACTGCAAAGGACTGGATTTATTTGAATATTTAACTTCTGTTTCTGACCAGTTTATTTTCTATTCAGTTCACAAATCTTCCAATAATTTTCTGGTCCTAAACATCCTCCAAAAATATTTAGAAACATTAAAAAATTATTTTGGAAATTCCAATCAAATTGGAAGTTCAGATAGTCAATGAGGAGAGAGCATTCGACCCAGCCAGTTCATTCTGTCTCTCAGCTCAATTTAGGTACCCAAATTTCCTTTGAAAAGTCATATCTCAAAAGATATATTTTTCTTCCCAGATGAGCTAAAGTAAATCCGAAATTGAGTATTGCAAAAACAAGACACTTTTTGTCAAAGCTTTTTATCTTGCTCTCATCAGGACAAATCTCAAGATAACCAAATTCAAAGGAAAAGGTTACATTTACACTACATGAATGGGAAGTACTGAATGGTGAACAAGTAGAGGCTGATTGGTTGAGGGATCGCCAAGAAGAATGCACCTGCTAATACTGATTGACAGTTAACTGCCAGGAGCTGTTCAAATTTTAAACAAGGCTGGTTGACATAGATTGGTCAAGACATTGCCCCAAGAAATAATCCAGAAAATGGATGTCATCTACTTAGTTGAGTTGAACAGGTTGACAACTAATTTAGAATTGTCAGATGACCTGCAATGTGGCACACTTGTCTGTACTGGAAGCTATATGTATTAGTACACAGTCTTTTTCCTTGCAGACAGAAAGAACACATACATGTACAACATCTGTGTCATTTTTCAGTAATGCTTCAATATTATTGGACTGGGGTGTCTGCTATTATGATTTGTTCATGAATTTAAAGAGGAAAGAAAAATACTTTCAGGCTATTTAGCTCATGGCTTTCTTAGTTCATGGTCCTCTTTGAATGATTAGTTTTGCAAAATAAACTCTTTCCATTTATTTTTAATTCATTCACAGGATGGGGACATTGCTAGCTAGGCCAGCATTTATTGCCCATCCCTAATTGCCCAGAGTCAACCACATTGAGCTGGTGCAGCGGTACAAAAGTTAGCACTGCTGCCTCACAGCACCAGGGACCCAGGTTTGATTCCAGTTTTGGGTGACTGTCTATGTGGCGTTTGCTCATTCTCCCTATGTCTGCGTTGGTTTCTGTCAGGTGCTCTGGTTTCCTCCCAAAGCTCAAAGATGTGAGGTTAGGTAGTTTGGCCATTTCCTGTAGTGTTCAGTGATGTGCAGGCTAAGTGGGTTAACTATGGTAAATGTAAGGTTATGAGGATAGGTGGGAGGGTCTTTGGAGCGTCGGTGCAGACTTGATGAGCCAAATGGTCTCTATCTACACTACTGGGCTAAGCATCTGGAGTCACATGTTTGCCAGACCAGGTAAGGGAGGCAGCTTAAAGGAGATTAGTGAACCAGATGAGTTTTTCCTGATAACTGAGAACAGATTCATGGTCACCATTAGACCCTTATCTGCCATAGAATTTTTGAACCTAGGTCTCCAAAACATTACCTGGGTCTCTGGATTTTATTTTCTATTCATTCACATAATGAGGCCATCACTGGCTGGGCAGCATTTTTTGCCCATCCCTAATTGCCCAGAGGGCAGTTAAGAGTCAACCACATTGCTGTGGGTCTGGAGTCACATGTAGGCCAGACCAGGTAAGGATGGCAGTTTCCTTCCCTAAAGGACATTAATGAACCAGAAGGGTTTTTCCAATGATCGACAATGGATTCATGGTCATCATTAGACTCTTAATTCCAGATATTTATTGAATTCAAATTCCACCATCAGCCATGGCGGGATTCAAACCCAGGTCCCCAGAACGTTATCTGGGTCTCTGGATTGGCAGTCCAGTGATAATATCACTAGGCCGTCACCTCCCCCTCCAGATAATTTACCAGATTTAAAGAGGGGCATCAAAGGCTAGCACCCAGCACAGGTGAGAAGAAACAAATGGACAGTAGACAAGCATCAACAAGAAGAGCCAGGTCAAGACAAGCTAATGGAATTCATGGAGCTAACTCAGGACGCAGGGTGAAAGAAAGGGCTCTAATGGATGGAGAGCAGACAGAGAAAGAACATTTTAATAAGTTTTAATTAATATTATTGAATTTGTGTTGATTTTTAGCAATCTATTATTTTGAAACAGCAATGAGAAATTTAACATAATTCATAATAAAAACCAAAAGAACCCAAGGAAGGGTCACCGGACCTGAAACGTTAACTCTGTTTCTTCCTTCACAGATGCTGCCAGACCTGCTGAGCTTTTCCAGCAACTTTGTTCACATAATTCACGTTTGAAATCACTTCTAAAGAATTACAGTTTTACACAGAAATCCTGAATTAACACCTTCAAATTGCCACCCTACTACAAAATTATGCTTTGGAGAAGGCCATATATTGAAATGAAATATTTCCTTTGAGGTTTCTCACCCCAAAATGTCAATAAATTTGCTTTATTAAAATCAATGTGCAACATTTCATATACATCAGAAATAAGTCTAATTGATTCCTCGTACATTAATTTCTCAATAAGTAACAGAAAATTCAAACACATCATTTAAATTTTAATAGTGAGAAATAAAGTTTTCCAATTCTGAACTGATATAAATCAATTCAACATTACCAGTTAATCATTTCCTTTCCATACCGTTAGGCTTCAACACATTAAATTGAGCAATTTAATATATATAAAACACTTGATATAAATTAATTTAAAAATACCTGAACACAAATAATCTTCCTGTGAAGCTGGAATTCACGCAACACTTCCCTCTATTCAGTTCATTCTAATTACACTGTTGTGTCAGGCGTAATTAATTTACTATAAATTAAAATGTACTTAGTAGATTAATTCATCCTTGCAAACAATTCAAATATCTTTTTATATTTTTCATTCTTCACTCATGTCATATTTTGCCGTTTCTGTTTTCTGAACAACAGCTGATATGGCAATTTTGCAAGGTTCTCTGTGAACACCTGCCTACAGGAAAATTATCAAAAACAAACAAAAACCGAAAGAACTTTGGATGCTGTACATCAGGAGCAATGGCAGAAGTTGCTGGAAAAGCCCAGCAGATCTGGCAGCGTCTGTAAAGAAAAATCAGAGTTAACATTTCGGGTCTGGCGCTCCTTCCTCAGAATTGAAAGTTGCTAGGAAAATGTTGGTTTACACGCAGAAGTGAGGGAAGGGAAGGGAGCAAGGAGTAAACAATAGTGGAGATCGACCCCAAGTGAGAGAAGAGCAGTTGGATAGACAAAGGAGTTGATAACGATCTGGCTAGGAGGGTGAGTAGCTGTTAATGGGGACAGTTAGTGACTAACAATAGGCAGTGTGTAATGGCAGGCTATGTGATAACTATGTGGTAGGTGGGGCAGGGGGTTAGGACATGGGAGAGTTTATGCCTTAAAATTATTGAACTCAATATTGAGTCCAGAGGGCTGCAGGGTTCCCAAGCAGAAAATGAGGTGTTGTTCTTCCAGCTTGTGCTGGGCTTCACTGGAACACCGCAGCAAGCCTGAGACAGAGATGTTGGCCGGGAAGCAAGGTGGTGTGTTAAAATGGCAGGCAACTGGAAGCTTAGGTCTTTTTTGCGAACGGAACGTAGATTTCTGCGAAGCGGTCACTCATTCTACGCTTCGTTTCTCCAGTGTAGAGGAGTTTACATTGTGAGCAGCGAAAGCAGTAGACTAGATTGTGTGAAGTGCAGATAAATTGTTGCTTCACCTTGGGCCCTTCCATACTGGGGAGGGATGATGTAAATGGACAGGTGTTACACCTTCGATGGTTGCAGGGGAAGGTGCCATGGGCCTGTGTGGGGGAATGTTAGGAGTGAAGGAAGTGACCATAACTGACCATAATCAGGGTGTCCAAGAGGGAACGGTCGCTGTGGAAGGCGGAAAAGGGAGCGGAGGGGAATATGTGTCTGGTGGTAACATCTCACTGGAGATCGTAGAAATGGTGCCTGATGACCTTCTGGATGTGGATGCTGGTGAGATGGTAGGAAAGGACAAGGGGAACCCTATTGCTGTTGCAGGAGGAAGAGAAGGGGTGAGGGCAGAAGTGAGGGAGATAGGTAGGACCCGGTTCATTGTCCTGTCAACAACTGTGCTGGGAATCCTCGGTGAGGAAGAAGGAGGCTGTCTTGTCGAAGTTGGCCTCATCTGAACACGTGCAACAGAGATGGAGGAACTGAGAGAATGGAGTCTTTACAGGAAGCAGGGCGCAAGGATGTGTAGTCCAGGTAGCTGTGGGAGTCGTAGGTTTATAGTGGATATTAGTGGTCAGTCCATCTCCAGAAATAGAAACAGAGACGTCGAGAAAGGGAAAAGGAGGATTGAGAGATAGTCCAGGTGAAAGTGAGAGCGAGATGGAAATTCGAAGCAAAATCGATGAACTTTTCCAATTCAGGACAAGAAAGAGAAAGCAGCACCGATGACATCATCGATATATCGGAGAAAGTGTTGTGTTTGGGAGGTGGAATAGTACTGGAACAAGGAATGTTCCATTTACCCCACGAAGAGACAGGCATAAATGTTAGCCAGAACACCAAGAGAATTCCCGTAATCTTTTTCTGGGAGTACCTTGGAATCTTTTATGTCACTCTGAGTGGGAAATAAATGAACTTAGTCATAAGGTAGCACCCTTAACAGTACACAACTTGTAAATGCAGTTCAAAAGTGCCAACCTTGACTACAGACGAGTACCTGGAGTGTGACTTGAACCTATAACTTTCTGACTTGGAATCCTAGTTTGGACTAGTCTATAGGCCAAAGAGCTCTTCATTCGCTGACCTACATTGGTTCCTGGCCCACCAACACCTTGGATGAAATTTTCCTGTTTGAATTTGCAATATTGCACAAGTGTGATTTGTTGGTGTCGTATCAGCCAATGACTGGAGTGACTTATCTCACCTGAATGCATTTTTTTTTAGCTCATTATCAAGGTAAGTGAGCTGTTATGCAAGTTACTTGGTAAATTGCATGGTAAGCCAGCTGGAAGTATCCACTACTGGTGTGACCTTCTGGGCTCGAAAGCTGCTCACCTCTTTTGAGGGTAGGGCCATTGAGCCAGTTGGAGAAGACCAGTATATATGATTCACAGCAGTTTCTTGGATATCTAACACAGATCTAAAAAATCTGGCAGTTATGGTCACAAATGAGTTTTTTAAAAAGTGTCTATGTTCCCTTTGTATGAAATAGTAGTCAGCACTCCCCACCCCCACCTCCCTTTTCTACCTCAGTGGTCATATCCTTCCAGTCTTCTTATTGTATGTGAGGATATAGCAGCTGTAACATGTTGGTTTGTAGTCATTGGGATTATGTGTTAGGGGCTGCTGTGGGAGTGCCCCTATTCATGGGCCAAGATTCAAGTCCCACTTGCTTCAGAGATGTGTCATATACAATCTGAACAGGTTGATTAAAAAAAAGTCTAGACTTACGCATTTGGACATTTGAGAAGATTGGGTTGTTGAGTCTTGTGGCAATCAGTTGCCACAATTTACTCATACTTATTCCTTCACGAGTGCATTTCTGAATTGGACATTCTGACAAATGTTGACATTCAGATAACCTACAAATTGAAGAAAACTTAATTGCATTGTTTAATGGCTGGAGTCATGGTGAGTGCTACAGTCCCTTAGTTCCAAAGCTAAATTCTGCTTCCATTGAAAAAAAACAGTTGCTAACTCTGCCCAATTTGGATGCTCTTTGTTACTCATTGACACCTTACTGCGCAGTTGATTTTTAATCCAAATGGCAAGGTTGCAAATTTACATTCGTCTGAGTCTTGCAGGCTCCACCTCTGACCCATGACTTATCCCTCAGTCTTAACTATGCTTGTGCCTGTGATAACCCTGATTCAGATAAGCCCCTTTTGCATTATCATAAATGGGCCTACCTTATGCCTGCAACTTTAAACCTAGACAGTTTAAAGCACTGCTGCAACACATGACTGTTAAGGTTCCAACGTACATGGTGGTCCAGTGCCCACACCCATTTAGAACAAAGAACGTAGAACATAGAATATTACAGCGCAGTACAGGCCCTTCGGCCCTCAATGTTGCGCCGACCTGTGAAACCAATCTGAAGCCTATCTAGCCTACATTATTCCATTATCATCCATATGCTTATCCAATGACCATTTAAATGCCCTTAAAGTTGGCGAGTCTACTACTTTGCAGGCAGGGCATTCCACGCCCTTAATACTCTCTGAGTAAAGAACCTACCTCTGACATCTGTCCTATATCTATCACCCTTCAATTTAAAGCTATGTCCCCTCGTGCTAGTCATCACCATCCAAGGAAAAAGGTTCCCACTGTCCACCCTATCTAATCCTCTGATCATCTTGTATGTCTCTATTAAGTCACCTCTTAACCTTCTTCTCTCTAACGAAAACAGGCTCAAGTCCCTCAACCTTTCCTCATAAGACCTTCCCTCCATACCAGGCAACATCCTGGTAAATCTCCTCTGCACCCTTTCCAATGCTTCCACATCCTTCCTATAATGCGGTGACCAGAACTGTACACAATACTCCAAGTGTTTTGTACAGAGTTTTGTACAGCTGCAACATGACCTCATGGTTCTGAAACTCAATCCCTCTACCAATAAAACCTAACACACCCTATGCCTTCTTAACAACGCTATCAACCTGGGTGGCAACTTTCAGTGATCTATGCACATGGACACCGAGATCTCTCTGCTCATCCACACTACCAAGAATCTTACCATTAGCCCAGTACTCTGTATTCCTGTTACTCCTTCCAAAGTGAATCACCTCACACTTTTCCGCATTAAACTCCATTTGCCACCTCTCAGCCCAGCTCTGCAGCTTATCTATGTCCCTCTGTAACCTGCAACATCCTTCCGCACTATCCACTACTCCACTGACTTTGGTGTCATCCGCCAATTTACTAACCCATCCTTCTACACCCTCATCCAGGTCATTTATAAAAATGACAAACAGCAGTGGCCCCAAAACAGATCCTTGAGGT
Organism: Rhincodon typus; assembly: GCF_021869965.1. Lineage (NCBI taxonomy): Eukaryota > Metazoa > Chordata > Chondrichthyes > Orectolobiformes > Rhincodontidae > Rhincodon > Rhincodon typus. Next base: position 30,082,803 of record NC_063360.1, on the reverse strand, counting down.
ACACCACTAGTAACTGAACTCCAGGATGAACATTTCCCATCAACCACCACCCTCTGTCTTCTTACAGCTAGCCAATTTCTGATCCAAACCACTAAATCACCCTCAAACACATGCCTCCGTATTTTCTGCAATAGCCTACCATGGGGAACCTTATCAAACGCTTTACTGAAATCCATATACACCACATCAACCGCTTTACCCTCATCCACCTGTTTGGTCACCTTCTCAAAGAACTCAATAAGGTTTGTGAGGTATGACCTACCCTTCACAAAACCATGTTGACTATCCCTAATCAAATTATTCCTTTCCAGATGATTAAAGATCCTATCTCTTATAATCGTTTCCAACACTTTACCCACGGCTGAAGTAAGACTCACTGGTCTATAATTACCAGGGTTGTCTCTACTCCCCTTCTTGAAGAAGGGGACAACATTTGCTAGTCTCCAGTCTTCTGGCACTATTCCTGTAGACAATGACGACATAAAAATCAAAGCCAAAGGCTCTGCAATCTCCTCTCTAGCTTCCCAGAGAATCCTAGGATAAATCCCATCCGGCCCAGGGTCAGCATAACTGGCCTTAACAGCCTCTTCAAGACCATACAATCATGTCTGATAAATTATCAGGTCCCACCCTGCTGTCTGCAATTGCCTTCCATGACTGTTAGTATTTCCTCTGGAACTCGATACATTGAGACCTGATCCGCAGAATTGAGTATGCCATGGAGCCACAGCTGAAAAATGCCCAGATTCTTATCAACCTCTCCACTCTGACTGACTATGGACCCCTCCCCATCTGTGCCACCCTGGACTGAGTTAGCAGGACAGCTTGACTGAATACCTGCCTTTCCCTCTGTGCTGAAGTCCTATCTCTGGGCCAGAAACTGGCAGCTTTTCACTCTGTCCCAAAGATTGACCTCTGAGCCAGAGGCTACTGGCTACCCTTTAGCATATACCATGGAGGGACCAACTGCAGCTGCAGTGGTTCCATCTAAAGTGAAGAGAAGGAAGATGGCTGGCACAGCTTGAATTCATCCTAGGCAGGGGATCCAACTCGATAGATTTGAGTCTCTTTCCATAGGCGTGTTCTTGAAACAAGTTTCTAGATCGGGCAGAAGTCGGTTGGGAAGAAAACATTAATAAAGTGAGTTGTGTGATTAATGACATGAAAATACATGCTGATACGTTTCTCGGCACCTGATGGTGAGAATTTGATTTTACTATCTAAGGAAGGAGAAGTTGCTTAAAACAGATTAACGCAATATTCAGAATCTGATTTTTAGACTCTCATCCAATTAAGCCAGTATTCTCACCATTATTCTAACAATTTCAGGAGGGGACAATTATGACCCTTAATTTTAACATTTGTGCCCTTTTTCAAATCCCTCCACAACCACCTCCAGCCCTAAAACCCTCTGCGGACTTTGTGCTCCTCCAGCTCCAGCATTCCCCTAATTTTCACCACTAGCAATAGTGTCTTAAACTATGTAGCTCTAAAATTTTAGAATTCCATCTCTAATTGTCTTTATCTCACTCTCCTTGCCTCATGACATGCTTTGAAACCTACTTCTCTGACCACACTTTTAGCCTAATACTGCCTTCTTTGGTTGGGCATCAGTTTTTGTCTGATCATGTTCCTCTATTATATTACATTAAAGTAACAATGGAAATACACATCTTTTTTCTTAACCATGTCACATTTCAATTTACTCATGTTGTCATAGAGTCACAGAGATCTACAGCACAGGCGAAGGTCCTTCGGCTCATCAAGTCTGTGTCAGTCAGGAGAAAACTTGTAACTATACTAATGCCATTTCCTAGAACATGGCCCTTAAAGGCCTTGTATGCCTTGAACTCAGAACTGACTGCCTTTGCTGTTTGGTTTCAAGTATCTCTGGGCATCAGAATTTGTTCTAAGAAACATAAACAAACAGTGAAATTCACAGCTGACCTTGGAGAAACCTGTGTGGGGAAGCAGCTAAGTGGCTCCTTTTAAAGGGTAACTTTACTTTTTTTGTGATTATTTGTTTTATTGAGATTGGTCTCTTGATTAAACTTTAAAAACATAAAACATAGGTACTAAGTTAACCTGGAGCAGGGTTTTTTAGAGCAGTAAAACTGTGCTATTTTCTGGGTCTGTAGATTGTTAAGGTGGAAGATGGACTTTGGTAGAGTGATGTGCTCTTCCTGTCGGATGTGCGAGATTAGGGAGAGTTTCCCTGTTACTGATGATTATGTCTGCAGGAAGTGTGTTTGGTTGTGAATCCTATCGGATCACATGGATCGGTTGGAGCGGCAATTAGAGGCAATGAGGAATTTACAAGTGCTAGGGGATGTGATGGACATCAGTTTCAGGAAGGGAGATAAACTGAAGATACAGTCAGGTCGATGGGTTACCTCCAGGAAAGGTATGAGAGGGAGGCAGGTCATGCAAGAGTCTCCTGTGGCTATCCCCATCTCAAACAAGTATGCTGTTCTGGAAAATGGAGGGGACAATGCACTCTTTGGAGAACGTAGCACTGACAGCCACGTTTCTGGTACTGAGTCTGGCTCTAATGTAACGAGGAATATATCAGGTTCCAAGCAATCGATTGTAACAGGGGACTCTCTCGTCAGATGCACAGACAGAGATTTCTGCGGCTGACAACGAGACATCAGAATGGTGTGTTGCTTCCCTAGTGCTAGGATCAAGGATATGTTGGACAGGAGAGGGACCAGCAGGAAGTCATTATACAAATTGCAACTAATGGCATAGGAAGAGAAAAGGACGAGATTCTGAGGAGAGAATATAGGATGTTTGGCAGGAATTTAAGAAGTAGGCCCTCAAGGGCAGTAACATCTGGATTACTCCCAGTGCCATTAGCTAGTGAGAGTAGAAAGAGGAGGAAAGAGCAGATGAATGCCTGGCTGAGGAGCTGGTGCAGGAGAGAAGGATTCACATTTTTGGATCATTGGAATCTCCTCTGGGGTAGAAGTAACCTGTATAAGGAGGACAGGTTGCACCTGAATTGGAAGGGGACTAATATACTGGCGGGGAGATTTACTACAGCTGGTCGGGAGGATTTAAACTAGTGGGGAAGGGGGAAGTGGGTGGGGCAGGTTTGGACGGTGGTACCCAGGGTGCAGAAAGAGATCGGTCTAAAACTGGTGCAGTTGGGGAAAGGAGTAAGTCAAACAGTCAGAGCAGGCAGAAACAAAGCAGAGAATGAGGTAGGTCTGATAAACTGCATTTATTTCAATGCAAGAGGCTCAACAGGTACAGCAGATCTACTCAGGTCATAGTTGGGAACACGGGACTTGGATATCATAGCGATTAATGAGGCGTGGCTCAGGGATGGACAGGACTGCAGTTTAATGTTCCAGGGTATAAATGCTTTAGGAAGGATAGAAAGTGGGGGGTGGGGGGGTGGGAAAGAGAGGCAGGGGAGTGGCATTTTTGATTAAGGGTAACATTACATCTGTACACAGGGAGGAAATTCCTGGGAATATGTCTAGGGAAGTTATTTGGGTGAAACTAAGAAATCAGAAAGGGATGATCACCTTATTGGGGTTGCACTGTAGAACCCCAATAGCCAGCATGAAATTGAGAAACAAGTTTGTAAGGGAATGTCAATTATCTGCAAGAATACTACGGTGTTTATGGGAGGCGATTTTAACTTTCCAAACATAGACTGGGACTACCATAGTGTTAAAGGCTTGGATGGAGAGGACTTTGTTAAGGGTGTACAAGAAAATCTTCTGATTCAGTATGTGGATGTATCTACTGGAGAAGGAGCAAAACTTGACCTACTCTTGGGAAATAAGGTAGGGCAGGTGACTGAGGTGTCAGTGGGGGAGCACTTTGGTACCAGTGACCATAATTCTATTAGTTTTAAAATAGTGATGGAAAAGGATAGGCCAGGTCTAAAAGTTAAAGTTCTAAATTAGAGGAAGGCCAATTCTTGCATTCGGCAAGAACTTTCGAAAGTTGATTGGGGGTGGGATGTTTGCAGATAAAGCGACGGCTAGAAAATGGGAAACCTTCTAAAATGAGATAGCAAGAGTCCAGAGATAGTATGTTCCTGTCAGGGTGAAGGGCAAGGCTGGTAGGTGTAGGGAATGAGGATGACTAGGGAAATTGAGGTTTTGGTCAAGAAGAAGAAGGAAGCATATGTCAGGCAGAGACAGCAGAGATCGAGTGAATCCCTCGAAGGGTATAAAGGTAGTAGGAGTATTCATAAGAGGGAAATCAGGAGGGCAAAAAGGGGACATGAGATAACTTTGGCAAATAGGGTTAAGGAGAATCCAAAGGAACTCTACAAATACATTAAGGAAAAAAGAGTAACCAGGGAGAGAATAGGGTCCCTTAAAGGTTAGCATGGCCACCTGTGTGTGGAACTGCAGGAGATGGGGGAGATAATAAATGTATAGTTTACATCAGTGTTTATGGTGGAGAAGGATATGGAACATAGCGAATAGGGGGAAATAAATAGCGACATCTTGAAAAATATCCATATTACAGAGGAGGAGGTACTGGGCGTGTTGAAATGTGGATAAATCCCTGGGAACTCATCAAGTGTATCCTAGAGCTCTGTAGAAAGCTAGGGAAGTGATTGATGGGCTCATTCCTGAGACATTTGTATCATTGATAGCCACAGGTGAGGTGCACGAAGACTGGAGGTTGGTGAACATCATGCCACTATTTAAGAAACGTGGTAAGGAAAAGCCAGGGAAATATAGACCGGTGAGTCTGACATTAGGGGTGGGCAAGTTGCTGGAGGGAATCCGGAGGGACATGATTTACATGCATTTGGAAAAGGAAGGACTGATTAGGGATAGTGAACATGGCTTTGTACGTGGGAGATCATGTCTCACTAAATTGATTGAGTTTTTTGAAGAAGTAACGAAGCAGATTGATGAGGACAGAATGCTTGATGTGATCTATATGGATTTCAGTAAGGTGTTTGACAAGATTCCTCATGGTAAACTGGTTAACAAGGTTAGATCACATGGAATACAAGGATAACTAGCCATTTGGATACAGAACTTGCTCAAAGGTAGAAGACAGAGGGTGGTGATGGAGGGTTGCTTTTCAGACTGGAGGCTTGTGACCAGCGGTGTACCACAAGGATTGGTGCTGGGTCCACTGCTTTTCATCATTTATATAAATGATTTGGTTGTGAACATAGGAGGTATGGTTAGTAAGTTTGCAGATGACACCAAAATTGGACGTGTAGAGGTCAGCAAAGAAGGTTACCTCAGAGTACAACGGGATTTTGATCAGATGGGCCAATGGTCCAAGGAGTGGCAGGTAAAGTTTAATTTATGTCAGGGGATGCATTTTGGAAAGGCAGATCAGGGCAGGACTTATACACTGAATGGTACGGTCCTGGGGAGTGTCGCTGAACAGAGAAAGCTTAGAGTGCAAGATCTTAGTTGCTTGAAAGTAGAGTCGCAGGTGGAACCTGCACTCCAAGGTCTTTTTGTTCAGCAACATTCCCCAGGACCGTACCATTCAGTGTATAAGTCCTGCCCTGACCTGCCTTTCCAAAATGGGATAAATGCTGGCAAATGGGACTAGATTAATTTAGGATGTCTGCTTGGCATGGACAAGTTGGACTGAAGGGTCTGTTTCCATGATGTACAGCTCTGTGACTCTATGACTCTAGGTTCACATCAAAATACTTCTCAAACATTGTGAGAGTTTCTGCCTCTACCACTCTATAAGGCTTTGAATTCCAGATTCCCCTCCACTCTCTGGGTGAAGTACGTTTCCACACATCCCCTGTTGCCCCTTACATAATCTATATCCCCAGTCATTGATCCCTCCATCAAGGGGAAAAAGTCTATTCCTGACTACCTTATTTTTGGTCCTCATGACATTATACATCTCAATCGTGTACCCACCTCGGTCTTCTCTGCTCCAAAGAAAACAACTCCAGTCCGTCCAACCTCTCTTCATAACTAAAACTCTCCTGCCCAGTTAAAATCTTTGTGAATCTCCTCTGCACCCTCTCCAGCGCAAACATGTGGCTCCCAAAATGTGGAATCCAAGCCTGCATACAATCCAGCTTAACCTCAATGCTCTTTTGTTCTATGTCTTGGCTAATAAAGGCAAGTATCCCATAGGCCTTCTTAACCACTATTGTGTCCCAAACTTCAGAAAGAAATGTATCAAAGATATTAAGGGATATGGGACAGAGCAAAGTATATGGAGTTAGGCCATGATGTCATTAAATGGCAGAATGGACTGGAGGGGTTGAATGACTTACTACTGTTCCTATGTTCCTGTGAGATAATTTGCCTGATCTGGACCTAACTTTAAAAAGGCCTACACATCTCCACTGATTCAGTTATGAACATCCACTTGTAAGCTGGCTCCTGCAGCTCCAGCAGCTCCAGCACTGAACATAATTTTCCCATGGCATGGAGTTATGGTAGGACACCAGTTTAACTCTTCAAGAAACTTGGATCATATTGCCCTGGTTTAGATATGAGCAAAGAGACAGAAGCTGACCAGCATCTATAGCATCATATTCCATGGGCAAGAATTCTTCGGGAGAGAAAGAGAAAATGCTGGTAGAAAGAAAAGCATTTTTTAAAAATGTTAAGGAGTCTTTCTGCGCCGCTGTATATTTGGACTTAAAAATTCATCCACTATGTTACACAAAATAGCCCAAACACTGATGCAGAATTTTCCCCACAGAACCTTGTGAATGCAGTCACAATGATTCAGATATCTTCTTCGGTTTCTATTTTAGCTTTCTGCTTCTGTTTACTTTGGGATCCCATTTGTTTAAACAGTGACAGCTGATGATCTCATTGGGGGAACTGACTGGGAGGATTTATTGTGTCAAACAGCGTAAGACAACAGAAAACATAGCTGAAATGGCTCAATTGCTAAAGTGCCCACGGTCAACGACTGGATCTTCACTGAGTTTCATCTCTGCTTTACACTCTCTAGTTCAATTAGACATGATAGTTGGGACTTAATTAGAAAGAGAAATGTGATTTCCACAAAGAATTGTAGATAAATTACTGTAATTGATATATTGCAAACTCCTTCAGTCAGAGATGGAGAGAAATTCTGTTTTCTTCAAACAGTTTAACCAACCCTACACTTGTGTCAGGGTACAAACAGAAGGAAAACAGAAGGATTTCTACTAATTAGAACGGATTTCAGACTATGGATGTACAGATTACAGAATTTTCAACTACCTGCAAGGCATCCAAAATGTATGGTAAGAACTCTAATAAGATACATATTGCAGAGTACCACATGCTTACATTTTCACAGCATGTTAAACATTAACTAGGAAAGTAACTGGGAAATCTCCCTGCTGCCAATATATATATGTACGTGTGTGTACATAGTTGGAAACACAGTGCTCCTTAGTTAAAGTTTCAGGCTATTTAATTTCTATTTTGTTTTTCACATTCTGGTTAAAAAAAACAATTAAAATGACACAAGTTGTTATCTTGCCTCTAACGTATATAGTCAAGGCAGATATATGATTTTGTGGTTGGTGCCAAGTATTTCTAATGCTAAACTCAGAATTAGATGACATTGCATGGTTTTATGATGAATACAACAAGTTGATAACCAAGTATCTATTTTTAATCATTAAAAGGATGTAAATGTTGGCCAATGTCCCTCCGTACAGGAGATCTGAGATGGGAATATTGACATTGGAACATTGTGGTGTGTTAAAGTGGCAGACCGCTGGGAGCTTTGGATTATTTTTACAGAGGAGAACTATGCTTCCTGTTTGGATCTCAACATTTCTGTCTCCAGCCTGTTGCAATTCTCCAGCAAGGCTCAATGCAAGTTGGAGGAAAAACACCTCATCTTCTGCCTTAGCACCTTACAGCTTTCAGGACTTAATGTTGAGTTTAACAATTTTCAACCCATTTTTAAACATTTACATTTTTCATTAGTATCATACCTTTCTCAGCCTGTCAGCAGAAATTTCTTTTTCACCTCTCTTTCTTCTCTCTCTCTCTCTGGGCACAGTCTCCATGAACTCTATTCTCTGTTTCCTCCACGCCCAACCCATTCCTGGTCATCAGAATACATTCCACCCTTCTCCACCTAATTTCAGTTCTCACGAATGATCACTGGACTTGAAACTTTAACTCTGTCTTCTCTCTTGCCAAACCTGCTATATTTGTCCAGCAGTCTCTTGTTTCCATTCAGGAAATTTTTAGGTTCAGTTTTCCTGAGGATATAAATTTCAGCATTTTAATCTTTGTTTCTCTTTAAAACCCGAACTACTAGTCTGGCTTTACCCATGTGTGTATTATCATGAAGCACTTTTTCTGTTCACATCCATCTGTACGATAAGGCTACCGGTCCTTTATCGGACACCTCAAAGTCTACATCAAATTCTTTCCAGCTTTCCAACACTTTCTGTTTCGCAGTCTTTAACTACTTAATTTCTAATTTATTAGTAGCTACTAAAACATCACGATCAACGTTAACTTCTTATGATATTCGCGACCTGTTCCACAGTCCTTACTCTTGTCAAAACATGATTTGACTCGTCTCCTATCTCATTCTGGACTAATGCGACAAGATCTCTCCCACGTCTGAATTGAGCTCTTTTTGCCGGTCTGAGATATTGTCCCAGGTCTGTGCTCACTTCCAGGCCCAGTTTCAAATCTTCTACTGTGCTTTTTGGATTTCCACATGTTTACCTCATGTTGACAATCAATAGATCCTGCCTTCTGACCCTCATCATGCATATTTAGCCAATATTTGTATTTGCTGGTGGCACTCCCTGCTCTCCCAGTAATGGTGATATTTCTCCATTCGCTGGCCCATTCTTGCATATATGTCACTCCTTTGGAACAAATAGCCTCATTCCTTTCTTCAGTATCAATGTGCCTGTATTCATTAATTGAACTGAATTGAATTGAATTGAATTGAATTAGCTTTATTGTCACATGTACTCAAATGAGTTCAGTGAAAAGTTTATATGTCGCCACTTACAGCACCATCTTAGGTGCAAAGATACCGAGGTACAGCTTCTTTAGTTACAAGATCTTAGAAAATAGAGAAATAAAATGTCCAGCGTTGCAGAAATAAAAGTTCAGAACAGCGATCTTCCACGCAGACCATGCTGGCAACTAGACTCCAGTCCGCACCAAGCCTTGGCTCCAGATCACACCTGGCTTCACCATGGGGCTGGGTGACTGTTCAGATATTGCCTCAAGGCTCAACATCACGCTGAGGCCATGTCAGGCCTAAAGACCACCACATCGGGGTGAGAGGGTGACACACCATAAGGCCACCACGCCAGTCCAAGAGGCCACCACGCCACACCAAGAGGCCACCACTTCACAACAGGACGCTGCCACAGGAGGCCGCTACACCAGGCCGGAAGGCCACTCCTCATCGTGTCTGTGCTGATGCCAGGAGTAGAACCAGAGGCTGGGACAACCAGAGGCTGGGAGTCAACCAGAGGCTGGGAGTCATCTGGAGGCTGGGAGTCATCGGAGGCCGGGTGTTATCAGAGGACAGGAGAGAAGAAAACAAAAAAAAAGGGGAAAATAAAGAGAAGAAAAGAAGAACGGGCAGAGTGTACGAGCTCCAGCTGAAGCGTCCTACTCCACCGCCATCTTGGGAACCTGCTCCTTATAATTTTCCAGTGTGCAAATACAAAGTACATGAGGCTCCATCACTCTCTATTACTTGTTCATATACTTTAAACAATAATCAGTGCCAATTAAAACAGTTCAATTGCCATACAGTTTTCCATCACTACCTGTAATCTTACCTGAACCATTCCACTCTTTCTTTCCTTCTCTTCTGTAATATTCCATATCCACTGGATTAAAATTCATTTCTGAGGACCTTACCCAATATTGTAAGGCTCACTGAATTTTCTCTGAAAGCTAATCCTTGATGAACATCCTGCTCCTTGCGTACAGACCATTCAGATGCGCAGAAAAAGTGGAGCCAATTGTAGTCCCTTCCCAAGCCCTAGGGATGACCACTCATTATCAAAGGAATTTTCAGATTTCTCCAAAAAAACAATTGAAATGCACTGTAGTTCCAACTATTTGTAATGAGTTATTTGCATAGTGCACGCATGTCAGGGCAGAAACAATAACACAAAGTGATGGAGAAACTCAGCAGGCTTGGCAGCTTCTAAGAGAGTGAAACAGAGTTAATGTTTCAAGTCCGATATGACCCTTCTTGCTTACTGGACTTGAAACATTAACTCTATTTCTCTCTCCACAGATGCTGCCAGATCTACTGAGTTTCCCCAACACTTTCTGTTATTGTTTCTGATTTCCAGTGTCCGCAGAATTATGCTTTTATGTCAGGGCAGATGTTAATTTACAATTTGGTTGGTCCACTAAGATTTTATAAAGCATCTCATTGATTACCGATTGATTTCTTTCACTATCTCCATTTCTCGATGCTTTTTGTCAGCTTCTGTGTATTACAATAAGGTTCATGTTTTTACACTTATCTTTAAATTCATCTAGGCTTTGGTGCCACCAGAGAACGATTTGTTAGTTTGTGATTGATACAAACTTAGAGACATTGCAAAAACAGGACAGTGCAGAACATCAAAATAAAATTGATAAAATTGGTAGCATGGTCAAACAGGTAGCAGATGAAATTCAAGATAGCTGAGAAATGTGAGGTGGTACGTTTATATAGAAAGAACATGGAGAGACATGTCCTATGGTAAAGGATCTTTGGGAGCAGAGAGACGCAGGTATATAAATATATATTTTATAAATATATATGCATAAGTTATTAAAGGTGGCAAGGCAGGAGAGAGCAGTTAGTAAAGCAGACAGTATTCGAGGCTTCATTAAAAACAGGCACAGAGTACAAGAGCAAGGATTTTATGCTGACTTGTATGATATCACAGCTGAAATATGTACACACTTCTGAGCACCACATTACAGGTAGTATGTGAGCACATTGGAGGGAATATAGAAGATGTCTAGAGGGAGGAGAAACCTCATTAAGGAGGAAAGATTGGAGAAGTTGAGGCTGATTTCTTTGGCAAGGGGAAAACTGAGAGGAGATTTGACAGAAGTTTTCAAAATCTTGAATGGCCTATACAGAGTAGAAAGGGAGAAACTGTCTCGCTCTTGAAAGAATTGAGAATGAGAGAGCACAGATATGAAATAATTTGCAAAAGAAGCGAATCTGATGTGAGAAAGTTTTTCTTTTCGCATTGCAAATGATTAGGACCTCCCTGGAAGTATGGTTGAACAGGTTGAATCAAGGCATTGAAGAGTATATTAGATAATGCATTTCAGATGCTTGATACCATCCAGGGCAAAGCAGCAGTTCAAGAAGGTGGCTCATCACCACCTTCTCAAGGGCAACTAGGAATGGGCAATAAATGCTGGCCCAGACAGTGATGCCCATGTCTCACAAAAGAATACATTCTTAAAAATCATTTGAACAGAAACAATGTGCAGGTTTACAGGGAGAAGGCAGCGAAATGGCACTAAATCTCAGTGCTCATTTGGAGAGACAGAGCAGACATGATGGGCTGAATTACCTCTTTCTGCAACATAACAATAGTATGATTCTGTGAAGTGACTCCAAATACAATCTTCTGTCTGAAAAATATTTTAGTTTTCTACCTTAGTTCTGATCTCCCTGTGGCAGGAAGGACATTATTAAAGTGGAGAGGGCTCAGAAGATATTTACCAAGATGTTGCTGGGAATGGAGGAATTGAGTTATAAGGAGAGGCTTGATAGACTAAGACTTTTTTCACCGGAATGTATGAGGTTGAGAGGTGACATTGTAGAGATTTATAAAACCATGAGGGGTATAGATAAGGTGAATAGCAGGTGTCTTTTTTCTAGTGTTGGGGATTTCAAAACTAGGGATCAAATTTTTCAAGGTGAGTGGAGAAAGACTGAAAAAAGGCTTGGGGGCAATTTTTTTCACACAGAGAGTATTTCGTGTGTGGAATGAACTTTCAGAGAAAGTGGTGAATATGGGTACAGTTACAATATTTAAAAGACATTTAGATAAGTTTTTTTTATTCATTCACAGGAATGAGGATGTCACTGGCTAGGCAGCATTTATTGCCCATCCCTAATTTCCCAGAGGGCAGTTGAGAGTCAACCACATTGCTGTCAGTCTAGAGTCACATGCAGGCTAGACCAAGTAAGGATGGCAGTTTCCTTCCCTAAAGGGCATTAGTGAACCAGATGGGTTTTTCCCCAACCATTGACAATGGTTTCATGGTCATCATTAGACTCTTAATTCCAGATATTTATTGAGTTCAAATTCCACCATCTGCTGTAGTGGGATTTGAACCTGGGTCCCCAGAACATTTTGTGGGTCTCTGGATTAACAGTCCAGTGATAATACCACTAGGCCACCACCTCCCACCTTGAATAAGCAATGTTTGGAGGGGTTAGGGCCAAGTGCAGACAGGTGAGACCAGTTTAGTTTCAGATTGTGGTTGGCGTGGGCTGGCTGGACCAAGGATTTCCATGCTGTATGACTCTATGGCTATGACTTTAGGAATCCAACCTCTCTATCATTATTAATAGAATCCAAGCCAACTGAAACCAAGACACACATCTTTTCTTTTGTAGTGGGAGTTTGAGTTCCTCAGTCTTACCATCCATACATCTTTCTAAAGTACCAGTGGATTGGCTGTGATATGGCTGCATAACAAACCAAGAAATTAAGCACATTAATAATAGATTTATGCTGCTCCCACACACCAGTTGCAACGAAAAGTCTGGATGATTGCTGCTTCTCATTATACAAGAATATATATAATACAAATCTTAGAAAATTATTCAAGATAATCACTAGGCTTAAAGTTTAGAATGGAAATAAAAGCTCTGTAGTTGCACAATATCGTCCCAATCTCCAGACAGTAGTTAAATCAGGATAATCCTTCTTAATGAGAAGGAAATAATAGCAGTCAAAATATGAAATAAAAATAGGAAATGCTGGAAATACTCAAAGTCAGGCAGCGTCTCTGTGGTGTAGGAACAGAGCTAAGACTTCAGGTCGATGATCTCTCGTCATAACTTTTGGGAAACAGAACGGACAAGTTTGAGGTCCCTGTAGTGTCATCTTTTGTTGATGAAATGGGAAGTCACATTAAAAGTCACATTCATATATTAAAAACACTCGTGTGGAAGATAACATGGTCAAAATAAATGCAGCAGAAACAAGAGAAGTAGGGAAATTGAATCAAGTCCTTAAAGAAAGGGAGAATTAAGTGTGATTTTCTGTTCCTACACTGGCAATCTGCTCTATAATTGTGTAACTATCCTACTGTATATTAAAGTGGATCATATATATTAATGTCTTAGAACTTGGTGTACAGGGCAACACTTCAGAATTTGCAAAAGATATGAGGAGGATACTGTGGAACTTCAAAGGACATTGACAAGTTGGTAAAATAAGCAGATAGGTGGCAGATGAATTTCAATGCGAGGAAATGTGAAATGATTTACTTTAGGAGAAAGAACATGGAGAGAACGTACAACATAAAGGGTACAACTCTAAAGGGGGTGCAGGAACAGAAGGATGTGGGTGTATGTGTGTATATGTTATGACAGGCCGCAGGACTGTTTGAGAGATTGGTTAATAAAGTATATAGTACCTTGTGTCTTACCAAGCATAGGGACAAGGAGTTTATGCCAAATTTGTGCAAAGTCACTCATGCAGCCTCAGGTGGAGTCTTGTGCCCAGATCTGCATGCAACACTTTAGGAGGAATGTGAAGGCACTGAAGAGATTGCAGAAGAAATCTAAAAGAATAGGTTCAGGAACGAGCATGAAGCTAGACTGGAGAATTTAGAATTGTTTCCCTTGGAGAAGAGAAGACTGAGAAGAGGTCAGATAAAGACATTCAATATTATGGAAGGTTTGAACAGAGTAGATAGGAAGAAACTGTTCAAACTTATTAAAGGATCAGGAGCAAAGAGGGCACAGATTTAAAGTAAATGGAAAAAGAGGTAAAAACAATGATAAAGTCTTTGTCTTGAAGCAAATGGTTATGGTCTAGAATGCACTGCCTGAGAGTGTGGCAGAGGCAGGTTCAACTGAATCATTCAGAATGGAGTTAGACTTTTATTCGAAACAGAATAACATGCTGGGTTTCGGGGAGTAACCAAGAGGATAGCATTAGTGAAATGCTCATTTGGAGAGCCTTTTGCTGACATGATAAGCCAAATTGCTTCATTCTATGTTGTAACAATTCCACAATTCCAAAAGCAAGTTGCCTTAATTTCCTGTTTTTTTTGATAACGTTTGTTTTTAAAAAAATAGTCTATTTATAATGCAGTGCCCAAAAGAAGGACTTCCCTGGATTCCAATATTATTCCTTCAATCAATATCATAAACATCTCCAGCAGCCCTTCCCTAATCTCATTTTTTCTAAAGATTAAGGACGATGATGACAAGAACTGAAGTCCCAGGCTAAATAATATCCACTGCTAACTCAGCCCGCTAAATACAGAAATCAGCCCCTTGTAGCCCTCGTGTGGATTCTAAGGTTATTGAGCAACATGGTTTTCTTTTTGTTCCTTGATTGTAGTTCCTCTCAGTTATGACACATCATATATTTAGGCGTGATCAGGCCAGACATCTCGTGCTGTTGACTCACTGTTTTTGACTGCTGCAGCTACCATTTGCAGCCAGAGATATCAATGCCTAGCAGATCGTTTTTTTTTTTGGCTCCATCGCTGCAATGTTGTCAATTTCCCCAGGAAGGTGAATTGTTGCTTGACTTACTGTTATAGTGCCTGAGGTCTGCCAGCTGGCTGTAGGCTACAGGTCAAAATGGGACACAAGTGCATGAGAACTTCTCCTGATTAAGCTGCAGTGAGTGCACTGTTTTTTTGGACTGGACTATTTTCCAAAGCAATTTGACACATATTCTCAAAATGGGTCAAATGCAGCCGGTGTTACATCAGTGAGATATACCATCAAGATGTCATTAGGAGGAAACTCAGGATATTTCTCATGGTTGTGTAATGTGACCACTGGAACAACCTACTCTGGGAGGAAGGAGTTCAAACAGCAGCAAGAATGTTTTTTTAGTTGGTATTTCCTTTGATAGTTGATCACAATATGGGTCTTTTTTTTATGTTGTGCGGGAGTGTAAAATGACTGACAGCATCCATTTTACATCTTTCACAATGTTTATGTTTAAAACATGTTTTGCTATTGGCCATATTACCAAGCCAAACCTATCCACAGTTTTCAGACTGAGTCACTGAAGAATAAATTTGGAGTTTTTTTTAGGTTGTAAGCTGTTGTATAGACTCAAAAAACTGAGTCCAAGAAATTTGTGCACAATTCCAACAAGAAATGTGTAGTACAGCATCTGCATAAAGGGGTTTGCATATATGCATGCCTAATAACCATCAGCAGGATGCAGAATAGCAAGAAGATGACACAATTGTGTGTGTGTTACATTATCAGTGGCTGCTACTGTCATTTTAACATTCCAGGCTCCAGCTTTAACTTTACATAACTGAACAGAAAGTTAAACAGAATGGAGAACCCTGCAAATCAGTGCTATTTAAGGGACTGTGAAGTACGTATTGGTTGATGACTGGACTTTGTCTCCTGGCTCATATTGCATTGGATGCATTTTTGAAGGTTCCCATAGCCTGATTAAAGTTTGAGTACTCCATAGAAAGTGAATCTGCAGTACGATTTTGTAATATTCACCATGCTCAGGAAATGAGGAGTGGCCACACAGCTGGATCTGCTGATGGAAGAGCAACGAGGGGCTCTGATAGGAGGAACAGAGAAGACTGGTGGTGGGGGGGAATACATGGTTGAGAAGCATTGATAGGGTAGACAGGAGGTAACTTTTCCGTTTGGTGGATTGGGGGGCATAGATTTAAAGGAAAGAGCAGGAGGTTTAGAGGATATGTGAGGAAACATTTTATCATTGAGAGCGTGGTGGGAATCTGGAACTCTCTGTCAGTCAGTGTGGCAGTGACAAAAACCCTCATAACGTTTAAGAAGTGTTTGGATGTGCGCTTGCAATTCCAAAGCATACAAGACTCTGGGCCAAGTGCTGGAAAATGGAATTAGAATAGTTATGTGTTGATTTTGACCGGCACAGACTCAAGGGGCCAAAGAGTCTTTCTCTGTGCCTCAGACATCTACAACTCCATGACACTCAACGGCTGATTGTAACCACGGAAGGGCTTAAAGGAGCAATTCTCTTACCTAAACTTTAGCAAATGCATGAGACATTTGTTCTTTGCAAACTAACGCAAGAGTGAAATCTGTCAACTGCTGTGGGCACAAAAACAACGGCCTGTGGCTTTTAAATTTTCTGCAGCTGGCTCACTTCAAATTGCTGCTGTGGCTGTAAACAACATCTCACAGTTTTCTGTTGTATAAGTGAGATCATTGCAGCAGGTGGAGTCAGCATGAGGTTTTGCGTGGATAGCAGGCACCCCCGTGGTGCAAAGTTCCATTGACTGCATGTACTTTGGTATGTGTGCTCATCCTCTACACCCAACCATTTTAATCAGGCAACAAGGATTCCACTTCTTCAATGTGTAGTTGGTATGCGAGCTCAAGCAGAACATCACATGGGTATTTGGGCAGACATCAAGATTCTTTCATTTTGTAGAGGTCCTATGTTCCGACTGTATTTGACCCCTTAAAATAAATTACTGTAACTGGATCCTTGACTTCCTGATCCATTGACCGCAATCATTAAGAGTAGGTGACTACACATCCTCCATCTTTATCCTCAACACCAGTGCCCCGCAAGGCTGTGCACTCAGCCCCCTACTGCACTCCTTACACATTCACAACTGTGTGGCCAAATTCCACCTCAACTCCATTTACAAGTTTGCTGATGATACCGCCTTTGTAGGTCAAAATACCGGAAAGAGATTGTGTGCCTAGTGGCATGGCGTCAAAGTATCAATCTCTCCATCAACATCAGCAAAATAAAGGAGCTGGTTATTGACTTCAGGAAGTGAAGTAGATGGCATGCCCCTGTCTGCATCAATGGCGTTGAGGTGGGGATGTTTGAGACTGTCAAGTTCCTGGGAGTGGCAATCACCAACAATCTGTCCTGGTCCACCCACATTGACGTGATGGTCAAGAAAAAACGACATCTCTACTTCCTCAGGAGGCTAAGGAACTTCAGCATGTCCACAAAGACACTTACCAATTTTATAGATGCACCACAGAAAGCATTCCATCTGGGTACATCACAGTGCGGTATGGCAACTGTTCTTTCCAAGACCGCAAGAAACTGCAGACAGTCGTGAACACAGCCCAGTCTATCACTCAAAAGAGCCTTCCATCCATTGCCTCCATCTATACCTCCTGCTGCCTCAGGAAAGCAACCAACATAATGAAAGACCCCTCCCAACTTGGTTATACACTCTTACACTCTCTTCTATCGAGCAGAAGATGTAAAAGTTTGAATATACGTATGAACAGATTCAAGAACAGCTTCTTCCCTGCTGTTATCAGACTTTTGAACAGATCTCTCAAACGTTTATGTTGGTCCCTCTCCTTACACCTTTTCTGTGGCTGTAACACTATATTCTGTGCTCTGTTCTGCTACCTGATGCATCTTTGTATGGTACAATCTGCCTGTCGAGTATGCAAAGCAAC
Organism: Rhincodon typus; assembly: GCF_021869965.1. Lineage (NCBI taxonomy): Eukaryota > Metazoa > Chordata > Chondrichthyes > Orectolobiformes > Rhincodontidae > Rhincodon > Rhincodon typus. Next base: position 30,065,205 of record NC_063360.1, on the reverse strand, counting down.
ACTTTTCACTCTATCTCAGCACATGTCACAGTAATAAATCAAATCAAAGCAAAGCAAATCAAAGGCTAGCTACTAATTAATTATTCCCTCATAACAACAACTCATTACTCCAGTCAGGAATGCATGCAGAAATACACACAGTCTACAGTGAGACATGCCACATGGAGTCATAGAATCATACAGCATGGAAACAGAGCCTTTGGTCCAACCAGTCCCAAACTAAATTAGTCTCAAATGCCTGCGCTTGGCCCAGGTCCCGCCAAACATTTATTATTCATGTACTTATCCAAATGTCTTTTAAACATTGTAACTGTAACTGCATCCACCACTTCCTCTGGAAGTTCCCTCCACACATGAATCACTCTCTGTATAAATAAATTGCCTCTCATGTTTCTTTTAAATCTTTCTCCATGCACCTCAAAAATATCCCCCCAGTCTTGAAATCCCCCACCCTAGGGAAAAGACACCTGCTATTCACCTTATCTGTACCCCTCATGATGTTATAAAACTCTACAAGGTCATCTCTCAACCTCCTATGCACCATGAAAAAAGTCTCAGTCTATCCAGCCTCTCCTTATAACTCAAATCCTCCATTCCCAGCAACATCTTGGTAAATCTCTTCTGAACCCTCTCCAGCTTAATAATATCCTTCCTATAATGGGGCAACCAAAACTGATCTCACCAACATCCTGTACAACCTCAACATAACCTCCCAACTCCTATACTCAAAGGTCTGAGCAATGAAGGCAAGCGTGCTAAATACCCTTCTTAACTACCTGTGATGCAAACTTCAAAGAATTATGTACTGAACCCCTAGGTCTCTCTGTTTTCCGACACTACCCAAGGCCCCACTTCCAATTTTTAAGACCTAGCCTTGCTTGTTTTACCAAAATGCAATACCTCACATTTACCCAAAATAAATTCCTTCTGCCACTCTAGTCATTGAGCCAAGTGATCGAGATCTCTTTGTAATCTTAGATAACATTCATCACTGACCAATATACAACCAATCTATTCTCTCCCATGTATCATTCATGTAACTATAATAAGTCAAAATCAACAGGTGAATTTTTATTTGTCCTGCTGGATTGCATGCATTGCAAAACCTGTAGCTGTCCAAGCTGAGAAAGTTGTGAAACAACAGCAGCTTGACTGAGAACACCAAATTGATACTAAGTCTGTATCTTTGGTATCCTCCTAGGGACATACACGGTGCTGTTAGGAACGAAGTTCCAGGGCTTTGACTTAACAACAGCGAAGGAATTGCAGTATAGTTCCAAGTCAAGACAGTGCATTGCTTGAAGGAGAACTTCAAGTTATTGTATTCTCATACATCAGATGCCTTTGTCATTTTAAGTGGTAGAAGTTGCAGGTTTATGAGGCGCTAATAACGAAACTACAGTGAATTACTGCAGTACATCTTGTAGATAGTACACACTGTTGTCACTGTGCGTCATTGGTGGAGAGTGTTAATATTGAAGGTGGTAGATGTTATGTTTATCAAGGCATTCTTTTCCCAGAGTGGTGTTGAACTCCTTGTTGTTGGTGCTACATCTATCCAGGCAAGTGGAAAATATTCCATCACACTCTTAGCCTGTGATTTATAGATAGTGGACAAGCATTGGGAAGGCTGGAGGTGAGTTACTCACCACAAAGTTCCTAGCCTCTGACATGTTCTAATAGCCACAGTAAGGTCCAGTTAGGATCTGGTCAATGGGAACCCCCAGGACTATGATGGGAGGGGGGCATCAGCAATAGTAATGTAATTGTACCCAAAGAAAAATGATTAGATTCTCACTTGTTAGAGATAACCATTGCCTTGCACTTAAGTCATAATTAATATTCTTACTGCACATAAGCCCAAGCCAGGATGTTGTCCACGTCTTGCTGCATATGGACACAGACTGCTTCAGTTTCTGAGGAATAGCATGTGATGCAGAATATTGTGCAATCATCAGTGAACATCCCCACTTCTTACATTATGATGGAGTAAGGTCATTGATGAAGCAGCTGAAGATGGTTTGGGCCTAGGACGAGATCAAGAAAAACTCCTGCAATGACATACTGGGACTGATATAATTGCCCTCCATCAATAATCTTCTTTTCCATTTGGCATGACGTCAACCAGTTGAGAACTTTCCCCCAATTGGCATTGACTCCAATTTTACTAGGCCTCCTTGATACCATCGTCGATTAAATGCCGCATCAATGTTAAACAAAGTCACTTCCATCTCCCCATGGAATTCAGCTTTTTTTAAATTTATGTTTGGACTGAAAGTGTAATGAGGTTCGGAGCTATGTTCAGAGGCTAGGAATACTGCAGCAAGTAACTCACCTCCTGACTCCCCATAGCCTCTCCACCTTCTACAAAGCACAAGTCAGGAGTGTGATGGAATACTCCCCACTTGCCTGGATGGATGCAGCTCCAAGAACACTCAAGACGCTTGACACTATCCAGGAAAAGCTACCCACTTGATTGGCACTACATCCACAAGCATCCACTCCTTCCACTATCAACGTTCAGAAGAAGCAATGTGTACTATCTTCAGGATGCACTACAAAAATTCACCTAAGCTCCTTAGACAGCACCTTCCAAACCTTCAATCACTTTAATCTCAAAGGACAAGGGCAGCAGATACCTGGGAACACCACTACCTACAAGTTCCCCTGTAAGTCACTCACAAACCTGACTTGGAAATATGTCACCATTCCCTCATTGTCACTAGTTCAAAATCCTGGAAGCCCCTATCTAGGACATTTTGAGTCAACCTGTAGCACATGGTTCAAGCAGTTGAACTAGAGCAGTGATTCAAGAAGGCAGCTCACCACCACCTTCTCAAAGGCAGCTAGGAACGAGGAATTAAAGCTAGCTAGCCAATGAGTGAATTTCTTTAAAAAAAGTAGCCCCTGCAGAACCAAAACTGAGCATCAGGGAGCAGTTTATTCCTCAGCAAGTGCCATTTGATAGCACTGTTAACTTACCCTTCCATCACATTGCTGATAATGGAGATTAGACTGATTGTACAGTAATTGGCTAGATTAAGTTTGTTCTCGCTTTCCAGACATGACATACTCCAGGAATTTTCCCCCTTGATGGGGAGATTCCATCAGTTACTGTTGTACTGGAACAGCTTAACTAGCGGCATGGCTAATCTTGAGCATTAGTCTTCAATAATCTGGCCACCCCACAGCCTTGCAGTATCCACTGCCTTCAGCTGTTTCCTGATAGGCAAGGCTTATATTCACCGGAGTTTAAAAGTGTAAGAGGTGACAACTTGTGACAATACTATGGATTTAAGAGGTGTACTGGGCCTGGTTATTTTTTATGCAGAAAGGTTGAGACAGAGATGATGAGCAGTCTGCTTCAAAGCTCATAAAGAAAACAGCTTGTGAGGCCTTGGAGTCTTTTTCTAATTTAGAAAGAGAAACAGCCTGAATGGGAGGAGTCAAGCTTCCACAGAACCAGGATTTTTGGTTTTAGTTTTTTAGTAGTAGTTCCTAGTGGGGGGTCTTGAAGCTGGGTTTGGAAGCTACAGTGCATTGCTCCCTGCTCCCTCTTTCTCTGAGTTTTCTTTTGATGTTTTTCCTCCTGGACTGGAGAACCGCGTATGAGATAATCTATTTTACTGAATTTGCCTTTGCCAAAGGTACCATATTGGAACAGTTACTGTTTAGTAGTTAAATAATCTATTATTCTGTTAAGTTTTCCAATAATTAAGTTATTCCAATTTCTTCTTTCTTTTGTTGCATTTTAACTACAGTGTATGAATAATATATGTTTTGCTTCAAGACTGGTAGTTTGATCAATAAAATTACGTCTGGAATACAATACCAGGCATTTCCGTTTAAAATAAGTAAAAAAAAAGGGTGTAGGCTATCTTCTTAATATATTATGAGAAGGTTTAGTCTAGTCCATAACAGACTGAACCACATAAGATCTTCAAAAAGTGGGAAGGATGTTTCTGCTTGTGGGAGAATCTGGGACAAGGGTCACTGTTTAAAAATAATGGGTCACCCATTCAAGATAAAGCTGAGGACTCACAGAGAATCATGCGTCTTTGAACTATTTGTTTCAAAAGTTGATGGAGTTTTTGAATATTTACAAGGCAGATGTAGATACCTTCCTGATAAACAAGAGAGTGAAAGGTTGTATGAAGGATGATGGAAATTTGTAACTGAGGTTAGTTAAATCAGCCATGACTTTATCGAATGATGGAGCAGGCTTGAAGTTTCAGATAACTACCCCTGATCTTTATTCATATGTTAATATATCACATGAAGTGAATCAAATTGGCTGAGGTGATAGACATTGACACTGACAACTGGGAGAAAATCACTGACAGCCATAATCTCTGAAGCTTGACTGTTTGGAAAAGCATTGGAAAGGACAAAGAGAAGTGTGAACCTCAGCTAACCATGAAGAAGGCCCAGAGAAAACACAGGGGCAATCACATAAGTCACTATTAGTGAACATGCAAAGGCAGATGCATGTGAACACAAGCGTTTGTTGGTTAAAGTTTGATATTTATTTCTTTAAAGCTGAAACAAGCTTCTAATTTGTGTCTTAGAAAGTCAATTTTTATCCATCATTTGTTCAAGCTAGGGTTAAATTTGTGAGTACAAAAGCAGAAGTTGCTGGAAAAGATCAGCAGGTCTGGCAGCATCTGTGAAGAAAAAATCAGAGTTAACGTTTCGGGTCCGGTGACTCTTCCTAAGAATGAGATGCTGCCAGATCTGCTGAGCTTTTCCAGCAACTTCTGTTTTTGTTCCTGATTTACAGCATCCACAGTTCTTTTGGTTTTTATTAAATTTGTGTGTGCTCAATCTGATACCTGGCCATATTAGTAATCTCTGTCAGAATTGTTTCCAAATTCTCCAGAGAGTTAGAACCACAGAGCTGATATCAATGAATTGTACATCTTCTCAGCCTGATGGCTTCCTCTGTAGCGAATGTAGCAAGAGACTGCCTTGCCAGAGTGGGGTTCCTGAGCAATACCAGACAGTTTAACACGGAGCTGATCTACATGACACAAACCGCCATATTATGAAACTACTGGGTGGAAAACAGGCAATAGATCAGATCCAGTTTTCATTTTACATATGTGTGTTTTTCATTTCACTCAAAGTCAACAAATGAGTTTAAGTGGTCATGGAGCTGATCATGGTTTTATCATTCTCCTACAACATGGGGTCTGCAAAAGGCAGTGGCTCAAACTGAAGAGCAAAACCAAGTTGCCCTGAAATTTTGATTGCCTATTTCTAAAAACCAAAATTGACACTTCTATGTCAATATATCATTGTTCAAGCAATGCACATGGCCTTTTACTCTTTGTAAATGTTCCAAGCATCTATCTGAATATCAAGTACCAATGAGTCAACCAATTCTTCTGAAATATTCTATTGTTTGTTTAGTTCAGTTATGCCATTTATTTCAAGAGTATTTATCCACTACTGAGGAGCCAACATTCTTGACCAGCATTAATTCAAAGAATTGTAGGGAGTAATCAAAAACAATTTAAACCACATGCAATCAAAGGTGATCTCACAACTAGAACCCGACAGTGTTACAGCTTAAGCTGTGAAATTTTGCTTATATAAATGCAAATATTTTCTACTTTTTCTGCCTCTTTTATTTTATATCCCTCTGTGTTGCACAGTTCCATCCTCCTGACAACTATAGGAAAGTTTGGAGTTTGCTCCTGTATTTGAATTAATCTTTTTGTCTCAATCAAATGTTCTCATCTGTGTGGTGAACCAGATTATTTTTACATCTGAATATTATTGTACATGAGTGTGTTGTGGATTTTTCTCATGTACATTTATAATAATATCAACTTCACCTCAGCTGTAGTTATTAGTCTTTATTTCTCTAAGACAGGGACTTGGCAAAGCAAATTCATTCATTTGTTTGCGCACCATGATATGTCAATAGCCTTAACAGACTTTGTTTCTCTGAATATAGGTTATTCATCCTATGATAGCTCTTAAACCTTAACAAATAACTATATTTTAATAGTCATGGAAATGAATGAGCTCTTGTATAGTTCATCCCAGTGGCTGGTCGAAGTTGAAGCTGAGTTTAGGAAGCGAATATAATATATTTGTGAAGCACTTTGTTGCAACGTAATTTTCTATAACTGCAGGCCTAAATGCTACTCTGTAAACCTTCATCAGCCCTACTACTTGGTTAAGTAAATGCACCATTTACATTCTGTTTGGCTTACTCGTGCTCCTAGTGTTAATTAATAGCCGGTTTGTAAACTGCTTAAGACGTGAGTAAGGAACGTTAACTATAGCTGCATCGTGATTAAGCCCATCTTCTCTCCTATCATTTGTGAGAACAAAGTAACTCTCATTTGCTATTCCCATGCACAACCATTAAAATCTCCACTGAGTACGAATTGATTTCCTTAATGAGTAAAGTTTAGCATGAAATTAGTTTGAAGTGACTGATATTTTATCTTTTCCTTATTAAGCCTCCACCACAAGTTCCCCACACAGGTATGGTCAACTGTACTTATTCTGAAAGAATAAATCCCATTGCATGTGAGCTGTTAACTCTGATCATTAGTCGTTGTTTGAAGAAACACCTCATGCTTGATTACATAACAAATTAACAAAATAACATGGAATTGTATCACACCAGAATCTGGATGACGTTTTGTAAAAATTAAGGCACAGAGTAATAATTTCAGAATTTCTCTGTTTGATTATAAACTGAAAGCTTTTCTGTGTTTTAATAAGCCATGATAACCACAATTCTGACAACTCTTTATCCATTCTCAGGATCTGGTATTGCTGACGAAGTTACATTTATTACCCTTAGCTGGCTGCCATTGACTAATATTTCCAATTGTGGTTTCTATGTCTTAAAATGTCTTTTCTTCTCTCTCATTTGAATTTGATGTCCTCTTACTGCAGGTTCCTAAAGCAACAGAAATAGCTTTCACCACATTTCTATATCAAAACCCCTCAATCTTATATACATCTACCACACTCTTACATGAATAATAATTGTAGCTTTCAAATTCATCAGCATTAGTGTTAACATGATTGTTTTACAATAACTTGATTTGTTTTTGAGTTTACCAGAATTTTTCCTATTCTGTGTGTCTCTTCTGCCAACATTTCAGACCAGAGATGATAAAGTAGAGGTAACGTCAGTGGACTATTGAGCCAGAAGATCGCAATAATTTCCTTGGGGACATGGATTCAAATCCCACCACACAAACTGATACAACACAATCGTAACTGTACCACTGAAACTGTGCTAAATTTACCCTAGTGCCCCTCTAGCCTTAACCTAACTATAATTAGAGATGGGCAGTAAATGCCGGTCTAGTAAATGACACCCACATCCCATTAATGAATAGGACAAAAAACTGCGCTATCTTTGTTGCACTGTGAGGAATGCCAGACAATTTGATAATTCTTAAGTATTTTAGTTCTCAGTACACTTTACTATTCATACTGTTAATTCAGCCGCAGAGTGTAAAAAAGTTCAGAGTAATGGGGGCATATCTAATTGTCCAAGCATCTGTTTCACCAGTTGTATCTTACTGGATTGTGACAGGGTTGTCACTGTTATGTGACTAATACGAAATTGCCTGAGGTCAAGTTTCATGAGTTGTGAAATTGAATTTGATAAAAGGGCCAAAAGAAGCTTTTGGATTGGTACCAAAAGTTCCAATTACTTCACTAATTTCCTTCATTGTATCTGCCTCCTGCCGATGTGGTGAATTGGGCTCCACTCATATAGTTGATTATAACATGCCTTTTGAAGTGGCCTTTGTCATTACAAAATAAAACAATCATTAATGTTTTGGAAGCACCATCACCTTCGGGACTAAAATAGTTAAAGGAGATAGTCCACTGCCATGTCCAAGGCAGCTTGAATTTTCCAACAAAATTCATTGAAAGATTGGTCAAATCCACACAAATGATGGCAGAAATGCACGTGCAAGCTGCTTTCAGTGCAAGTCAAATGCCTGTGATATTTGATTTAAAAAGCATCGCTTTGAAATCTGGCCTCACCAACAACCTGACCATACAACCAGAATTAATATTACAGTATTTTTATTTATTCTGCCCATTTGTACACAATTGAGGGGCATCTTAAAGGTTTTTGTTGGTGCCATTTTAATCGAAGGGTGAAAACAGACATTAAAATGGACTTTGTCCAAATAACGCACATCTGATTAAAAGTCTGGATTTAGTTATTCTTTAGCTAGGAGAATCGACAGGATGGTTTATTGCTTCCCTGGTGCTAAGCCAGAGTTGTCACAGAACAGCTGCAAGGCATTCTTCCGGAGGATGGTGAACAGCCAGAGGTCACATGGGTACGAACAACATAAATTAGGAAAAGGAGATGTGACTCTGCAAGTGGAATTTAGTAAGCAATGTAGAAAATTAGCAAGCAGGATCTCTAAAGTGGCAATCTCTGGACTTACAAGAGAGCACTGAAATAGGAATAGAGGACAGATAAATGCACAGCTGGAAAAATGGTTCAAGAGGGAGTGCTTCAGATTCCTGGAACCCTGGGACATGCTCTGGGGGAGATGGCACCTGTACAAACCGATTGAGTTGCATCTGAACAGGGCCAGGAATGCGTTCCTTGTGGAACATTTTGTTTGTACTGTTGCAGAGGGTTTAGACTAATTTAGGAGGAGTATTGGAATAAGGAGAGAATGTTAGAAGGTCATACCACAGTGCACAAAATGCTGGGTGAGGCGAATAGCACTAAAGTAGTGAATAGTGAATTATTAGGTGGAGTCAAAGAAAAGGAGAAAGTAATTAAGTTTAAGTCAGGGTTACACCTGCATGTATGTGAATGCACAGAGTACAGTTCATAACTTGAGGGAGTTACAGGCACAGATTGCCTGTGGGATTATAATGTTGTGCTGATAATGGAGACCAATTAAGGAAAGGCAGATATGGGTGTTACAAGGCATCCAGGAAACATTAAAAAATTAAAAGGAGTTTGTGTGGCATTTTGGTCAAGAAGAATATGCAGTATTGGAGAAAGAAGATGCTTCAGAGGGTTTAAGGTCAAAATTTATTGCATTACAGCCAAGGAATAAGAAGGGTGCAATTACATTGTTTGGTGTATAGATCAGCAACTAGTGGGAAAGATAGAGAGGAACAAATCTACAAGGAAATCAGAAAGAGGTATAAACATTCAGGGCAGTTATAATGAGGGGCTTTCATTGTCTGTATATGACTGCATCCATCCAGGCAAGTAGGCAGTATTCTATCACCCTCCTACATTGTGCCTTATGGATAGTGATCAGGGTCTGTAGAGTCAGGGGTGAGTTAATCGCTACAGTATTCATAGCCTCTGACCTGCTCTTGATGCCACTATGTTTATGTAGTGAGTTGAGTTGAGTTTTTGGTCAGTGGTAACCCCTAAGATGTTGATAGTGGGGGATTCGGTGATGGTAACACCATTGAATGTCAAGGGGCAGTGGTTAAATTGTCTTTTATTGGAGATTGTCATCGTGTGACATTTGTGTGGCACGAACGTTAGTTGCCACTTGTCAGCCCAAGCCTTGATATTGCCTACATCTTGTTGCATTTTAACATGGACTACTTCAGTATCTGAGGAGTCACAATTGGTGCAGAACATTGTGCAATTATCAGCAAACATCCCTCCTCTGCTGTAATGGTGGAGCTGAAGATGGTTGGGCCTAGTAAACTACCCTAACGAACACTTATGGAGATGTCCTGAAGCTGAAATTATGGTGGCTCAATGGTTAGCACTGCAGCCTCACAGCGCCAGGGACCCGGATTTGATTCCGCTTTTGGGCAACTGGCTGTGTGAAGTTTGCACATTCTCCCCGTGTCTGCGTGGGTTTCTTCTGGGTACTCTGGTTCCCTCCCAAGTGTGCAAGTTAGGTGGATTGGCCATGCTAAATTGACCACCGTGGAGGCTATGTGTGTTAGCCATGGGAATGCAGGGTTATGGGGATGGGTCTGGGTGGAGGGTCAGAGTCAGATGGGTCAGAAGATCAGTGTGAACCCATTGGGCCAAATGGCCTGTTTCCACACTGTAGGGATTCTATGATTCTACGAATGACCAACAACTACAACCATCTTCCTGTGTGCCAGATATGACTCCAACTAACAGAGAGTTTGTTCCCTGATGCTCATTGATTCCAGTTTTGCTAGGGCTCCTTTATGCCACACTTAGTTTAATGCAGCTTTGATGTCAAAGGCTGTCACTCTCACCTAACCTCTGGAATTCAGCTCTTCTGTCAAAGTTTGAACCAAGGCTGTATTGAGGTCAGGAGCTGAGAGGCGCTGGTGGGTCCCAAACTGGTTGTCACTGAGCAATTATTGTTGAGCAGGTGCTGCTTCGTAGCACTGTCAACGACAGCTTCCATCACCTTACTGATGATTGAGAGTAGACTGATGGGGCAGGAATTACCAGGTTGTATTTGTCCTGCTTTTCTTTACAGGACATACCTGGGCAATTTTACACATTGTCAGGTAGATGCCAGTGTTGTAATTGTACAGCTTGGCTAGGGGAGCAGCAAGTTCTGGAGCACAAGTCTTCACTTCTGCTTCTGGAATGTTGTCAGGGCCGGTAGCCTTTGCAGTCTCCAGTGCCTCCAACCGTTTCTTGATATCATATGGAGTGAATCGAATTTGCTGAAGACTGGTGTCTGTGATGCTGGGAACCACTGGAGAAGGCTAAGATAGATTATCTAATTGTCACTTCTGACTGAGGATCACGACAAATGCTTCACCCTTATTTTTTGCACTGATGTGTTGGGCTCTTCCATCATTGAGGATAAGGATATTTGTTGAGCCTCCTCCTCCAGTCAGTTGTTTAACTGTCCACCACAATTTATGACTGGATATGGCAAGACTCTTGAGCTTAGATCTGATCCATTGATCATGGGATCGCTTAGCTATATCTCGCACTTGCTGTTTATTCTATTTGGCATCCAAGAAGTCCTGTTTGATAGCTTCACCTCATTTTTGGGTGTTCCCAGTGCTGCTCCTGGCAGGACCTCCTGCATTCCCCATTAAACCATAGCTTGAATGGCAATGGTTGAGTGCGGGATATGCCAGGCCATGAAGTTGCAGATTGTGCTGGAGTAAAATTCTGCTCCTGTTGATGTCTCACAGCACTTCATGGACGCCCAGTCTTGTGTTGCTAGATCTGTTCAAAGTCTGTCCCACTTAGCACGGTGATAGGGCCACACAACACGATGGAGGGAGTTCTCAATATGAAGGGTGAACTTTGCAGTGGTCACTCTTAATGATACTGTCATAGACAGATGCATCTGCAGCAGGCAGATCGGTAAAGGATAAGGTCAAAGGATGAGGATGTTTTCCCTCTTGTTGGTTCCCTCATTGCCTGCTGCAGGCCCAGTCTAACTGCTGTGTCCTTAAGGCCCCGACCAACTTGATCAGTCCTGCTGCTGCTGAGCCACTCTTGGTGATGGATATTGAAATCCCCCATCCAGAGTACATTTTGTGCCCTTGCCACCTTCAGTGCTTCCTTAAAGTGCTGTTCAACATGGAGATATTGTTCAACGTTTATCAGTCAAAGGAGGACAGTACATGCTAATTAGCAGGGGGTTTCCTTGCCTATGTTTAACCTGAAGCCATGAGACTTCAATAGGGCCAGTGTCAATGTTCATGGCTCCTAAGGTAATTCCCTCCCAACAATATGTCACTGTGCCACCACCTCTGCTGGGTCTGTCCTGCCAGTGGGACAGAACATGTCCGGGATGGTGGTGTCGGTGTCTGAGACATTTTTCTGTAAGGCATGATTCCATGAGTATGACAGTGCCAGACTGTTGCTTGACTAGTCAGTGAGACAGCTCTCCCAATTTTGGCACTAGCCCCAGATGTTAGTAAGGAGGACTTTACAGGGTTGGCAGAGCTATTTCTGCCGTTGTCTTATCCAGTGCCTAGGTCGATGGCAGGTGGTTCGTCCAGTTTCATTTCTTTATTGAGACATCGGAGCAATTCATAGAACTGAGTGACTTGCCAGGCCATTTCAGAGTGCAGTTGAGAGTCCACCACATTGCTGTGGATCTGGAGTAACATGTAGGCCAGACCAGGTGAAGATGGCAGATTTCCTTCCCTGAAGGACATTAGTGAGCCAGATGTGTTTTTCCAACAATTGACAACAATTATTTGGTCATCAATAGAATCTTAATTCCAGATATTTTTTATTGAATTCAAATTCCACTATTTGCCGTGGTGGGTTTCAAACTCAAGGTCCCTCAACATTAGCTGATTTTCTGGAGAACCAAGTTGAATTGGGGCACATTGTATTGGATTAAAATGGAAACATAGTCAATGTAGGTCAGCAAACACAGATGACAGTCAGCAGAATTTGGTATTGCCAAGAGGCTAGAGTTGGGGAGGCTAGTCAGAAGTGCATTAAATCAGCCATGTGAAGTCAGTAAGGGTTTCAGCAGCAAAAGAGTGAAGTTGGTGTAGAATCAGGAAGTAATATCATAGAACCCTTACAGTGTGGAAACAGGCCTTTCAGCCCATTGTGTCCACACTGACCCTCCAAAGAACATCCCACCCAGACCCATTCACCTACTCTATCCCTGTAAGCCTGCATTTCCCATGGTTAACACACCTAACCTACACACTCCTGAACATTATGGTCAATTTAACATGGCCAATTCACTTAACCTGCACATAGATCATGGAATCCCTACAGTGTGGAAACAGAGCCTTTGGCCCAACAAGTCCACACCAATCCACAGAGCATCCCACACAGACCCACCCCCCTATATCCCACCTAATGGCCTAGTATGGCCAATCTACCTAGCCTTTGGACTGTGGGAGGAAACCAGAGCACTCGGAGGAAACCCACGCAGACACGGGGAGAATGTGCAAACTCCACACAGACAGTCGCCCAAGGGTGGAATCAAACCCAGGTCCCAGGTGCTGTGAGGCAGCAGTGCTAACCACTAAGCCACCGTGCCAGTGAGGTGATACTGAGGTGATGAGCAGGAAAAGGTCCAAATGATTCAGTATTATCTCATGCTTTATAACTATTGACCTACTCAAACCCAAAAAATTGTGTTAAGACCGTCAACAATCCTGATGAATTATGTCATTGTATTTATTTAGGCAGGTATAACTAAAAAATGTTATTGTATGATACTTCTGGGCAAAGATAAAAATGCATAATCATAGCATTTAAAAAAGTCTCTTGGTTGTTTTTCACCCTTAATTAGACTTCCAAAGAAAAGTTTGATAGAATTAATAGATAAGGATGCTGAGAATTCAAATTGCCTTATTTGAATTTCTGGATCTTCCAAATTTTTGGGAATGAAAACATAGTTTGAATTGTCAGCATTAGAGTGTGATTTTAAACAATTATTATTAATTGTTTTATTGCATTCACTGTAATTGAAATGACAAAATACTAACCAAATGTAAATATATCTAATACATTTGCCTAAAATTCCACAGATTATCCATATTGAAGTTATTGTCACTGAATTGCAAAATTATTAAATGTTCATAGGCGAATAACAGCAAAATTTCATATTATGTTTCCGTCACTATGCAAAGCTGTATTATTATGGTCAGCTTCACAGTTTTATTAAATATCGAACTTATTACGAACATTTACTGACAAATTTTAACCTGATAAAAATAAACTTAATTTGGATTCAGAGTAGAAATTAACATGGAGCATGCTAAATAAATAATGAGCTGTTATACTGTTTTGCACCATTTCATTCTAAATGGGATTTCCATAGCTCTGACACCTAGTGACGTGGCAATTACTTCCAGTGAAGATCCAAAAAACAAGTTAATTATAGGTTGTTACTTGTTTTGGGGCACTGTGTGTGCTCCAGAACTTGTCCTAAACAAATTAATAGAATAAATAAAACACAATTGAAGGAGTATGATAGATAAACTAATTGGCATAATTTTCAAGGCATGGACATTTGCACTTGGAAAATGATAATGAAACTAGAGGAGCCAAAGTGGTCAGGCTCATTAAAAAAAATAACAAAATTTAGGAGAGAGTTGGAAATTTCTTCTGCATTGTAAGTGTGATGAGGCACATTTTGCCGGTGAAGCTGGTTGAGCTCCTACCAGAGCTTTTGCCTGGGCTTAGAACTTCCCTAACAAATTCTGTATAAGATGGATACATGTATATATTTAAGGGGCAGTCAGCAGCCCAGTAAAGAAAATCATTGGAACCTCTAAAGAAGAATCATGAAGAATACAATGCAAAAGGTGCACTATTGCTCCTGCCACCCAATGGTGCCCCAGTGGTATCTCATTACATTTTCATTGTTCCTTCTACATCACACAGCAAAGCTTGAATGCCTGTTGTAAAAATCTTCCCTAATAATGAATATCAACCAATAATCCAGAATGTTATATAAAACATCACCTTATCACCACTAGCTTATTTCAATATTTCACTGGCATTTCCCATGTCTAAGTGACTCCAAAAAGAGTCCTTGCTGACAATTAAATGAGTGTGATATACTGCATTACAGGATTTACAAGACACTGCTTGCAGAAATATGGATTTGGAATAAGGTATATGTAATTAGCAGCTCAGGAAGTCTTTTTACACAGTAGTAGTGTCCCTTCCTCTGGGTCAGAAGCTCCAGGTTTGAGTCCCACACCAGAACTTGTTGATGATGGAATGTGCATTCAAAAGCTGGCCAAACAAGGGGATTCTCACCCCGTATATCTTCCATACACTTGACAGCAGGTGGTAAGAGAGGGGAAGTTTCCTGGTCAGCCATTCTGCAGAAGGCAATGGCAAACTACAATTAATACTTGTCCCGAAAGTGTGGAGCAATCCAATGGATGTCCATGGAAACAAGGACAGATGGACAGAATTAACAACTCATTTAAATCTGATATTTTCCCCTTGGAATTCAAGTTAAAATTCTTCCCAAAGAATGGAATTCAGGGGTAAATTTTATATCTTGTCGCATAAAGAGCTCTTATATGCATCTGGTGCAAATTGAAAACTCCATTATAGCCAACAGAAAATTTACCCCAGAATCTCCCCACTCTGCTCAGTATAAAAAATGTGCCAGAAGTTTGGGCAATCAAAACTCAGGGTAAAATTTTCTCCTCTGAAGTGGCAAGAATGATGGTGAGTTTCAGGGCTTAATCATGTGAGAAATTATCTAAAAATTAAACTCTCACTGTTAAAACAATTACTTTCTTGATTCAGTCCTCATGCCTTAGATGGCCAGTTCAGAATGATTGCAAGAAGCTTATTTCCACATTTGCATCTCGTTAATCTCATCATATTAAAAATTACAGTTCCAATCTTTCACTTCACAACCTAGAAATTCGACCAGTTAAACAAAGCAAGCACCAGGACGACCAGTTCCATCAGAATCAGTTGCAGCTCATAGAATGGACATGCCAACCATTTAACTTCTCTCTAGATGTGAAATCACTGTTTCTCTACAAGGTGCCTCTATGGGTAATGGGAATATACTTCCTGCACCCTTCATGCAACTTGACTTTGACAAAGTACCAGCCTCACAATATCATTGTGCTTGGTCTTGGCTTAACTCAGGCACAAACTCAGCCTTCAGGCCCAGAGGCAGGGAAATTACCACTGTACCATAAGAGCCTAAAGAAGGAACTTAAAGGCTGAACCTGATGTTCCTAATTCACAATGAGAATTTGTAGCAAGTTTTGGAAGACAATGCATAGCAGCTGCCATATCGTCACTCAGAAAAGTAACCCTCCAAGAATAATTGTGGTTGAGGCAGGTTCAAATGAGACATTCAAGACAGCATTGGATGACCATTTGGATAGAAATAGTGGGCACAATTATGGGGAAAAAAGCAGGAGATTGACATTTGGTAATGATACTTGATTGAGGAGCCAGTGCAAAGCTGATGGGCCAAATGGCCTTCTTCTATGCCATATCAATCTGGAGACTCTCTGTGATGCTATGATGAGCTCTGGTGTGGGAAGGGAGATGGATGGCTGACAGTGGTGTGTACATTTCACAGGTGGCATATAGGTAAAAGTCTATTTGCAATGGAGCATAGACATAGACACTTTGATTGTTCACTATACACTTGCTAAGGTCACATACCTTTGAGCTCCAAATTGAGGCTTGTCAATGAATGTCCCTGAGAATCCCCCATGTTTATCAAGGATTTGAGCCGTTTGATGTCCTGTCAATATTCTACAATGACATCTGACTTTCCCCTAAAAGAATCTGCTAATATTGGGGCTTTGCTCCTACAGAGAATTAACAGGAAAATGAAAGCCCAGCAAGAACATAAAACCACAGCAGCTGCCACACAGCCTCCAGAGGGAAGAGCGTTAGGACAAGGTCCACCAAAGAAGCACAGAGGAATATTGAGAACCAGGGTTTGTAGGCTTCACTGTAATTATTTAAAAAAAAACAGGAAACCGTGCAGAAGATTAAGTATACCCCAATCCATCATTTCAGAAGTATGTTCATTGCTGGGCAGGTTCTTGCGCTCCCAAGGACTGAACATCAGTCTCATCCTGATGGCCATCAAAGTCACAGTTACACTTAACTTTTATGCCAGCAGCTCGCATCAAGGAGCCACTAAACACCTCTGTGAAATTTCCCAATTCTCCACTCATTATTGGGTCTGGAATATTACTGAGGCCATCTTCATTACCTTCAACCTTGAAGGGGTCAAACAACTAGAGCATTAGGATTCTGCATCATTGCTGGCTTCCCCAGATGCAAGGTGCTTTCCATTGTACCCAAGTTGCTTTGAAAGCACCCTATCACGAAGTAGTGGCATTTGAGAACAGGAAATGATTCCACTCCATTCATGTTCAACTAATTTGTGATCTTTGAAGCTATACACCAGAGATCTGGGAGGTTCCACGACTCATACGTACTGTAACACTCACAGGTGTCTGCTCTTTTGGCCCATGCAGGGATAGTTGCAGGGAGGCAAGATGTACACCCTCCAAAACTGGTTCATAAAATCTGTAGAAAATGTAAAGATGGAATCAAAATGAAGATAAAATATTGCTCACACTTCCACCAAGGCCATGTGGAACAGACAATAGCCCTCCTGAAGTGAGGTTTTGATGACTGGACCAGCCAACATGGCTTTGGAGTAAAACCCAGACAGGGTTTCCCACATCACTGTAATGTGCTGAGCTTTTGCACAATTTGAGCAGACAAAGTGGGAGGGTCCTGATACAGACATAATGGGGCTGCAAGACCAATCTTATGAGGATGAGGATGAAGCTGAAGATTAGGACATGATCAGAAGAAGAGAGCATTGTTTCGGAAAGCCCGAGAGGCCAGATGCAGTCTTAGTGCCAGCCACTTCCAGAATGACTGTACTGGGCTTAGACTTTGTTTAATTGTTTACAAAACTAAGTTATTTACCTGGCAGGCTTAAGACAAATAATTTTTAACTTCTTGGTTTGCAGTTCTTTCTTTTTTTTTGAATGCGAATGACATCTGTAATTGAACCAAAGTTAATGTAACTATGCAGACCCTACCCTATAACATAGATAGGGAAAAAGACCCAGGTAATATTCTGGGCACCTGGGTTCAATTCCCGCCATAGCAGATTGAGGAATTTTAATTCAATTAAAAATCTAGAATTAAGAGTCTAATGATGGCCATGTATCCATTGATGATTGTAGTAGGGAATCCCATCTGATTCACTAATGTCCTTTAGGGAAGGAAACTGCCATCCTTATCTGGTCTGGCCTACATGTGACTCCAGACCCACAGCAATGTGGTTGACTCTTAACTGTCCTCTGAGAATTAGGGATGGGCAATAAATGCTTGGTGAGCTAGCAACACCCTAATGTCATTAACACATTTTTAAAAAATCTCTGTCCATGGAGGCAGCCAAACATGTGTATCCTTTATTCATTCACAGGATGAGGGCTTTGCTGGCTAGGCAGCATTTATTGCCCAGAGTGCAGTTAAGAGTCAACAACATTGCTGTGGGTCTGGAGTCACATGTAGGCCAGACCAGATACAGATGGCAGTTTCCTTCCCTAAAGGACATTAGTGAACCAGATGGGTTTCTCCAACAATTGACAATGGATTCACAGTCATCTTTAGACTCTTAATTCCAGATATTTATTGAATTCAAATTCTACCATCTGCTGTGGCGAGATTCGAACCCAGGTCCCTAGATTGTTGCCTGGGTCTCTGGCGATAATACCACTAGGCCATCACCTCTCCATGTGTATGCCAGAACCACCATCATAGTGAGACCATTGAAGGACTCCTCCAATAGTCACCCAGCCTACCAAGTGCATGTAGCACACCAGTCTCATGTTCCTGTGCCTATCACTGCAAGTTAAGCAAGTCACTTATGACCAAGAACAGGGACAAGTCTTCTGCATGGAGCTAAGTACCAAAGACCTCGTGTGTTTCTTCCTCCACTCACTGCAGAGAAGTATGTCTTCATCAGATTTTGCTCCAACTCTGATCTACTTAAAATACACACACAAGTCTTGGAGCTGGTGGGTAGTGCAGATGGCACATCCACTGAGGGTTGACAAGTTTCTCTCTGAGACGTGGAACTGTTGCTGAGGGGTTGAAACTGTAGCTTCTTCTTTGCGGAGATTCCCTAGATGTCACTAGTGCCTGCTTAAAACAAGAGAGGGAGTTATTTGGAGAAAATAGGTAAAAGTTTGTCCAGAAGAATGAGTTAGCATCACTGGTAGTCAGAAAGGAGGACAACACAATGGAGCTTACTGGGATAACAAGGTGTAGAGCTGGATGAACACAGCAGGCCAAGCAGCATCAGAGGAGCAGGAAGGCTGACGTTTCGGGCCTAGACCCTTCTTCAGAAATGGGGGAGGGGAAGGGGGTTCTGAAATAAATAGGGAGAGAGGGGGAGGTGGATAGAAGATGGATAAAGAAGATAGGTGGAGAGGAGACAGACCGGTCAAAGAGGCGGGGATGGAGCCAGTAAAGGTGAGTGTAGGTGGGGAGGTAGGGAGGAGATAGGTCAGTCCAGGGAGGATGGACAGGTCAAGAGGGCGGGATGAGGTTAGTAGGTAGGAGATGGGGGTGGGGCTTGAGGTGGAAGGAGGGGATAGGTGGGAGGTAGGACAGGTTAGGGAGGCGGGGACGAGCTGGGCTGGTTTTGGGATGCGGTAGGGGGAGGGGAGATTTTGAAGCTTGTGAAGCTTACTGGGTTGTTTGCCATTGGAGTGTGTCCTTTAGTACATGAGTACTCTTGATCTCCCAACCAAATCGACGATGTTATCCTCATTGGGAGGGAGGAGACTGATGGCTGCCATCTCCCTTCCAGTCTTGGGTGTCTCAGTCCAGTTGTGGGCCATTTTCTTCCTGCAATGAGAGAAAGAGAATAATTGAGTAGATTACGGTTAGTGAGAATACATAAACCCAAGAGGTGGTGAGGTGTCCTCAGTGAGTGAACAGGAACAGCAGAGGAAAGGTTAGTAGTTATAAAGGTGGGTGTGAGCCCTTCAGTGGCCATTTTGCATGTGATGGGTGATGCCATCACCCTTGATGAGATGTATGTGCAGTGGCAGAGTTAGCATGAGTGATGGCCGTTTGAGTCTGAGGTAGCAGGGAGAAGATGGTGCCTTGTGGAGCGTAGTAGGCTATTGATTTATCTGAGGCACTACTGGCCTTTCCTTTTGATGGTGGAGGCAGCACTGATCCATGCTGCTCTCTCTGTCCAGGCTGGAAGCATGTATAAGACTATAAGATGTAGGAAAATAAGTAGGCCATTCAGCCCAATAACTCTGTTCCATTATTAAATGATCATTGCTGAACTGAGAATCCCCAACTCTACTTCCCTGTCTTTTCCCCATAAGCATCAATCTTCTTACTGATTAAAAATCCATCTCAGTCTTGAATATTATTAATGACTCAACCTCAACAGCCCTCTGTGTTAAAGAATCTCATCCTCTGAAAAAAGGAATTTATTTTTATTTATATCTTAAATGGACTCCTTGTTCTGAGACCATGCCCTCTGGTCTTAGGTTCTCCCACAAGGGGAAATGTTCAACATCTACCTTATCAAGCCCCCTAAGAATCTTATGTTTCTATAAGGTTGCTTCTTATTTTTCTAAACTTCAATTAGTGGAGGCCCAAACTACTCAACCTCCCATCGTAAGAAAACCCCTCCATAATGTGAAATGAGCCTAGTGAACTTTCCTAGACTACCTCCAATGCCAGAATATCTTACCATGGATAAGGGGAGCAAAACTTTCACACATCTTCTTCAGAACTCTGGGTCACCGGACCTGAAATGTTAACTCTGATTTTTTTCTTCACAGATGCTGCCAGACCTGTTGAGCTTTTCCAGAAACTTCTGTTTTTGTTCCTGATTTACAGCATCCGCAGTTCTTTCGGTATTTATTCACACATCTTGTGGGGTTGCTTCTTTCTTGTGGTGAGCTGACAAAAGGACTGACCTCCCTCTATCCATCAGCGCCTCAAGATCTTTTTCCTTGAAGTGGGAAGCAAGCTTAACTTTTATCTCAGAGTTTAGAAGTAAACAAAACAGTGTGAGTGGGAGTTATTGGCTTGTAGTGTCAAAAGTCGTGACCAGCTGGGTTTTACATATGGCTTCAGAGCAACGGGAGTTATAATGTCCTGACAGTGGCAGGCACTTCAGTCTTGTTCACCATGTGATTCAATAAGTAACATGCCCAACATTTTGCTTGCACGAATAATGAGGAGAGAAGTGTATAACTGCGTGAGATGAGTCATCTCTGGCCAGGGCAGAAATAACACCATGAAACTTACCTCCATTAATTTTGACTGGGTGAATCCCAGTCTCAGTTCCTAATGGGTGCATTTTCCATTCAACACATGTGCCAATCACACAGTGAAATGCCAGAGAATGCCTTGTGCCAGAAATGAAAGATTATCTCAGAGGCACAGTAGGGATTGCTTTTCTGATGGTACATCTGGGAAAGAACCCAACTAAACTCTAGGTGGAATCTTATAGGGAGTTCAGTGACGTAGGCTATAGTGAGATTTGTTTCATAATTGGGTGAGAAGTCTGGTGAGGTTCACCTTGTTGTTGGGAGCACCTTATCCCATCTCATAAGCTTTTGACAAGTAACGTGGAGAGATTCTCGCTAGGTAGCAGTGACTTGCCAGTTAAACAGGAATTTTTCCTCTTTAAACACCTTTTTAACAACCCAACTTGCCTCATTAATAAATCAGTTTGTCATCTTTCCAAAAGTGTCAAACAAGCTGGATGTCGAGAACTCTCAACATGGAAACCAGAACGGGTACCTGGTAACTCAGCTTTCTGCTGTGGTGTGACTAGCCTCCGTGTTGGACACAAGGCACCAAGATCTCAGGGCATGCACACCAGGCACATACACCCTATCTCTACAAACACTGTTATCCGACAAGTGCCAAATTCTAACACCCCTCACCGCACATATCTAATCCATTCACAGGATGTTTCTGCACTGTTAACCATCATCATCATACTGCTGCAAACACATTGTGTGCTCACAAACATGAACACAGCCCACAGACTCTGTCATGCTCCATCTCCAAGTGAATATGAGATACCAGAGAGAAGGTGCTGGCACTTATGCTGGTGGAGTGAAAAAAATGTTGGCCTTCTTCCACCTAAAAGTTAGGTGGTTGTTTTTAACCAGTGCAGAAGGGCCTTGTTCTGTACTGTAGACCTCTATGACTACAGTGCTGGGCGTTCCTGCAGATGGCTGAGGCTGTTCTAAATTGGGTAGCAATCTCAGACCAGGCTGGAATAGCCAGATGTTATAGCCTGCACTGCTGATCCTGGGGAACAGGAGGTCCCAAGACTGTATCATCCCATCCAGCAGGAACCCACATCCCTGCCAGGACGGCAAGGCACTGTTATCCCCAAATGCCACGTCCGGGGCAAATGTCAGGAGTCATATAAGTCAGCTCTGGACTGACAGTGTTTGTCTGGATGAACAACGGGCTTTTAAAGATGGTAAAGGTGCAAGGGATGCCAGCTAATTCCGGGATATCAAGGCAGTTGAGAGTTGTTCCAGGAACAGCACGTGGTAAAACAAGGCTAGAATTAGATGAGAGGGAACAGGCTAGGAAGTCAACAGGCAAGTTTGCCAAGATACGGTGAGAAAACTTGCTTGTCCTCGCTGCAAAAAACCCTCCAAAAAAATTCAACTCAATTCGTGCTTCACCAAAAATGTAAGATTTACCCGGTGATGTGCTAATCATAATTAGATGTTAATCAATAGTACTTGACATTAATCAGCAGCTGATCTTATATTGCTCATGATTGCCAGTGACAAATTTCTATCGCTTAAATTTTAAGGAATATTTTGAGGGTTTCCATTGACAACATAATAGCTGACCACATTCCAAGGGATAATCATACAAATCTTTCATTATTAATATTCCAGTTTCCGTGCTGCTTAACCTTAGGAAGTGAAGGTGACAAAACATTCTTGGAGTTTATTTTTTCAGACTACTTAGTAATCTATTTTTATTTCATAAGAATGCAAGGTATGTCATTCAGTAGTTAGTATAACCATGTGACCGGTTGTCAAAATAATTCCCTGAAAGTTGACTATTTAGGGATTTTAAAGACAATTGTTTTCAATAATGAGTTCAGCAGTGTCTTTGTTGTATCCCTACGTTTATCCTATGACTATGACTCATAGGTTTCACGGATCCAATAACTATTCCAGTTGAAGATCCTTCAACCCACAAAGGCACTTTTACTGAAGATGAGACTACAGCTAGTTATATCTTATGCATGACATCCCATTACAAGAGACATTGTGGAAGTCATCAAATTCCACAATAAATTTCAAATTACAAAATCTATATCTAAATTCTCATTGCTCACTCTGGTTCATCTTCATTCCTTACATACAACTGTATGACTTCATCAAATATTCCCCTTCTCACCCTGTTAGATCCTGCTTAGGAGGAAGTGACAGTAGTGTTACATTCCCAGGCGCCTTTTCTTAACGCATTTCCTCTGATTCCTGTTATAATTGGGATTGCGAGAATTGTCAGAATCCACTCCTCCTTTCTAAGAAATGGGACAGGGCACAGTATATGGTCAAATTTAGCAAGATATAAAAAAGGATCATCACATGAAGCACTACCTTATATCCCACATTCCTTCATTAAAATGAGCAATCAAAGACGGGATTCCGTTCAAGTGTTTTAATTTATTAAGTTGTAGATTCCTCATTGCATTTGGCAGAAAAAAAGTATCATCAATTAAAATGAAAGGTAAATATCAGTACCTTTTTAGCGGCCAAACCCAATTTTACTTTTTTTAATGCCTAATGAGATTTCCCCATGTTTTAGTATTTTGCAGGTCTATAGGCTTCATCACATTGATGATTTTAATACAGAACAGCATTACAGATGAAGAGTGTGCTAAATCAACATTGGCAGCTCATTATCAACATGTGATCTCTGCTCAACTGGATGATATGGTGAGTTAAGTTTACTAAGTATTTAAGAAGCTGATTGTCATCCTGGTCAAACCTATTTAAGTCAAATATTTTGTTTCTTTTTCAGTATTTTAGAATAGCATTGATACTGGTGTAGTACATCTTGGTCACAGGGGATTTGTGGCGATAGTTAGGATTGTTAAAACTGCTGGGGAAATTTTTTCATTGTTTCCATGAGCAATTGTAGTCAATAAATAGATCAGCAAATGTTTTAATGGCCGGAAACTCACGTGAATAGCTATTTGCTTATGATTTCCGCTATCAAAACTTCCCCTCCCACCTTTTGTCCCTTCTGCTGGGTCCTGACTATTCTCATTAACATATACTATAATGAGGACCATGGCATCGAGAATCAGAATTTCCTGCTTTCACATTGGAAGTGCACTCGAGGAAATCAATGTGGAGACTTACAAAGGGTCTGAACTTTAACGTCAGCTGGTATAATTTTTCATTGAGATGGTGATCTAGACTCACTTGACAGTTTACAGATTCATTGACAGGTTGAGCAAGGGGGCAAAAATATGGCAAATGTAATCTAATGTGGGAAAATATGAAGTTGTTCATTTGGAAGGGAGAACAAAACAACAGACCACTTTTTAAATGGAGAAAAACTGCAGAAAGAACAAAGACACTTGAAGGTACGTGCACAAAACACAGAAAACTAGCACACGGGCAGAGTAGGTAATCAGGGAGGCTAATGGAATATTAGCCCTTATTTCAAGGGTGTCAGAGAATAAGAGTGGGGAAGTCTTATTGCAACTGTGCAAGGTGCTGGTGAGACAACATCTGGAGTACTATGAGCACTTTTGGTCCCCTTATTCAAGGAAAGATATCATTTCATTGAAGGCAATTCAGAGAAGGCTCATGAGGATGGTCTTATGAGCAAACAGATTAGGACTCTACTCATTGGAATTAGAAGAATGAGTGGTGAACTCAGTGAAACATATAGGATTCTTAAGGAATTGACAGGGTAAATTCTGAGAGGTTGTTTGTCTTGGACCAGAGGACTTGGTGTCAGAATTAAGGAGCTCTGATTCAAGACTGAGAAGAGGAGGAAATTGTCTCTCAGAGAGTTGAGAGTCTTTGGAACTTCTTGCCACAAAGAACTGTGGAGGCAGAATCCTTGTGACTATTTAAGGCAGAGATTAATAAATTCTTGATCAATAGGAGAATCAAGGGTTACAGAGAAAATGCAGGAAAGCAGACGTGAGGAATGTTAGAATATCTATGATTCCTATTGATTGGTGGAGCAGACTCGAGGGGCCTGAACAGCTTACTCCTGTCCCAGTTTTTTATGATCTTATGGGCAGTTCAGAGTGTCTAATTAATGTGTAGCTGAAACTTAACAGATAAGGAAAGATTCAGATTCAATCTCAGGTATATGTTGAGCTGCTGAAATCAGTCGTACACTTCACAACATTCAACTTAGGTGGCATATTACAGAGTTTGCATTGCTACAAAGTGAAGATGGACTCAAAATTTATAACCAGGCAATTAAAAATCCACCAGAATTCCAAGGTATTACTGCCTTAATGTGAACACAATGCTTGCTGGATTCAATGCTGTCCATAGCCTATTGAATCAATTGTCCTCCAGAGCAATTATAACTTTGCCACATTGTTCACAGCTAAACAGTCTCTTTCATACTGTGATATTGGCTAACAGGATAGACAGGCTATTGGCAGATGGAATTTAATAGCGAGTACCTTGAGGTGATACATCTTGACAGAAGGCATATGGAAAGCCAATATAGACATAATGGTACAATTCTAAAGAGTAAGCAGGGACAGAGGTTCATGTGCAGAGATTATTGAAGGTGGCAGGACAAAATGAGAGAATACTTAGCAGAATATATGTGCTTCATAAGTAGAGATATTGAACGTAGAAGCAGGAAAGTTAAGCTGAGCCTTTTTAAAATTCTGGTTAGGACACAAATAGAATATTGTGTCTGGTCATCACATTTTAGGAAGGATATGAAGGACCTTGAAAGGATGCAGAGGTGATTTAACAGTATGGTTCCTAGCATGAGAGTTTTTAACCGCAAGGTTAGGCTGGAGCAGCTGGGGTTGTTCTCCTTGAAGTAAATGAGATAGAAGCAAGATTTGATAGAGGTCTGCATGACTAAGTTAAGTTTATTCAAGGCAAAGAAAAACTGGTTGCATTAGCTGATGAGATAAGGGCAAAGGAGCGCACATTTAAAGTTTTGGGCAAGAGATGAAGTACAGGATGTGAGCAAAAAGGTTTTAATGTAGCATGAACACTATTGGTGCATGAAAATTATTTGGCAGGTTGCTTGTTATATTGATTCTGCCTTAAAACAAAGTTAAGCGTTGAGTAGTTCAAAAACCTTACACAGTCTGTGCAAGCTTGGCTTACTTGGTAGTATCCATAACTACGAGTCAGGAGGTTATGGGTTCACAATAATATCCAGGCCTGAGCACAATCTCCCAGTTAACACAGTGTGGTCCTGTATTATCAGACAGTGCTGATCTTTAGATAAAAATGCAGAACCAATGATTCATCTTTCCGCTCTGGTTAATACAGTGAATGTAAGATACTTAATGGTACAATTTAAAGAGATCTAGCCCCATGGCCAACAATTCCTTCTTCAACCAACACTACCAAAAATTGAGATAACACAGTGTGGAGCTGGAGGAGCACAGTAGGCCAGGCAGCATCAGAGGAGCAGGAAAGTTGACATTTCTGAAGAAGGGTCCCGACATGAAACGTCAACTTTCCGGCTCCTCTGATGCTGCCTGGCCTGCTGTACTCCTCCAGCTCCATACTGTGTTATCTCTGACTCCAGCATTGGCAGTTCTTACTATCTCTGATTGAGATACTGCCAAAACTTGGTTGTCCATCTCATTTGCTGCTACCGGAAGTTGTTTAGTGCAAATTGTTAATTACCAAATAAACAAATGACTGCATTTCAAATATTATGGTATTTTGAAGCACTTCAGAGTTTCATGAGGGCATTAAAAGGTATGAAATTAAATGCAAGCTCCTTTCTGATAGATCCTGACATCCTTCTCTTCTCACTCAGGTTTAATGGAGCTTTACAGATGTTGAAATATGTGCGTACAGTAACTTTATAAAACTCCAGTTTGGTACATCTGCTTATTTTAAGCAAAGAATAAGGCTCATTGGTATCCACGTTTTGGAAAGAAGAAAAGTCTTAGAGGTCCAAAATGACATCTGCACATTTGTGGGGGTTGAGTTAAGACAGACGTCATATGACGTGAGGGCATTAGCAAATGCACAGTGAATTTTCACTAGCAGTATATAGAGTAGCAAAATAATCACATCAATCAGCATGCAATGCTGATTTGATAGCAATGCTGACTTTTTGGAGCTCAATCTTCAGCTAACGCTCTTATACCCACAAAGATGAAGATACATGAACCAGCAGGAACGAGCCCAACACTCACCCCAAACCATCATCCCCAAAGGGATTGTTAACTACTTGTACGTTAATTCCTGCTTGATTTCTTTTATCTCTTGCTCTAATTAAATGTTTGGTGTTTTTTATATTTGTTTTAAATTGCAAAGTCTGCAAAACATTGTGGGATAGGTGCTGATTAGGTACTCACATAATATCATAGAATGATTACACATCAAAGAAGGAGGCCATTCAGCCCACTGTATCTGTATAGTGTCCGTACAAGAGAAGTCCAGTTAGTCCTACTTTGCCACCGTTCTTGTAGCCCCATCTTTTTATTTCTCTTCTGGTTCTTATTCAATTCCCTTTTAAAAGCCAAGATATGCATGCTTTCAGGCAATGCATTCCAGATCTTAACGAGCCGTTACAAAACAAGGAAAATAAAACAAAGATCTGCGAATGCTGGAAATCTGAAACCAAAATTGAAATTGCTGGAGAAACTCAGTAGGTCTGGCATATCTGTGGACACAAAGTAGAGTTAACATTTCGAATCCAGTGACCCTTCTTCAAAGTCACTGGATTCAAAATATTAACACCATTTTCTTTTCACAGCTGCTGCCAATTTATGTCTTTGTTATTGGACACTTTACTCCGGTTGAGGCCAAACCAGTGTTTTATAAATGTTCTCCATAAGTACCTTGATTTTGTACTCTGTGCCTCTATTTATAAAATCCAGAATCCTGTCAAAAACCCTTTCATAAATTGCCTTGCCAATTTCAATAACTTGGTTCAGTTTAGGCTACAAACATATGCACATATACTCGAAGTTTCTATGTTCCTGAATCCCATTTTAAAAAGTGAACCTCCCTTTTATGTTGCCTTTCCTTGGACTTCATACCAGAATGTATTACTTTACACTTCTCTGCATTCTTTTGAACAAACCATTTGCTCCCTTTCACGGATGTACTAGTAGCCATTTCCCTTGGAGTAAGCATAGCTTCGAGAATGAACAGAGATCACACAGGGCAGGACAAGTTGCTGGAGAAGTTGGGCGGAGGGAGAAGAACAAGACAAAAGTTCTCAATAAGAGGTAATATTCCCTTATGTTCCTCAGGAAACATTTCTGCAAATAAACCTTCATAAGGAACAATGAGTATCTGAGGCATCTGAACTTCAGTAAAGATATTAAAACCACCCTCTGCTGTAGCCACAACTGCAATGACACAGAATGCCATGAATCGCATTGCCACTGGTAGCAAAGGTGATGGTGGCCATGAACTTTTATGTGTTTAGCTCCGTATCAGAGAAATACCTCTTAATTTGACATCCATGTCATGTAAGGCAGATCAATGAGGACCTGTACTCAAGGAGAGCTCATTATATTTCATTCTATCTTACCAGAAACAAAGCAGGTTCTAGACCCGAAACGTCAGCTTTCCTGCTCCTCTGATGCTGCTTGGCCTGCTGTGTTCATCCAGCTCTACACCTTGTTATCTCAGGTGAAGTGAACACCTGTTTTGCTGGGATTCTAGGCTTCCCTAAGGTGGAGGGTTCTACTGAACACATGCACTGTGCAGGTGCACCATAACAATCTGAATGATACCAGAAACAAAAATGATTCCACTCTCAAACTCCACCTGGTATGTGACTATAGGCAGTGAATCATGCAGGCCAATGCCCAGGACCCTGGTAGTAATCATGATGCCTTCATTTTGCAACTGTATATTGTGCCAGTTGAATATGCATCAGAGTGGGTCATCCATTGATAGCATGGTTGATGACTGCTGCACAATCCATGCAAATATGTACCATGGCAGCCATACTGCCACGTAAAATGTGACAGGTGAGCCAATGCTGGAACATGGTTTCCACTACCTGGAGCACACTGGAGGATTCTGCAATATTTAACAGAGCAGGTGTCAAGACTCATGATAATCTGCTGCATAACCTTGCCATAATATCAGGACAATCTTTACCCTGAGCTGTGCAATGAGAAGTTGAGGTGTAGGAGCATGCGAAGGAGGAAAAGGACATGGAAGAGGAGGAAGTGGAAAGAATAATGCAACTCAGTTCTTTCTAGCTGGGCTGGCCATGAAGAACTCCTCTGAATGTGATACCAGTAAACACAACCCCAATTCTCCATTCACCAACAGTCCTCACCTTACACTCACTTGACCACAACACAATGACAAAAGTCATCACAGTATCTGTTTTCCAAACTTATTAATTAAATCACGTCATATTGCAAACTGTAGCTAACTTATTCTGGTTAGCCATCAGCAAACCTCTGTAGGCTGGTTCATGAATTGTTTCATCTAGTTCCTCTTTACAGAAACCCATATGTGACCCTCCCCTCCACTGAGTTGGTTCCTGTTATCCATGCCTCTGCCCTGTTTGCAATCTACTTTGCCAGTGGCTGAGCACATGCAAGCCCCACCTCTAATCTATTCTATAAGATAAACACAGATACTCATTATGCTAGTATCCAAATTGATGAGATGAAATCAGGTGAAGTTTTTTAAACTTCATCATCACTTTCTTGGAAGTGCTCCCTCAGAGCCTGCCCAGATTGATCTCTTGGGTATCTGAAAAGAAATAAAGTGAAAGGATAAGTTTTACTGCAGCATGTGCAGGAAGTATGAAGTGCACATTTAGACCATCAGCAGCTTGTAACTCAGAAGAGAGAGTGTGGGATGAGACGGATGTGGAATTATTGAGTAAGATTATACAGAACAATACTGTTATCTTCAAAGGTTTCAACTCTGACTCAGAAATGCTTCTCCAAATAGTGACCAGCTCAATCTCCTCCATGCAGTCAGACCTGCAATCCCTTTCCAGTTAATTCCTGCTACTTCTGGTTCCACAAGGAAGAGGGTCAGTGAGTGGTGTTCATGTTGTTTGGCTGATGTGGCTATTGTTGATGAATTTTTGTGGGGAGTTGACTGTCTAATGTTAGTATCACTGGATTGTTAATCCAGAAAACAAGGTAATATTCTGGGGAGATAGTAGGAACTGCAGATGCTGGAGAATCCGAGACAACTAATATTGTCTCTAATATCCTGGGGAAGTGGGTTTGAATCCCGCCGTGGCAGGTGGTGGAATTTGAATTCAATAAAAAACAATCTGGAATTAAGAGTTAATGATGACCATGAATCCATTGTTTATTGTCAGCAAAACCCATCTGGCTCACTAATGCCCTATAGGGAAGGAAGCTGTCATCTTTGGAGATAGCAAGAACTGCAGATGCTGGAGTCAGAATCAACACAGTGTAGAACTGGAGGAACACAGCAGGTCAGGCAGCATCAGAGCAGCAGGAAAGTTGACATTTTGGGTCCTGATGAAGGGTGTAAACCTGAAACATCGTCTTTCCTGCTCCTTTGATGCTGCCTGATCTGCTGTGTTCCTCCAGCTCCACGCTGTGTTGATTGAAACTGTCTAGTCAGTTTGCCTGGTCCGGCTTACATGTGCCTCCAGACCCACGGCAATGTGGTTGACTTTTAACTGCCCTGTGGGCAATTAGGAAAGGGCAGTTCTGACACAGATGAGATTACTGAACTGCTTCTGGCATTACATCTGGCTAAGGTTTAACTCCTAGCATTGATTTTCATAGTTATCTACAACCTTTACTTTTTGACTGCTTGTCTAGACTGACCCCTGAAATCCTACAGATAAAGGCACCTTCCCAGCTGCTCCTCCAATGCAACATCGAAAAGCTTTACACCCTGATATTTCCTAATCTTCTCCTTTTCCCAGGTTAAATTCAATTTTCATAAAAGCAAAAGACAGCGAATGCTGCGAATCTGAAACAAACACAGAGAATGCACGACAACCTGAGCAGATCTGACAGATTCTGTGGACAGAGAAAAAAGAATTAATATTTTGAGTCCACTATGACTCTTCTTCAGAACCTGTTTGTTTCAGATTCAACTTTCACTTGACTGACAGCGTGTGCTGCAGCTACAGGGCACCTTTTGATAAAGGCTAGCTTTCAGAGAATCCCTACAGTATGAAAACAGGCCCTTCAGCCCAACAAGTCCACACTGACCCTCAGAGCATCCCACCCAGACCCCTACCCCCTATAACCCACCTAATCTACCACATCCCTGAACACTAGAGCCAATTTTGCACGGCCAAACCACCTAACCTGAACATCTTTGGACTCTGGGAGGAAACCAGAGCACCCTGGGGAAACCAACGCAGACATGAGGAGAACGTGCAAACTCCACACAAACACCGAGGGTGGTATCAAACCTGGGTCCCTAGCGCTGTGAGGCAGCAATGCTAACCACTGAGCCACCGTGCTCAACAGTAAAAACTCACATTAAAAGCCAAAAAGAAGTTCCAACTTTAGCCACCCCGTGGATACATGTAGTCAGTGGACTGTGCATTTAGCACTTGCTGCATGGAGTAATCATTCAAACAAGCAGACAGTCCAAAATTGGTGTGCTGCCTGTGTGATTTTGAATGTACATGGAATAAAGATCCATTCTAATCCCTGATCCATTTTTGAGACTGCCCAATTAAGACATCATTCCATTTTGTAGCGATGAATGTGCTTCAAAACTGGGTTTCACGAGTTACAGATTTTTGACAATTCCTTGTTTAAAAGCACAGAAGTGTATTCACTAAGTTTTTTATTCCATTTTAGATTGAAGAAACAAATTCTGCTATACGGTCAAAAAACAACACATCCTCACACCGGAGTAAAACTGGGGTAATCATATCTATTTTTGCGTTTCTGATGACATGAATGTGCACATTTCTACATGACTGTTTTTCAAATACTGATACTTCATTCAATCTGATTCTTTCCTGTAGCTTTCACCCTCTTGTGTAATCTCCTGCTTACCTATTGTTTGGTCTGTTATCTACCTTAATAACTCTCAGGAGACTTTATGAAGCATGTAAAATATGAGCTCATGCCTCAGAGCACATGCTTTTGTGTTTCATAGAAGTACAAAATTCCCATCCCACCTGACCACTGGATGGCTCTATTCAGCCTCATATACATCATTATACCTGGGTGGGATACATTCACTTGTAGCGACACCAGTTTATCCTTCTTAAATCAACCAGGGAAATTCAAGGGTATCCCAAATATGACACACAATTTTGAAACATAGCAATTTCCAAGACAGCAAACAGCTGAACTATTATTTGTTAGAATTTACACATATTATTATGACTATATTATCATTTATAATAAAGCTGTCTATAATGGAACAAAAACAGAAGTTGCTGGAAAAGCTTAGTAGGTCTGGCAGCATCTATGGAGAAAAAATCAGAGTTAAAGTTTCAGGTCCAATCACTGGATCTGAAACGTTAACTCTGATTTTTTTCTTCACAGATGCTGCCAGACCTGCTGAGCTTTTCCAGCAACTTCTGTTTTTGTTCCTGATTTACAGCATCCATAGTTCTTTCAGTTTTTATTCTGTCTATAATGGAATTGTCTCAAGGATTGGCTTTTTGTTCAAAACTCTATTACACATGGAAATCAGAGATAGTAAGAACTGCCAATGCTGGAGTCAGAGATAACACAGTGTGGAGCTGGAGGAACACAGCAGGCCAGGCAGCATCAGAGGAGCAGAAAAGCTGACGTTTCGGGTCAGGACCCTTCTTCAGAAATGTCTGAAGAAGGGTCCCAACCCGAAACGTCAGCTTTCCTGCTCCTCTGATGCTTCCTGGCCTGCTGCGTTCCTCCAGCTCCACACTGTATTACACATGGAAATCAATTGTTTCTCCTCGAGAAAAATCCCCTCAATTTAAGCACATGTCTTTTGCAGGTGGTTTTATTTTGAGATGTGAAATATTCCTCATACTTGCCCATTACTATCTTTGCTTTAGTTTTCTCCAGTAATCGTGGCACAGTTCAATCTTGAGGGCAATTAAGCCTTCTGTACTTATCCAGTTCTTACATGGTGCAAGAGTTTTAAGTGTATTAAGAACAGGACTTTATAGCCTATCAGCAGCAAGTGTCAAGCTTATTTTCAAACATGCCCATGTGCACTTTATTTTAAAATGTCAGTTCCATCTACAACCAGTGGATGGCGCTACTCAACATTCTACATATTTTCGTTTGCAAATCACCACTGACACCTTGCTCTCAAATGACTAGGAGTTTAAAGATTTTGGCTCAGTTTAAAAATTGCATTCACATACTGTAGTGATTGGAAAGAGGTCAGCCAGATAGACCTCATAGAATATGAGTTCCCTGATTGGGACTGTTAACCTGGTCTAATCAGGGAGCCTGGCTGACAGATATAAACAGGAGTGTCAGGGGTTCTGTTCCCACTAGGAGCTGGCTCTGAGCTAGCTGGGACAGTGTCATTTACTATGCATGTACACATATGGTGATGGGATATCGGCCTTTGTGGAGTTATTTCAGTGGCAATGAGAGTGGGATTAATGATGTGACTGTGCAAAAGTGCCTACTAGCTGAAGCCCAACTGGGCATCAAACAGGCACTGCAGCTGGCTTTATCTTTAGAAAATGCAGCAAGTGGAGCATATGAGTTACAGGGTATTCCAACAGAACTGGACACCCTTGTCAAGTCAACTCAGCTTGGGAAAAACTACTTGAGTGAAAGCAGATGCATAGCCTCACTCAGGCCATATCCTGAGCAGAAGGACTCTAGGTCAGCCCACAGCAAAACCGCAAAACAAATCCAAGCCTCGGCCAAATGGTTAAGATTTTCTGAAGGATCCAGGCCAACAGGCCATTGTAATTGTGGCCAGTATACCAACTCGAGATGACCAATAAGTCCCACTAGACCTGAATTAAGTAATAGAACTTATTGTTGGTATGCAGGAGAGTGCACACCCTGGAAATTCCACCTACAGCTGGTTTGGAGCAGCTAAATTACTTAAACATCCAAATCAGAACTTGTCGAAATAAATGTCTTGTGAAATGGTCACCCAGTTCTAATGGTGGTCAGTGCCAGCACAGTTATATCAGTGATTGCTGAACCAGTCCTTACCAAAATTCACTGTAGGCTCCAACCCTTAAGTTTGCGTAAGACCATGGCTAGGCTGAGAACCTATACCAGGGAACCGCTACAGGTTAAGGGTACAACTTCAGTTCCGGTCTCTTACGAAAAGTAGCTGGTTCAGTTACCACTGATTTTGGTAAAAGGCTCAGGCTCAAGCTTGATGGGGCGAAATTGGTTGAGAAAAATTCAACTTGATTGGCTCAACATTTTTCAATTGGAAAATGGCTGCCTGAGTGAAATCCTAATGAAATACCTGGACGTTTCTCAGGAAGATCTGGGAACTATGAAAGGAACCAAGGCCACCTTTCACGTTGGGCAAGAAGTAATTCTACAATTTGCGCAGGCCAGCCAAGTTCCATTACCAAAAGTAGATGCAGAAATCAGGAGGCTGGAAAGTGAAGGAATCATCAAACCAGTCCAGTTTGCAGGATGGGCAGCACCAGTTGTACCAATTATGAAGCTGGACAGGTCTGTTCACCATTGTGGGGATTTCAAACAAACAGTAAAATAAACAGTAAAACCGTTTTATTGCAACTGGATAAATGCCCGATCCCTTACGTAGAGGACTTATACACAAAACTGGCAGGAGGGCTGCCCTTCATGAAACGAGGCATGAGCCATGTGTACCTGCAATCGCAATTAAATGAGGATTCCCAGAAGTATGCTACAACTAGTAAGGGTTTGTGCTAATATACGAGACTGTCTTTTGGGGTATCATCAGCCTGTGCCATCTTCCAGCGGACAATGGAAAACATTTTACAACGTCCACCCCAAATCACCATTTTTCTGGGTGACGTACTAATAATGGAAAAGACCAATAAAGAGAACTTGGACATAGCGTTTAAATGTTTCTCCCAGGCAGGTGTACACTGTAGAAGGGAAAAATGCATATTCCAGGAAGCCCAAGTGACCTACTTGGGCTACAGAGTCAACAAGACTGGGTTACACCCATTGGAAGATAAAGTGAGGGTGATCAAAAGTGCCCCGGCTCCCACACATTTACTTTGGTTGGTGAATTATTACAGAAAATTCATATGTAACCTGGCCTCCATCCTAGCACCGTTACAGCTGCTAGTGAAAAAGGGTCAGCCTTGGAAATGATCTCATAGCCAAGATGTAGCCTTTAGGGAAGTGAAGTAGCAGCTATCGTTATCTAAGGTGTTGGCACATTACGAACACAAGCGAGATGTGGTGCTGACATGCAATGCCTCCCTGTACAGTACCAGGGTAGTGTTGGCTCACCAGTAGCCCAGCAGAGTGGAACGCCCGATAGTGTATGCTTTCTGGACTTTGGTTGATGCTGAACGAATACACGCCCAGATAGAGAAGGAAGGTTTGGCAGCAATCTTTGGTGTTAGAAAGTTCCACCATTATCTTTATGGACATAAATTTGTAATGGTAAAAGACCACAAACCTCTATTAGGGCTACTTAAAGAGGACAGGGCCATGCCACCCATAGCTTCAGGTGGAATTCAGCGATGGGCCCTTATTCTGAATGCGTACAAATACAAGTTGGAACACCATCTAGGGGGGAAAGTGGCAAATGTGGATGTCTTAAGCTGCCTCCCACTGGCGGATACACCACAGATGGTACCACCGCTAGAAGAGTCTGTTCTGACTTTAAACTTTATGGACATTCTTCTGGTCACCACTGAGAATATCAGACCATGAACACAGAAAGATCCCATTCTGGCAAAATTAAAACAGCTGGTGGTGATGAGGGAAACAAAGGGGCTTTCACAACCAGAATTGAAACCTTCGTAGACCCGGCAAGACCAGATCACCAAAGAGGACAGCATTTTATTTTGGGGAGCAAGAGTGATTGTCCCAAGCAAAGGTCACTATCTGGTACTGGCTGAACTCCACCAGGTCATCCAGGGTTTTCCGAAATGAAGACGTTAGTGAGAAGTTATGACTGGTGGTCAGGATTGAATGCCAACGTAGCCATATTGTTGGGCAGTGGCCAGAGTGCCAACAAGGACAGAAATTACTGCCAGCAGATCCTCCACCTTCATGGGAATGGCCAGGTAAACCCTGGACTCGATTACACATCAACTATGCCAGTCCTTTCGTGGGCTCTATGTTTTTTGTCATTGTAGACGCCCAAAGTGGTTGGACATGTACAGAGTTCATTTGTCAAATACAGGACGATGATTGAAACGTTGCCGGCATCTTTTGCATACACAGAGGTGTTGGTCACAGACAACAGGCCTTCATTTACCAGCAGGGAGTTTGAATATTTCTTAAAGTTGAATGACATTTGGCATGTAAGGACAGCTCCATACCATCCATCGCCCAATGGTCTGGCGGAAAGAGCAGTCCAAACTTTGAAGGCTGTTTTAAAGAAACAGCCCACAGCTTCACTCGATACCAAACTGTCCTGGTTCCTAAATAAAAACCAGCCAGATCTCAGATACCTCCTCCTATCTTTCCCTGGACCATGACCCCACCATGACGCATCAGGCCATTGTATCTACTACAGTAACTGATCTCATTTCATCTGGTGACCTCCCCCCACTGCTTCCAAGCCGATAGGCCCCCAGGCCCACACAGCTCGCTTCTACCTGCTGCCAAAAATCCACAAACAGGACTGTCCAGGCAGACCCATTGTTTTAGCCTGCTCGTGCCCCACAGAACTCATCTCTTCCTACCTTGACTCAGTCTTCTCTCCCCTGGTCCAATCCCTACCCATGTACATCCATGATTCCTCTGACGCTTTACGCCAGTTTCAAAACTTCCTGTTTGCAGGTTCCAGTCGCCTCCTCTTTACCATGGACGTGCAATCCCTTTACACGTCCATTCCCCACCAGGAGCGTCTTAGGGCTCGCCGCTTCTTCCTGGAGCAAAGACCTGAACTGTCCCCACCCACCACCACCTTCCTCCGCTTGGCGGAGCTTGTCCTCACCCTCAACAACTTCTCTTTTAACTCCTCTTATTTTCTTCAGGTCAGAGGGGTGGCCATGGGTACCTGCATAGGCCCCAGATATGCCTGTATCTTCGTGGGGTACATGGAACATTCCTTGTTCCAGTCCTATTCCGGCCCCCACCCACTCTTTCTCCGATATATCGATGATATCATCGGTGCTGCTTCCCTCTGAGTTCTGAGGAAGGGTCACCAGACCCAAAACGTTAACTCTGATCTTTTCTTCACAGATGTTGCCAGACTTGCTGAGCTTCCAGCAACTTCTGTTTTTGTGCTGGCTCTTGCCTGATTATAGGACCACCCCTCATGTAAGTACTGGGACAGCTCCAGCAGAGTTGCTAAAGGGGAGAAGACTCCACACCAGGTTAAATCTAATCTTCCCAGGCCTGGAGACTCCCCTAAGTGAGTGAGGCCGTTTACTTAGGGGACAAAGTTTGGTGTTGAAACCATGGAAACGGCCCTGCATGGGTAAGGGGTATGGCCAACGCGAGGTCAGGTTCCAAGATGTAAAACATTTAGGTTGGAGAGGCAGTCCTGAACAAGCACTTGGACCACATGGAAGCCACAATGTTGCAAATGGGGCAGGAGCAAAACATACCCGGCCCCTCAGAACATCCGGAAGGGCTATCAGAACCTGTGGTTATTTTCCCCTCCACATAGCACCAAAGGAACCTGTGAGGACAAGATGGACGCAGCAAATGTCACAGTCTTAACGCTGTTACTGCTTGAAGAAGATGAATTTCGACCAAGACACTCTGGGCGCAAGAGGCAGGTTACAGTCCATTCCATGCAGTCAGTATTGGAGGCAGATTCGGAGGAACCAGACCTGGTGTGAAAAGCAGGAGAAGTTACCACAGAGAAAGAATGAGCCTATGTTCCAGCACTTAGAGGGGGAGGGATATCATGATTGGAGTGAGGTCAGTGAGGTGGATCTCATTGAATATGAGTTCCCTGGCTGGGGCTGTGAACCTGGTCCAATCAGGGACACCGAGCTGACCCAGAAATAAACACAAGTGTCTGGGGTTCTGTTCACGCTAGGAGCCAGCTCTGAGTTACCTGGGTCAGTGTCATGTACCATGCATGTGTAAGTAAAGGGTGACTTGGTGACAGGATACTGGCCTTCAAGGAGTTATTTCACACACAATCCTTATCTAATCTGAGATTCATTTTCCACAATCATTTCCAAATTCTTTCTTCAAGCTCCAGATTATATTGACACATCTTTGAACTCAGTAGCCTCCAGTGCAGGGTAGAACTGAAGCCAAAGTTTTGCACATTTACAACATGTTCCTTACAGCACTGCACATTATTATACGCAAACAACAAGTTTCTCTCTTTTCCTACCTACGCAGCTTTTCACCCAAATCAGCAAGATGCTAAATAACAAGGAGCTAATTACCACATCTGAACAGACACCACTAATTTATTCAAACCAAAAGATCCTAC
Organism: Rhincodon typus; assembly: GCF_021869965.1. Taxonomy (NCBI): domain Eukaryota; kingdom Metazoa; phylum Chordata; class Chondrichthyes; order Orectolobiformes; family Rhincodontidae; genus Rhincodon; species Rhincodon typus. The sequence goes on along the minus strand of NC_063360.1, from coordinate 30,027,027 downwards.
AGCTTTAAAGAAAACTTAGTTAATAAGTCTAAAGTAACATTCCTGAAGGTTAAGATCTACTCCTGTTGCCCTGGAGCTATATATTTAAAAAATTAATCAAACCTCTATTCAACTTATGTCATGGTACACCTATGTAGCAGGCATCGCACACCCAGACCCATAAGTCCATTAATAGACACAGGTGAGTCCCCAGGTAGTGCCCACCACCTGAATACAATGAAACACCAAACTCATGTACAATTAGCCCTCCTTCCTCCCACTCCACATCCCAAGTGGCTCTTTCAGCCATTAGAACCCTAATTTTAGGAACTCTATCCCACCACTATTTTATTGTGTGATATGTCTTCGTTTCTTTAAAACCCTCTTTAAAGCCTTGTTTTATTAACCAGCTTTTCAATCTGATCCTCACAATGTCAGTCTTCACTGTTTCTTTTTCACCAATTAAAACACTGTTTTGCTTTTCTGCAACATGGTGTTATATTAGTAGGAATTACTCTTGAGTTCTTAAAAAATATGACTGGCAAAGGCTTTATTCTCAACTTTTCTTTTGAAAATAAAGACATCAAAACAGAAAGAAAATTGAAATCAGCAAAGTGCTGTTTTAGATAATTAGCAGAGAATGCTTAATGGTATGCTTCTGTCAGGAGCTAGCCTATTTATAGTAAATGAATTAAATACAGCATTAAAATAGCGCATGGAGGAGTGTCATCTGAACACATTAAACATTCATTTGCTCAGTTATTTCAGCAGTTTTTCAGGTTATTTTTTTTAAATGATATAAAAATTGCCCCTTTTTTCTGTAGAATGTCTTCCGTTTGAGTTGTGAACCTCTGGCAGCCTAAGGATGTCATATTAATAGCTATCCAGGTATTCCGATTTTACCAACTCCAATGGGAAATCTATTTTTATAAACTCTGAGGAATAAGTTCATTTTAAAATTCTGGAGTAAACTCTCATTTTGCTAATGATCTTAAAGGTATTATCATTATTCTTACTGTATTTGGGTTCACTGCATGCACCATCTGGTAGGTAGCCCATCTCACATGGTAACCAATTACACATTGAATGCTGTCTAAGAGTGGTCCTCCTTCCCTCGCTGTAGGATTGTTATCATATTGTAACAATACAGCTGAGACAGGAAACTCCCAAAGGGCAATTTAACGATTTTCATCCATCAACAGCGCTTTTAGAAATTTATATGTGCATTGTCCACATACCCCGCCCCTCAGCAATGGCCATATCTCCAATTGTGTTTCTAGTAGCCCGGGGTCACACCTAACAATATGAACTCTGAAAGTATCTTTCAGTTTGTGGAAAACTGGATTCAGAAACAAGATCCCATTATAGAGAAGCAGCATGATGATACTCCAATCCACCACACACTCCATTGCTTTGAGATTAAGTAATACAAGATTGACTTAATTTGAGAAAATCCCTATTTTGACACCAATTAATCTAGATCAATTTTTAAAAAGTAGGTATAAATTTTTAAACAAAAACAAAGTTGCTGGAAAAGCTCAGCAGGTCTGGCAGCATCTGTGAAGAGAAAATCAGAGTTAACGTTTCGGGTCCGGTGACGCTTCCTCAGACCTGTTCTGAGCTTTTCCAGCAACTTTGTTTTTGTTCTTGATTTACAGCACCCGCAGTTCTTTTGGTTTCTTTAAATTTTTAAATTTTGTCTCTCCTAGAAGGAAGAAAATTCCTGAAAAGGTTGAGCAGCAATGCATGTTATAAGCAATTGGTTAAGTACTAACTACACAGATCTAAATCCTCAACCTCTGGTAAATTGGATATTGTATTCTTCTCAGTACTTTAAAATTATAAGTTTCTTATGAGCTTTTAGTACAGCTTTGTAATTCCCAGAAGCATTTTCAATGGAACTTATGTAACAGAACCCCAAACTATTTGATACAATGAGCATCAAGATTAAACAGGGCACTCAGGTCCGCAAGTGCTGGCATCAAGACTAGCAGTGAAACCTTCTAGGAGGCAGTGTTTTAACTGACCACCAGCGCGCGTGCAAAGTTGTCTCTAAATGGAGCTCTAATCTCCTTCACTAGATGATCAGCTCTGTGTAAAGATTTGCCTTCCAATTTCTTGACTGACCCCCAGTAAAGTTCCTAGTCTGTTGGGCAGATGACCCAATTTGACTCATCTGTATTCTCCCCCATACCAACGCCCAACCCTAAACCTGTCTATATCCTCAGCTGCATGAGGATTGAAAAGTTCAGATCAATGTTTCAGAATTGAAATACAAACATAAATGATTGCATTTTCCAGTTACCATTGCACAATTTCTACTGATTCTCTTTCGGAAAGGACAACACATTACCTTTAGCAGACATTGCAGGGCAGACAAAAGGCAAGTACTGCAGATACTAAAAATCTGAAATGAGGAGGAATTTCTTCTCTCAGGGGGTTGTGAATCTTTGGAAATCCTTGCCACTGAGAGCTGTGGGGGCAGAATCCTAGTGTTTATTTATGCTTGAGATAGATAGGTTCTTGATCAGTAGAGCAATCGAGTTATGGGAAAAGGGCAGGAAGTGAATGTGAGGAGAATGGGATCAGCCATGATCCTATTGAATGGTGGAGCAGACTCAAGGGGCCAAATGGCCTGTAGTGATTGGAGCAATGTCAGCTAGGTGGATCTCATAGAATATGAGTTCCCTGACTGGGGTTGTTAATCAGGTCCAATCTGGGATCCCTGGCTGATAGATAATAAACAGGAGTGTCAGGGGTTCTGTTTACTCTCGGAGCCAGCTCTGTACTAGCTGGGTCAGTACCTGGTACTGTGAACATGTAAATAAAGAGAGACTTAGTGACAGGATGCCGGCCTTCGTGGAGTTATTTCAGCCTACCCCTGTTCTTATTTCAAATGGCCTTATGGTCTTATAAGTGTGAGCTCTGGACAAATGTTTCTCCCCAAAATGAGGATCCTAAAGCCCAGCATAAAATTGAACTCAGGGATCCACAAAAGGAAGCCATTTAAGTAGACAAATATGTGTGCCCGAAGTATTAGAAATAAGAGGTCAATGCCTGAGAAAAAGGAGCGCAGTTAACTTTCAGGATTGTCATGGGTATAACGGAGCTCTTGTAACACAGTGGGTAGCATCCCTGTCTCTGAGCCAGAAGCTCAGACCAAGTCCCACTCCAGGACTTGATTGCCAAGGAATGTGCATTCATAATGTGGTCAAACAGGATGAGTATCAATTTGTAAATCTTTCCAACATATGCCAATGCCAGGCAGTAATAGTGAGAAAGACTCCTGTCACCAATCTGTACAAGGCAATAGTAAATGACTACAGTATCTTAGCAAGCATAACTGTGAAGCAATACAGAAATCTATGGTTGCCAACACCCTTTCAGGACCTAAAGATAGAGAGAGAGTATGTATAATATCTCAAGGTTCAGTGTATTCAGAAAAAATTATATGATCCATTTGTCACTACCATTTAGGAACAAAATGAAGTCTATACAGCAGGAGGATGAAAGCTACACAAGGAACTATTCTGGTTGACATCTTATATACAAAAAAAATCCAGAATAATGAAAAGTGTGCTGCACACTTGTCTTGGTTCTTCTGCTGTCTCTAAATCGTCAGAGCGACTGCCTGATATCCAGTATTCACGCCATCACTAATAATCACCTAGGTCCAACATTGAAACCTCCCCAACTCCACTTCTGCCTCAGCTGATCTGTTACTGTAACCCTCATCTATGTGTTTAGTGTGTCCAAACTTCACTGGTTCAACATGCTTCCGATCAAACACCCATCTTCCAAACTCTGTGATTTTAAATGAATCTAAAACTCCACTGCCTATATCCTAAATCAAACCAAGATCCAATTCATCCATTATTCTTCTGCTCATTAGCTCCCAGGGAGCAACACCTTGATTTTAATACTCCTACCCTTGTTCTTCAAACCTCTGTATGACCCACCCCTCCTTGTAACCTCTTCCTTCTTTACAACCCTCCAAAATATCAATGCTTTGGTACATTTTGATTTTATTCCCTCACTGTTGGCAGCTGAGTTCTGTCAAGTAGTCATTTTTATTACTCTCCCCTTTAGCCACCTCGGTTACTACTGATTGATCCGTCTGTCCAGTTATCATTAATTTCAGGGGAGCTGTCAAATCTCTACATTAAATTGAATTAGCTTTATTGTCACGTGCACTCAAATGAATGCAGTGAAAAGTTTGCAATGTCGCTACTTATGGCACCATCTGGGGTACAAGATACCTGGATACAAATATTTAAGTATTTGGTTTAAAATAGAAAAGGTAATAAATAAAAAGCCCAGCATAAAAATAAAAAATATACTCAATTTACAGTCCTTCAACCCCAGTCCATGCTGGCGCCAAACCAGGCCAAGTCTCTACTCTACACCCGGCTTCAAAACACAAGGCCTTGCCTCCAGTCCACAAGGACCTCACCTTCCCACAGCGGGCTCCGGTCCAGGACTCACGTCCTTGTCACAGCCCTCCTGCCTGGGACTCACCCCCTCACGAAGACCTTCAGTCCCGAGTCGGCTCCCCGCAACAGCCCTTCAGTCCAGGAGTTAGCTCCCTGTGACAGCCTCCAGCCTGGGACTCAGTTGTTAACGACGGCCTCCAGTCCAGGAGTAGTCTCCCCGTGCGAAGGAATTTGTGCCCCTTTGGTCTGCAGCACTGCATGATGGTATTGAAACACACATCACTACTCTCATTTGTACTGTCAGGGTATCTAACAACATGATGAACAGCACTTTGAGATTCTAGGATGATGAGCCAAGATATGCATCTTATTTTAACAGCTTTATTTGTGCTTTTTAGCAAAGCAAAGCGAAGCCGAGCACACGGACAAAATTTTCGGTACGTAAAGTAGTCTGATGCTTTTAAGTCAATTTTGCTGAAATACCAACGTAAATCTGGAAGTCACAAAAAATCACACACCTGGGATTACTCCAAGGTATAATATATTATGAAGAGTTAACTACTTTCTTGGAAATGTCTTCAGCTGCTATTTTAGAAAAGCCATCAATCTAAAATAAATGAATTAAATCCTCCACAGAATATCAGATAAAGGAATTTCAGACTGTGCGTTTCTGTGCTAACATCCCACATTGTCAATCTATTAAAATTTTGCTTTTTAATAGTTCTTCAAAGTCCCTTTTGATATCTCGATGACATTACCCTGATTCCCTGTTGTAACATTTGTGGTCTAACAAAGACTTGTAGGGATATAAGCCTGGAAACAATTATGTATATGAACACTGAGGTAAAAACTCTGATACAGCGCTCAAGAGCACATGATTTTCTGCTCTTCATTTTAATCAGAAGAATGTTGAATGCCAAATCAGAATTTCAGACCTAGGACCTAGAGGGGTGAAATTGCTCTTCAATATCACCGAGAGTCTGTTTCATGTCACTGCCAAAGACCAGGTTCATCCCCAAACCCTTGAAATTTGTATCAGACATTAACAGAAAATTAACAATTTTTCTGTAGGGAAAGGTGGTAGGTAACTTGAGTTTTGTATGGAGGTCTAGAGATCACAGAGTTTGGGGGATTTAACAGGAGTGGAGACATTACAAAGCAAGTCAGTAGTTGTGGGCTTTGGGGAAGATCCAGAGGTGGGTGGGGGGTTGCAGTAATTATGGAGGTAGGTGAGGTCAGGGAGATTGTACAGGTGGGCATCAAACATGGCATGGTAGGAGAAGAGGTGTGGTTTATAAGGATGCCCACCTTGAAGACGTTTTCCTCCTCCCCCCAAAAAGAGCTCAGTGAGTCTCTCTCCCAATGCAACCACCTGATTGTCGCCTCTGCCCTGAAGCTACTCAACCACATTCCCAATGGCCTTAACATTGACTTCACCAGCTTCAAAATCCCTCCACTCCCAGCCTTATCCAATGTCCAGCGCTCCCCCTCCTGACCTGATCTATTCTGTCCATCTTCCCACTCACCTATCCACTTCACCCTTCCCAGAGATTAATCACAATAACCCCCTACCTGCATCATCTATCACCAACTGTCCTACCCTTCCCCCAGCCCCACCTCCACCACTCTAATAATTTCTGGGCTCCCCTCCTTCTCCCCAGTTTTGATGAAGGTATTTGGCCTGAAATGTTGACTTACCTGCTCCTCTGATGCTGCCTAACCTGCTGTGCTTTTCTAGCCTCATACCTATAGACCCTGGTTTATGATGTAGCTGGTTGGGCCTGAAGGAAACACATCTGGTCCTCCAGTTCCCTCAATCCCTGAGTGGGCTTTTGGAGTGGGCTTGTCCCCAGCATTTATACAGTGGAGGCTGGAACCCCAGGCCGGGGGAAAGTCTCAAACTTTGTTAAAATGTGAGCATGCCTCCTCTGTAAAAGGCTTCAAAGAACATCTGGCCTCTTGAAAGCAGATTTTTTGCCCTGCCTTTGTTAAAAAAAACCTTCTTTTAAAACAAAAATGTTTGTGGCAACTAGAGTTCCAATTTGAACTCCACAATGTTTCAACTTCAAACATGACTCATATCCAACTATTTACGCAGGTTAAAATTTACCCCCTTTACCTCACTATTAGACCCTATATTAGGCCAAGATACCTTTTCTATTTTAGCAGAGGCATTAATAAAACTGTTTAAAGTTAATTATTTTTCAATCATTTAACCTGCTTTATCAGGAAAATTTGACACTTTAAATGTTTTAAACATAATATTGCGCAGCTAACTTGCCAGTCTATGATCCAAAACTATGATGTCCTGTGGAAAGATTATTCCTGTTTCCACTTTCATTCAGATTATAAAATGTATATAATAGGAATCAGCTTTCAGACAGGAAGCAGGTGTCAGTGAACCCTCACATCTTTCGATTTGGAGGTGTCGGTGTTGGACTGGGGTGGACAAAGTCAGAAATCACACAACACCAGGTTATAGTCCAACAGGTTTAGTTGAAATCACAAGCTTTCGAAGTGCAGCCCCTTTGTCAGGTAAAGTGAGCGAGAATTATGCACAGACACAGAATTTATAGGCAGAGAGATCAAAAGATCATACAAATGGTGTGATGGAGTGTCAAATAATAAGTCTCTGCAGCTGACCAAGAGTGTTAGACGGTATGAGTAAAGCTGAATAACAAATGAAGGGATGACCTAGAATCTGATTAATTGAGGCAGAGAGATAATTACAAAAGATTAAAAATAGGGTGGTGCTGGAGACAAACTAAATGACTAGAATAACATGATAGGTATAAGAGTCACATGCCGAGAATCTTACCAAAGTGATAAGTAATCCAAAACTGTACACACTAATTAAGGTAGAGAGATCATAGCAATTTATCAAGGTGGTGGTGTCAAAACAGGATAGTAAGGAAAGTTTTACAGATACAGAACAGTGTAGTGGGGTCACATGTAGCGCAACATGAACCCAAACGGCACCCAAATGCAGAACGTCACCCAAGCACAATGCAACACCATCCATGCTCTCAAGACCAATCGCAACATCACCATTAAACCAACAGGAGCCATTGTCATACAAAATAGAACAGACTACTGCAAAGAAATGTACCGACAACTGAACAACCAGGAACACTACAGACAACTGCCTGACAATCCCACCAAAACACAGAACCGTCAACTCAACAGACTGATCAAGACCTTCAATCCAGACCTTCAGAGTGTCCTATGCACTCTCAGACCACGTACTTTTTGCATAGGAGACTTCTACTGCCTTCCAAAGATACACAAAGCCAACACACCTGGACGTCCCATCATATCAGGCAATGGGACCCTGTGTGAGAACTTCTCTGGCTAAGCTGAGAGCATTTTGAAGCCCATCGTACAGGGAACTCCCAGCTTTTGTCATGACACTACAGATTTCTTACAGAAACTCAGCACCCACTGACCATTTGGGACAGGAACATTCCTCATCACAATGGGCATTTTGGCGCTCTATACCAGCATTCCCCACAATGATGGCATCGCTGGAACAGCGACAATACTCAACACCAACAACTGCTAATTTCCAGATGCCATCCTACAACTCATCTGCTTCATCCTTGACCACAACATCTTCACCTTCGACAAACAGTTCTTCATCCAGCCACATGGAACAGCCATGGGGACCAGATTTGCACCTCAATATGCCAATATTTTCATGCACAAGTTCAAGCAAGGCTTCTTTGCTGCGCAGGACCTCTGTCCAACACTATACACCAGATAAATTGACGACATGACTGCATAGTGATATTAACAAGTTTCATCCCACAATCAGACTTACCATGGACTACTCTTCAGAATCAGTCGCATTCTTGGACACATGCATCTCCAAAAAGACAGACACCTCAGTACCTCACTCTACCACAAGCCCACGGTAAACCTCACGATGCTGCACTTCTCTAGCTTCCATCCTAAACATAGCAAAGAAGCAATCTCCTATGGACAAGACCTGCACATACACAGGATCTGCTCAGATGAGGAGGAACGCGACAGGCACCTAAAGATTTTGAAGGACGTCCACATAACAATGGGATACGATGCTCAACTCATCAATCATCAGTTTCAACGTGTCACAGTGAAAAACCGCAAAAACCCCCTCAGTAAACAGACACAGGACACATCCGATAGAGTACCCTTCATCGTCCAGTATTTCCCTGGAACGGAGGAACTACTCCATGTTCTTCTCAACCTTCAACATGTCATCGATAATGATGAGCATCTCACCAAGATCATCCCTACGCCTCCAGTTCTCGCCTTCAAACAACCGCCAAACCTTAAACAGACCATCGTTCACAGCAAACTACCCATTCTCCAGGACAACAAAGACCACAATACCACACAACCTGCTGTGGCAACCTCTGCAAGACATGTTAGATCTTCGACATGGACACTACCCATCACACATGGAAACACCACCCACCACGTACACTGCAGTTACTAATGTGACTCAGCCAACGTTGTCTATCTCATACGCTGCAGGCAAGGATGCCCAGAGGCATGGTATATTGGCAAGACCATGCAGATGCTACAACAACAGATGAATGTTCACTGCGCAACATTCGCCAGACAGGAATGTTCCCTCCCAGTCAGAGAACACTTCAGCAGTCAAGAGCATTCAGCCACCAAGGCGGACTTCGGGATGCACAACAATGCAGAATCGCCGAGCAGATACTGATAGCCAAGAAGACGGCCTCAACCATGATCTTGGGTCCATGTTGCACCACATGTAACCCCACCACACTGTTCTGTAAAACCTTCCTTACTGTCCTGTTTTGACACCATCACCCGGATAAATTGCTATGATGTCTCTACCTTAGTTAGTTTGTACAGTTTTGGATTACTTATCATTTTGGTTAGACCCTCGGCATGTGACTTTTATACCTATCATGTTTTTCCAGTCATTTGGTTTGTCATCAGCACCATCTTATTTTTCATTTTTTGTCATTATCTCTCTGCCTCATTTATTCAGATTCTAGGTCATCCCTTCGCTTTGTTATTAAGCTGTTAACACTTTACTCACACCATCTAACACTCTTGGTCACCTGCAGAGACTTATTATTCGACACTCCATCACACCATTTGTATGATCTTTTGATCTCTCTGCCCTTGATCTCTCTGCCTATAAATTCTGTGTCTGTGCGTAATTCTCTCTCACTTTACCTAACAAAGGGGCTGCACTTCGAAAGCTTGTGATTTCAACTAAACCTGTTGGTCTATACTCTGGTGTCATCTGACCTCACATCTAAGAAATGGAATGTCTCGCCACCTCTGCAATCATAAGAATCTTTATTTGTAAGAATACATAAGTTCTAACATTATACAACAGGTCTATTATGTGGAATTTACAGCACAGAAACAGGCTACGTGGCCCTTATGATTAATGCCAGCATTTATATTTTAGTGCATGTTTTATACACAACAAAATTCATCAAAGATCTCAGACAGAGCCTGACCACTTCCAACTAGAAGGACAAGGGCAGCTGATACATGGGAACACCACCACCTTCAAGTTCCCCTCCAAGCCACTCACCATCCTGACTTGGAAATCTATCGCCGTTCCTTCACTATTGCTGGGTCACAATCCTCAAATTCCCTCCCTAACAGCTTTTTGTGTGCCCTTACAGCACATGGATTGCATTAGTTCAAGAAACCAGCTCACCACCACCTTCTAAAAGGCAGCTAGGGTGAGGCAATAAATACTGGCCAGCCAGCAATGCCTACATTCCACGAGTGAATAAAACAAAAGAGATTAGCATCTTTATTAAAAAAGATGTGAGAGCCCAGATTATGAAAATGCCATCCAGAGTTTACCTGTGATTATTCTGCTGTTTCTCAGTCCATACTTGTTCTCAGCAACACAGTATGCCTTGAGATTACACCAGCCTCATTTCCTGATATGTGCTCTTCACTGCAAAGACCAATTCATAGAGTCTTAGAGTCATATAACACAGAAACAGACCTTTCGGTCCAACACGCCCACAAGTCTTCAAGAATGCATTGGTCAGAACATTGAGTATAGGAGTTGGGATGTCATGTTGCAGATGTACAGGACACTGGTTGGGGCCACTTTTAGAATACTGCCTACAATTCTGGTCGCCCTTCTATAGGAAGGATATGTTAAATCTGAAAGGATGCAGAAAAGATTTATGAGGATGTTGCCAGGACTGGAGGGTTTGAGTTGTAGGGAGAGGGTGAATAGGCTGGGGCTTTTCTTTTCCTGGAGTGTCAAAGGCTGAGGAATGACCTTATAGAGGTTTATAAAGTCATGAGGGGCATGGATAGGGTGAACAGACAAGGTCTTTTTCCTAGGGTGGGGGAGTCCAAACAATAGGGCACAGGTTTAAGGTGAGAGGGGAAAGATTTAAAAGGCACCTGGGAGGTAACCTTTTCATGCAGAGGGTGGCGCATGTATGGGACAAGCTGCCAGAGGAAGTGGTGGAGGTGGGTACAATTACAACATTTAAAAGGCTTATGAATAGCAAGGGGTTAGAGGGAAATGGGCCAAATGCTGACAGATTGGGATGCCTGGTCAGCGCAAATGCGTTGGACCAAAGGATCTGTTTCTGTGCTGTATGACTCCATGACTCTATGACTCTACAAATAAGAATAGGTGAGATCACCCACTTCAACTAGCCTGCAGTTTATTTGGGAAAATTGTAAATTGAGCCACAGGTCTGTGTTTTTTTAGATTAATTTTAATGAATAGAAAATCACAGGTTCAATTCACACAATTTCCCAATATGTGCTCCATGCAAATGTTAAAGCAGAAAATCTCTCCTTGTGTGCATAGTTCCAATGATCCTATTAGTTCCTATTTAGAGGACATTTGTCTCTATTTCATAGCTAACATTCTTTTCTCAATTTCATAAGGTTTGTGAAATTTTACGGAAAACAAATGCAATAAATTTTACCAATGAATCATATAATGACCTGCAGGAGAGTTTAAGCATTCTTCGCTCACACACAAATGCAGCCTTGGTAAGTATATATAACCTAGCAATCGAATCACTGCAATTACTTAGGGAAATGTAACCTTTTGGCTCATTGCTGCAGTAACCATGGTAAAAATGTACACAGAGATCACATTTTAAATTAGATTTGTGTATTAGAATTATTCACAGATATCACGTGAAATCTAGGCAATAGAACAGTGATTGTTTGTGAAAAAAGTGGTTTATGATCAAGTAAGATCATATTGAATCATACTGCCCCTATTTTGAGCTTTTCCTCAGATCCAGATAAATATTTCATCAGTGAATTCCACAGGGTTCATCTGATTGTCCAGTTGGGATTCTGTGGCTCTTCCCACGTCCTAGTATTTTCAAATCCTTCCATTGCCTTCACCCCTTACTATCTGTTACCTCCTCACACCCTTCCAATATATCAGGTCTTCTCTAATTCTCCCTTGCAATTCTCTGTCCCTCTACCTTTATTTTCTTCTTTAGGATGCTACTTAAAATTTTTCCCTTTGACCAAGCTTTTCATCATCGAAACAAATATGTCCTTACATGGCTCAATGTCAAATTTTGTTTCGTAGTGTTCCTGCATTCTAACATTAAATACACTATATATTTTCTTATGACCAGGTGAGGAGGGGCGAATCAGCTCTCCTTTTTTCATCTGCCAGGTAGGCCACAAAGAAGGTTTAAATTATTTTTAGCATTAAGTGATACTTCTCTCTACAATGCAGTTCACTATCTTTCACTGTAGCAGTAAGGAGTCAATCAGAAGGTTTAATTGAGAGAAAGAAAGTGCAATTTTATTAACAGCCGATCCCAAGAAAAATAATAAAGGTGCAACAGCAAAACATTTGTTCTCTGTGGTGTCACGTGAGCCCTGAGATACACTCATAGAAATAAACACACACACATAGAAATAAACACAAACACACGCACACACACGCTCATACACACGCACACACATGCACATTCACGCACACACACACAGACACATATGAAGATAGGTGCACAGTTAAAAGGGATGGTCGTTGTAAGATCAACTCTTACTACCACTAATTATGTTGTGTCAGTTATCTAGTGTCAATTTGCTGCCACTATCCTCTTTCCTAGCAGGGGTCAACAGGACTGTTTAGTCAATTTGGTGGTCTATTGAGAAGAAGCTCTTATTTTAAACAAGACATTGTTTATGGCATGATAGCTACAATGCACAAGTTATATTACTACAATAGAGTTTGTTCCAGAGACAATGAGCAAGATCAAGATAGTGGGTCTTACCACTTCAAGATATTACGCTGTTCTCCCAACAACTCCAAATGACATCATCATAGTTAAGACACTCTTCAGTAGCAACCTTTTCTGACCCTTACACCCATAGCAAACAATAGTGACTACTATGCAGAAGGTAAAGGAATATATAATTTAAACTCCTTGGTACATACTTGAGGCAAGAGGTTTTATCCCGAGATCTCAGTTGTTTAGTTGGTGTTTTGGACCTTGAGCAACAGTGAATATTGCAGTTATCCTTTGAGTTTTCAGTGCTGTGATGTTACTTTCAAATCAGCTAGTCACTGGGTACACGTTTTTTCTTGAGAAACAGACTGATAATCTATGATAAATGTTGCACCTTTGCTTCATCTCCTCTCTTTGCCAAAAGTAGCTCCTTGAAATACAGGCATGTTTCTGTATTCAAAGGTTGCGTTTTTAGGCTTGTTAATTGTAGCTGAGGTTCCATTTTGAACAGATGAACATTCCGATAAAGGAGTAAAACAAAACAGGAGATTAGGGCCTTTACTCCTCTCTAGGGAACCTTCTGGCTGGTTTTATTGCCCTTAGACAAAATGTTAATTTTCAATTGGCTGTCTCTTGCTAAATCTAAGTTTCATGAATTCTTGGCTAAGATCTCTGTGGTCAGTTGATTGCTGTGACCATTTTAAGTCAGTGTTGTTGATTTCTTTTTAAAAACCATTTCAATCCATGAAAATCCTAGTAATTGAATCAAATGCTGGACTTTTAAAATTCCATGGTCCATATTTTATATCAGTGGGACAAAATACACCTTGTTACTGTTGTTGTTTTACTGACCAACTGGGAGAATCCGAATTATACCTATCCAGGACTAAATATGTGATAATATATTCCCACTACAAAGCCTTAATCACTAGGAACAGAAGGCATGATGTAGAGGTGCTGGTTTTGGACTGGGGTGGACAAGGTCAAAAATCATACAACACCAGGTTATAGTCCAACAGGTTTATTTGAAAACACACGCTTTCAGAGTCTCACTCTTTCTTCAAGTGTTAGTGAGAGAGGTGGCATCAGACACAGAATTTATAAGTAAAAGATCAAAGAGTCATAGAACTGATGCAAATATACAGAACAAACCTAAGATGGCTGTTAAATCTTTAATCAGTTAGAAAGGAGATGCAGATTTTGATTGATTAATATGCAAATCCCAGAATTTCTTTCAAGTCACTGTCCTGAGATAGCTAAAGGTGTTACTGGTATACCAGAGGTGACATCTCAAGTCAGACGATGCATTTTAAGTATGAGGCCTTGTTTAGAATCTGTCTGTGTTTTAACTTGGAGTCAGACTGGTTTTATTTCCAAAGTATGAATCTATAAAATGCCATATTGATTGTCTACAAATTGTGTACAAATGGAAGGCAATATTTTGTTTTCACAAGCACAAGGCTCATAGCAAAGAAAAGGCTTTACCAAAGTATCAATGCAGTGATTTAGGTATTGATGAATTTACATATAATACATATTCTTTATGTTTACAATAAATAACACTGTGTGAAGCTGGAGGAGCACAGAATCCAGGCAGCATCAGAGGAGAAGGAAAGTTGAAGTTTTGGTTCAGGATCTTCTTCAGAAATGGGGAAGGGGGAAGGGAGCTCAGAAATAAATAGAGAAAGGAGGGGAGGGGCTGGGGAAGGTAGGTGGGATGGTGACTGGTGAGTGCAGGTCCATCTTCTCTCAAATTTATCCGTTCCTCCCACCTCAGTGACCAATCCCCACCACTCCCTACCTGCACTCACCTATCACCATCCCACCTACCTTCCCCAGCCCCACCCCTCCTCTCTCTATTTATTTATGAGCTCCCTTCCCCCTTGCCAATTCCTGAAGAAAGGTCCCGACTCGAAACGTCAACTTTCCTGCTCCTCTGATGCTGCCCGTCCAGCTGTGTTCCTCCAGCTCCACACTGTGTTATCTCTGACTCCAGCATCGGCATTTCTTACTATCTCTTTATGTTTACAAGTTGTTCCTTGCCTCCATATCTGGGTGCTTGCATAGATTAATAATACAGCAATTCTTTTACAATGTTAATTATTAATAGATGCATTTAGATCATAGATCATCATAGAATCCCTACAGTGTGGAAACAGGCCCTTCGGCCCAATAAGTCCACACCGACCCTTTGAGCATCCCACCCAGACCCAAACCCCTATAACCCACAGACCCCTGAACACTACGGGCAATTTAGCACGGCCAATCCACCTAGCCTGCACATCTTTGGACTGTGGGAGGAAACCAGTACACCCAGAGGAAACCCACACAGACACGGGGAGAATGTGCAAACTCCGTACAGACAGTCGCCCGAGGCTGAAATCGAACCCGGGTTCCTGGTTCTGTGAGGCTGCAGTGCTAACCACTGAGCCACTGTGCCACCCAATCAATCAAAGCAACAGGATAGTTATTTCGAATGAAATATCTCGAAGTATTGTTATTTGCAACCTTGATATCCTGATTAGCTCTGAATTGACCTTCCATTCCATACCATTTCCATATCAAAGACCATGTGTCACACTTAATTCCACCTCCATAATGTTACCTGCCTCCATGGAATCTGCTTTGCTGCTGAAATCCTATCTTTGCCATTGTCACCATATTATCTATGTCAGTACTTTTTGACCATCCTCCCATCCTCCATCCTCCACAAAATGAGATTATCCGAAATTTTGCTGCCCATATCTATCAATCTTTCTTTATGTTACAATAGATAACACAGTGTGGAGTTGGAGGAGCACAGCAGGCCAGGCAGCATCAGAGGAGCAAGAAAGTTGACGTTTCAGGTTGGGACCCTTCTTCAGAAATGGGGGAGTGGGAAGGGAGCTCTGAAATAAATAGAGATAGGAGGGGTGGGGCTGGGGAAGGTAGGTCGGATGGTGATAGGTGAGTGCAGGTAGGGAGTTACCTTTTTCCTTGTTGAGCCACATTGACATGTGATCCCATGACTTTCAGTTATGTAGATAGATTGAAGACATTGAGACTCCTTTTCTTGGACAGAAGAAGGTTGAGATGAGATTTGATGGACGCATGAGGGGTCTGGACAGGACAGATATGGAGAAACCATTCACTTTGATGGAATAATCAAGAACAAGAGGAGACAGATTTAAAATAATTGTCAAAAGAAACAATGGTGTCACATGGAAAAACGTTTCACACAGCGAGTGGTTAGAATCTGGTGTGCCCTGCCTGAGAGACCAGTTCAGTCAAGGCATTCAAGAGGGAATTCAATCATTATCTGAAAAGGAAGAATGTGCAGGGCCTGTTGAGATGAGGCTAGGAAGTGGGACTGGTAAATTGGCCCAATGGAGACTCAAGGTAGAATGACAGTTTGAATGGTCTCCTTCTGCGATTAATGTTTCTCTGGTTCTGTTTAATTCTTTTCCTTGCCCATCCATATTTCGGTAACCTCCTCCAACCCTGCAACATGTCCGGAACCTCTTTGTTCCTCTCACTTTGAGCTCTTGCATGCCTACTTACCTGAGTCTACCCAATTTCACATTACCCACTTTTATAGACCCTACCATCAGTCAACCAGAATGTATCTTCTTCAATTTCTCACAAATTCCCACTGCCTCTGCTTCTCCCCCTCCACTAAGTTCACTCTTAAAACCCACACTTCTGGCCAAGCTTTTGATCCCTGTATCTAATATCTCTTTCTTTGATTTAGCATTAATTTCTACCTGATTGCAGTTCTGTGAAGCACCTTAGAATGATTTTCTAACTAAATGTGTAATGTAAAT
Source organism: Rhincodon typus (assembly GCF_021869965.1). NCBI lineage: Eukaryota > Metazoa > Chordata > Chondrichthyes > Orectolobiformes > Rhincodontidae > Rhincodon > Rhincodon typus. Next base: position 30,010,584 of record NC_063360.1, on the reverse strand, counting down.
ACTGACTGTTATTTATTGGACTTAAAATAAATTGCCATAAAATCAAACACTGTTTAAAAAATTAGTTTTTTTTTATTAGAAACATGTTAACTGATTAAATGAGAGCATTGCAAAGCACTATTTAACTCATAAAGTGAACAATGGTCTCAATTTCAAAACAGCAAAATTGCTGCCTTAATCTTGAGGTGGGAACTATAATATTGTATCAGTGATCTTAGCCCAAGATGTATTATCTTGACTGTTTTTGAATGGTATATGGTTCTTTGCAGGTTGCATCGAGCGCATGGAAAATAGCAGTTAGAATTCATAGGAAATAGAGGCAACAAAGGATCAAAGATGATGATGCTAGGGGGAATAACACTGCAACTTAAGACTAGGCTAAGAATCCAGAATCCCATGCTAATGTTCTGAGGACTGGGTTTGAATTCCACTAAAACTCCATGCTAATGTCCTGGGGATTGAGTTCAAATCCACATGGCAGTTCATAAAATTTGAATTCAATAAAAGCCTGGAATTAAACAAAAGCTAACCTAATGGTGACAATGTAACCATTGTTTCTTGTTGTAAAAACCTATCTGGTTCACTCATGTCCCTTAAGGAAGGTATTATCGCTGGACTGTTAATCCAGAGACCCAGATAACATTCTGGGGACCAAAGTTCAAATCCTGCCACGGCAGATGGTGGAATTTTAATTCAATAAGTATCTGGAATTAAGAATCTAATGATGACCATGAATCCATTGTCGATTGTTGGAAAAACCCATCTGGTTCACTAATGTCCTTTAGGGAAGGAAACTGCATTCCTTACCTGGTCTGGTATACATATGACTCCAGACTAACCATAATATGGCTGACCCTTAACTACCCAATGGTCGATTAAGGATGGGAAATATATCCTAACCTAGTCAGCAATGCTCAGATCTCATGAATGAATAATTTAAAAAAGAGCAGTTTAACAAGAAAAGACTTTGTAGGATGTTCTTCGCAAAGACTCCAGAAGGAAAGAAAATTCAGAGAGATCTCAAGACTGTTTGATGTTGTGGTACTGCCCTGAACAGCAGAAAATTCAGTGAAAGGAATTAGCAAAAGGCAGCAAAGGTCTGTGGCTTTTACAATCTTGCTTCAGTGATCACAGAGAGAGATTAGTCTGTCAAAGTACTCCACAAAAACATTAAAAAAAACACTGTGGCAGGTGGTTTGCTTTGTAATTTTTTCTGGTACATCTGTTGTGATCAATAGGGTACATGTCACAAATCAAACGTTAAGAAAGATTTATTTTTACTAGCTCTCTGAGATGTGACTGGTCACCAAATATTTTGGTTGCTGCCAGCGATCTTTCTAGAAGCTGTGTAGATACATGTTGCTGCTTGTAAAAGGTCACTTCAAAGACTCTATTCCTATATAAATACAGCTTGATAGCAAAGCAAGCAGAAATAATTTTGTGTAGACTGCTCTTTTCATCCTGAAAGCTGTCAGAAGTAAAGTATTTAGTAACTGGCTTGTGGTCTTGTGCTGTGAGGGACTTCACTGTGACAAATCGACAAATGTAGTTGAACTATGAGAGACACCATGAGGATAGGATTTGTCAGAACACATCCCTGTCAATTTTAGCAGCTCCACAGCCATTTTAATTTCCCTGGACCATTAATCAGATTGTGATGACCACTGCTCAGCATCCCCAGATTCAAAGATGTGAGTCTATAGCAGTTAATTGACAATGTCATGTGGTGGGGGCTAAAAGAAAGGCCCCGTATTATTTTTGGAGTAGGGGGTGTGTTAGGTACTGGATCCAAAAGACCAGAGAAGGAGAGAAGCTGTTAAGAACCTGGCAGGGGTGGGGGTTTGCCATGGGAAGTGTATCCACGATCAGATAGTGCCCCCATTTTCCTCATCTGAAACCTGAGCAGACTAACCTGTCAGGCTTACCTCCACTCTGTCCCTAGCCTTTTCACACGATCCTCAGAAAAGCCAGGCAGCAAGCAGCCTTTAAGTGGCCATTGGAAGGACAGCAGGTGGACCACTCTAATCTGTACCTGCACCCCACCCCACTGTAAAATTTCAGACAGGATGGGGGCAGGTGCACAGGCCCATAGATAGATGGAGGACTGCAAACTTCTGTCCTTTCACTACTCAGTGATAGAACTCTTGCCTCTGAGTCAGTAGGTTTCAGATCCAGATATATCAGGCCAGCATTTCAATGCAATAACATAGAAACATAGAAAATTGGAGTAGAAGTAGGCCATTCGGCTCTTCAAGCCTGGTCCTTCATTCTATCTGATCATGGCTGATCATCCAACTGAGTACCTTATTCCCACTTTCTCCCTGTACCCTTTGATCCCATCAACTCTAAGAACTATATCTAACTCCTTCTTGAAAGCATTCAATGTGTTGTCCTCAACTGCAGGGAATCCACAGGCTCACCACTCTGTGGGTGAAGAAATTTCTCCTCATCTCAGTTCTAAATGGCCTCCCCCATATCCTTAGACTGTGACCTGTGGTTATCGGAAATATCCTTCCTGTCAAGTCCTGTTTGAATTTCATAGGCTTCTATGAGATCCCCCCACCCATCCCAAACCCCCATCCCCATTCTTCTAAACTCCAGTGAATATAGTCCTGTCTGAACCAGATCAGAAGACAGATGACACTAGGTTATAGTCCAACAGGTTTATTTGAAATCACAAGCTTTTGGAGTGATCCCCTTCATCAAATGAAGTCACCCGACGAATGGGCAATGCTCCAAAAGCTTGTGATTTCAAATAAACCTGATGGTCTATAACCTGGCGTCATCTGACTTCTGACCTTGTCCACCCCAGTCCAACACCGGCACGTCCACACAATGCCTATCTGTACTAGAGTCTCTCCATGCATCTGTCTCTAAGGGTTAATAAACTAAAACCCTCTTCAGTGCACATTAACACCATTCTCTCTGTAGTCAAGCCAACATTTATCACACAGTCAGTATCAGTAAAACTGATCATTATCTAATTGCTGTTATATACAAAGCAGATGTCGTATCTCACCACATTACAACACTTCCAAAGTATTTAATCAGCTCTGGTGTGCTTCGGAAAATCCTGAGCTTGTGAACAATGCAATTTAAACGCAATTTGTCTTTTGTTTCGTTGTTAAAATCTGCCTTAAATTCTACTACTTACTCTATACTATAACTTATTTAAAGATGGACCTAAGGAAATCATTCCTATGGTGTAAATTTAAGTCAGAATTTCTTTAGCAGTTAGAAGCTTCATTGGCCTGACTGATCCAGAACCCGGGGAAGGTTCTATTAGATTGGAAGATAGTGGATGTCACTCTTTTATTCAAAAAGGGAGGAAGAACAGAAGTCTGGAATCTATAGTTACTTTAATATCCGTTACATTATTTGAAAATGTAATAAACTATTATTAAAGACATTATAGTGGGGCACTTGAAAAAATCAAGGTAAGACAGGTCAACATGATTTTGTGAAAGGGTAATTGTGTGTAAAGAATTTAGTGGAGTCCTTTGAAAAGTAACATGGAGCTATAGACAAAGAGGAACAGGTGGATATACTGTACTTAGATTTCTAGAAGGCATTTGATGAGTTGCCTCATCAAAGTTTACTGCAGGAAATAAAGGCTCATGCAATAGGTGGTAGCATATTAGCGTGAATAGAAGATTGGCTAGCCAGCAGGAAACAAAGATAGGGCATAAATAGGTCTTCTTTGTTTTGGTTGGCATGAGGTAATGAATGATCTACCATAGCAAACAATGCTGAAGTCTCAATGTTTTACAAGGAAACATGTTATCTAAATGGTGAAAAATTGCAGATCTCTGAGAAGGTCTGAGTGTCCTGGTGCATGGGTTGCAGAGGACTAGTATGCAGGTTCAGCAAGTAATTATAGGAAACCTATTTGAATGTTCTCACACTGTAAAGAATAGAAAATTAGTGAGGTTATGTTTCCAATATACAGGGCATTGGTGAGAGCATATATGGAGTACAGTATTGGTCACCTGATTTAAGGGAGGTTGTAAGTGTGTTGGAAGCAGTTCAGAAAATGTACACTACATTAATTTTTGGACTAGGTGGATTTTCTTATGAGGCTACACTTGTATCCACTGGTGACTTGATTGAACATACAACATCCTGAGGAGTCTGACAGTGTGATTATGGAAAGGCTATTTCCTTTTATGGGAGAATCTAGAACTAGGGACCAAATGTGGAGTTGCCTACTTAAGACAAGGATGAAAGAAGGTTCTTTCTCTTAGAGGGTCATGTCTTTGAAACTCTCTTCCTCAAAAGGCAGGGGAAGCAGTCTTTGAATATTTTTAAGGCAGAAGTAGATTGATTCTTGGTATTTAACATTGTTGGGGTTATCAGTTAGCGAGGTTGGCTGGATAGTTTGTTTGTGGTGCAGAGTAATGCCAATGGCACAGGTTCAATTCCCATACCAACGAGGCCACCATGAATGTCCCATCTTCTGAACCTCACCCCCTTGCCTGAAGCATGGTGACCCTCAAGTTAAATTCACCATCAGTCATCCATCTCTAATGAGACTTTACCATTCCCTTTTATTATACTTCCAATATAAAAGATGAGTTCTCAGATACACGAATGTGTGGATGTCTTTGATAAAGAGCTTTTAATTCCTACCAGTAACTGAGAGGCATATTTACATTAAACAGGAAGATTTTTCCAAATAACGTCAAATGATTTATTTTAATTAGCTCCAGAAATTTAGAGATCCCAGGTGACCCCATTACCTCAAGACCAACCTCTATGCAGAGATAGATAACAAACTAAGTTAGTATCTGAAATTTATTGTCTGTTATGGATGACACGATCTCCATAATTTCAAGAGTTTGTTGATGTGATGAAGACTAAAGCATTGATGATGAATAATTGAATGCAGTTGAATCCAAATCAGATCGATCTCTGTGTTAATGTGAATACATTGTGGACTTTAATCGAAGGAATTCACCATTTCCAAACAAATATCTCAACAGCTTTTTTGCTAAAACACACCGTAATGAGATGTAGCTCTTAATTTGGTTTGATTTGATTTGATTTATTGTAGTCACGTGTACCTAAATACAGTGAAAAGTTTTGTTTTGCAAGCAGTACAGGCAGATCACTGCAAACAAGGACATACAGATTATAGGGTGCTTAGACGGAGCAAGATTAACATTATTTGAAGTTAGAGAGGTCCATTCAGCAGTCTAATAACAGCAGGGAAGAAGCTGATCTTGAATCTGTTGGTATATGTGTCCAAGCTTCAGTATCTTCTGCCTGACAAAAGAGGTTGGAAGAGACCATTACCGGGGTGGGAGGAGTCTTTGATGATGTTGGCAGCCTTTCTGCGGCAGCGAGAAGTGCAAATGGAGACGATGGATAGGAGGTTGGCTTTCATGATGGTTTGGACTATGCACACAACTTTCTGTAGTTTCTTACCGTACCAGGCCATTACACACCAAGATGGAATGCTTTCTATGGTGCATCTGTAAAAGTTGGTGAAGGTTGAATTTCCTAAGCCACCCGAGGAAGAAGAGGTGATGTTACGCCTTCTTGACTGTTGCATCTATGTGGGAAGTCCAGGATAGATTGTTGTCTATCAATTTCTATGTTGTATTCAATAGATATGGTGACAACTTTTACTGAGCAGTATATATTTCAAAACTGTATGTTTTCAAAAAACCTTTATCAGCCATTAAATTTGATCTGGTACATTACATCAATGAGGAATAATTCTCATTCAGTCAAATTGTGTGTAATCATACCATACAAGGTTTAGGGTCTTCTTCAGGTTCAAGTATATCTAACCTAGAATATCCATGTTAATAATTAATTAACTCATTAAGAATTAATATCCATGAATTAACCCCAGATTCCTCAAACACTATGACTGTCTTCGTCTATAACCCTAGTCATGACCCATTTTGTTTTCCACTTGTCTTTTGTAAAGTCCATTCGCAGTTTAATTGCAAATATTTTACCCAATACGTTTAAGAATGTCTTCAAATTGTGCGCATACAAAATATGACATGTTCAAATTCTTTGTTCACAGCGAAGATGTTGCAAATTGAAGATACAGAACCATAGAAGGCCTTCACTCAAGAAACTGAAAGAATTGCTGCATCACTTAAAATTACTCTGGCAACAACTAACAAAGAGTGCAGAAGAATAGACATCTCTTTAATAATATTACAGTCCATTGTTGGGAAAAATGTTTAAGAAGTGAATTCCCACTCCCCAAGTCAAGACAGATTTCTCCGAACATGTGAAAGTAAACATTCCCGTAACGAAAAACTGTTAGGGAAGTTAAAATGGAGACAATTAGCCGGCAAGAGCTGCATCAGATGCAAAGTTCAGGTCAAAATAAAAGCGATAAACAATGGAATACAGGATGGATAAAATCATTGACATGATTTGCCAGCTGGCAGGTTTCACTGCATTAAAGCAGGAAACTAATCAGTCACAACTTTATTGACTGACATTGTACAGCCCTGTGAAAAGTGTAACATAAACCTTTTTTTAACTTTTTCATCTCATTGTTTTATTAATCACATTTTTAAGTCTTTTATTCAATAATGAAAACATAGCTGCTTACAGTTCATCTTTACAGGTAAGTCCCTTCAGACCAGATAAACTTTATAAATGCTTAATAGGAGAAAGACCTATCAAGGTTGACTTCATTCTGTCTCAAATCAAGAAGGCTTTTTTTCTGGTTATAAAGCAGAGGAGAAAGAGGCAGAGACTAAACTCAATTGTCTTTGCCCTTTAATGTTCCTGAATACTTCTGGGGCTTTTCAGGGACACAGTATGTGTATCTTCAGAAGGCACACACATTGAAATTATAGGCAAATCTAGAGGAAGCAGTACCAAAAAGCCTGCAACCTCATTTGCCCAGGATGCTGTTGCCACACACCCTGGATGGAAGTTACCCCGCAACAAGTGAGCTGGACTGTCGGCCCCCTCACATTGGAGGAAATGACTGAGACAGGTAGTAAGAACATGTAAAGTACAAAAATGTGAGTAGTTTATTCAGCGCCAACAGAATGTCAAATACCATTGCTGGATGAAATATGGTAGAGAAGCTGGGCAGCTAGTGAACACCCTGTACTTTCTGTAGTTAACACACATTTCGCTGATAGTGATATTTCTCAGGAAATTTTATGAATGAAAGGATAAGCGCCAGACTGACTCAATGGATTGTGTGCTGTGGCAGATTAGAAATGTAACATGGCAGAGAAAGCTTAATGCCTTGTGATCTTAGTAACAGTGAAAGCTGTTCCAGACCTTGACGTTGGAGTGATCTGGCAGCAGCTGGAGTAGCTGAGTCATGGTGCTGCATGTTTAAGACAGGGCTATCCAAAGGTACCCAAGCTGCTGCCTGGAGGTGGCTTCCCAAAAGGAGATCAGGGTGGCCAAGACATCCAAGAGAGTTAAGGGCCTACCCTCATTGGCAGCCTTCAGCTGCAGCTGCACACTGCCTTGTGGCCTGGTTGCTTGATCTATGTTTTATTTTGGGTTTTAAAGAATTGGAGAATAGGCGCTACTGTCTCTCTTTCTCACTTTTCTGCACTGGCATCCTGCTAGTCCTATTTCCGAACTGGAAGTCTTCCTAAATAACATCAGCTTAGAGCACAAGGGCCATCCTTAATTGGACAGTGAGTCCACTTTCCGATCATTTGGGGGAAAATTGCTAGTGCATAATAATTTCCCACATTGTGCAGATTTCTGACCTCCATTTGAACTTGATGGTGGGATCCTGAATGCCCCAGCAGGATCTCTGCCCAGGTTGTCTGTAGTGAAACAGGGGGTCCAAAGTCTGGCCTTATCTGATATACCCACATAGTAGTGTATGCTGCTTACAATACTGAAGATTCATTAAATTTGCATGGAATCTTTTCTGATCATTATATTATATTAACATCACTCCTTTTTTTGCCAATTGCATGGTCTCAGTAAAATGCCCCAACTCACTCCTCTAAAAATTGGGTGAATCAATAGTACAGCTAATTTGGAGAATACACCCAATGTGGTTAGACCTAATGCAATCACTGCAGTTTCCCATGATCAAAGTTGAGTCCACACTTCATTGCAAAACAGCACAAAGACGTGCAGAAGAATAAATACTTCCCCATGGGGAGAAATTATTGACAAGGTCCATAGCGTTCAGCTTTGCAGCCCAGAACAGAAAACACACGATTGATGTCATCGCATCTAACAGCATGAGTACTCACATCATAAACAAAAGCACTGCCAATTTCAGACAGAAAACCAATGTACAGCATAATCTGTACATCTAATACACGAAGGATCCTGTCTGACTCTCATGCGTTTCATGACAGAAATCTAAATGAGAGGCTAGGTGACAGCCAATACCGTGAAGACACGGCTCAATTGGTTTGATGGTTAAAATCCACCAAGTTAGCTTGTCTCTGTTATTAAGTGACAGTTATCAAGTGTTACTGATTAAAGGAAGGTCAATGTATTTCTATCAGATGACAGTAGTTTTTATCAGCTGGAGGTTAATGTTGCACAGGTAGGATTGGAGTTGGCAAACGTTAACTCAGAAATTGCAGCCCTGCTGTCACTCATTCCACAAAATCACCTTTGCCAATTCAATTGCCTAAGTCCTTCAGTGTATTAGACTGACCTCCAATCATGCTGAGGATCAAATGATAAGGATCATCATTTTTCCATTCAGCTCATGTCTGTTTTCCAATCCTGATATTCCTTTGAACTATTTACAATGCTCATGCAGTATGTTACAACCACATAAGGTGAAATGAATCGGTTCCCCTCTGTTCAGCCTCCTCGTTTGGCTGCAACAGAGATTTATATTCATTTAGCATGAGGTTATACCTCTCACTAATACAAATGCAATTACCAATATTTATTGTATCATTAAGGAGCCAAATACAGGGTCTTCTTGAGTCAAAGTAAGTGCAATTTTATCATGTTCTAACACAGAGAAAAATAAGAGGCAATGTCAAACATATGCACACAAAGTTAAAAAGGGATAGTGTTCAGTGCAAAGTGGGATTAAAGTAATATACAGCTTATAGTCCTTAGGGTGTCCTTGAAACATGAAGTTTTAACCAGAGGCAAGTGTTGTTTTATTAACATCTTGAGTCATCAGCAGTGGTGTAAATTTGACTCCAAAGGGGTGTTTTACCTGATACAGCAACACTTATGTTGTCCTTTGTAACATTAGAAACTGAGCATGGATATTGCGGTATCAAAGAATTGCCAGATATTTAAAGATATTTGACACAACAAATTATTATGTGCAACCAATACATTCCTTAGACATATTAGTAGCTGAACTTATATTAAACTATTAGTGACATCAGCGGAGCAGCACAGAGGGATTTGGGAGTTCTTGTGAATAAATCACAAAAACTAACTCATAGGTTCAGCGAGTAAGAGGACAGTCAAATGGCAATTTGGCCTTCATTATGAAGGGAATGGAGTATCAAAATAGGGAAGTCTTGTTAAAACTGTACAAGGCACTAGTTAGACCGCACCTACAATGTCGTGAACAGCTTTGGTCCCCGTATCTAAGGAAAGATATCTAAGGAAAGGAAAGCATTGGAGGCAATCCAGAGAAGGTTTAATAGGTTGATCTGAGATATGGAGGGAGTTTCTTACGAGGAGAGGTTTAGTAAGTTGGGCCTGCACTAATTGGAATTTATAAGAATTAGAGACAACCTTATTGAAACATGCAAGATTCTTTGGAGGCTTAACAGGATAGTTGCGGAATGGTTGTTTCCCTTTTTGGGAGAGTCTAGGACCAGAGGGCATAATCTCAGAATAAGGGCTTAATCACTTAAAAAAGAGATGAGGAGGAATTTCTCCTCTCAGTGGACAGTGCATCTGTGAGATTCTTTAATGCAGACGGCTATTGAGGTTGGGTTGTTAAGTCTATTCAAGGCAGGGAGAGATAGATTTTTAATCAGTTAGGCAATCAAGGGATATAGGGAAAGGCAGTACTGAGGATATTCAAACCAGCCACAATCTTTTTGAATGGCAGAGCAGTTTCGATGGGCTGAATGGCATACTCCTGCTTGTATTTTCTATGTTTCTATCATTTTTTAACTTTGAGAAGAGGAAGATGTCGTGCTCAGCATTCCTCTAATTTTCTTTCTGGCTGTGCGGGCCTCTGTGGTCTGTGTGTGGCAGCCACTTCCGGAATGGGACGTCAATGCTATGACCAGTGTGCCAACACTGATCGCCTGGCACAAAACCTTGGATGCACAGCTTAGCAACATTATATTCTCATAATCATAGAGTCATACAGCACAGAAAAGGCACCTCAGCCCATCAGGTCTGCACTCACACATCTACCACTAAAGGCGCACTTATCCCAATTTCCTGCACTTGCCCCATATCCTTGAGTGTTATGACATTTCGAGTGCTCATCCAAATTTCTTTAAAGGTTGTAAGGTTTACTTCCCAGGCAGCGCATTCCAGATTACCAGCACCCACTAAGTGAAACCGTTTTTCTCTCTAATCCCCTCTGAATCTCCTGCCCCTTACCCTAAAACCATGCCCCCACTTGATTGACCCCTCAACCAAGGGGACCAGCTGCTCTCCATTCATCCTGGCCATACCCCTCATAATCTTATTTGCCTCAATCATGTCCCCATCAGTCTTCTCTGCTCTAAAGAAAACAATCCAAGCCTATCCAGTCTCTCCTTATAGCTTAAATTCTCCATACCAGGCAGCATCCTGGTGAATCTCCTCTGTAGCCCCTCTAGTGCTATCGCATTTTTCCTGTAGTGAGGTGACTGGAACTGCACACAGTACTTTAGCTGTGGCCTAACCAACACTACAACTCCAACATTACCTCCTTGCTGTTATACTTTATGCCACGATTGATGAAAGCAGGTGCCCCATATACCTTTATTACTATCCTAATCAAGTGCTCTGCCAACTTCAGGGATTTGTAAATAATTACCCCAAAATCCTTCTCTTCCTCTAAGCTACCCAGTGTCCTGCCATTCATTAAATACTCCCTCATCTCATTGTTTCTTATAAAGTGAGTAATATGGCAGCATACTCTTAAGAGACATATTCATGACAACATCACTGTATCACAGCATGAGACCCATGGGTATAAAGATCTCAAACTCCATCTTACTTCAGATCATGACACTTTGTTAGGAGCGTAAGACCATAAGAGATAGGAGCTTGCTCTGCCATTCAGTATGATCATGGCTGACAATCCAGAGAATATTCGAGTGAATGTAGTCCTCACTGATCCAGGGTCTCTGCATTCATCTGTCCTGCCATCCCAAGAATCAGCTTATCCCATCAGATATGCAAATACACACATGTTGTCAATTCAATTATTATTCAAACAGGTAAAACAGAGTTTAGAAGAGTAACAGTCCAAACTTCAGTTCAATGATTTGGAGGTTTAACAACTCGTCCTGATCTGTTGATTGTGTACCCATTTGGAGAGGCATGTACTGTTCTCTTTTGTATAGACAACTTAGTTGTCTGCTGCTGGTTGCTTTCACTCAATGATCATCATTGTTAGGGTGTCCTTCTTAACAACAGCTGCATTGCTGTGCCTTGGTCTGAACTGGCTTCTTCATACAATCTGGATTGGTTGCATGTTTAAGACATCTTTGCTGCTATACAAATATTTATATTTGTATATAAAAATAGAACAGAGAACTGCAGATGCTCGAAATCCGAAACAAAAACAGAAATTGCTGGACTCAGCGTTTGTGGCGAATGATCTTCTGCAGCTCTTGTAATTGCATATCTTTGACAGTTGCCGATTGCAACTGTTCACACTGATTCTGGCTAAAGTATAACAGATCAACCTTAAGAATATCTTAAACTTTGTAGTCAAGAGCATCAATGAGTAGATCAATTGAAATTTCTTGGTCCTTATGTGAGTTGGCTAATCTGCTCAATGTGTCAGACATGATCATCTTGTTGCCTGGCATTATTTCACTTCAGTGTCATACCTTTGCAGATCACTGGCTGATTCAGTTGTGTCACATTTGATCTATTTGTCACAGTGAGTGTGGTTTGAATCTGATGAATTTGTGAATATACTGAGATCCGTGCATAATAGTTGTCCTGCCACTGCTGGACCACAGATACTAACCAGGTAGAAGATGTTGAGAAACTAAGATAAGCCTGAGTATTGGTATTGCAGTGGGATTCTGCCATTGCATGAAATTAGTGATCCACTTAAAACCATGAGATGAACTCTTCTAGGATGTACCATGGAGTACCAGTTGGTGAGGTACATGTCTTTCAGGATGCATAGTGCTTATATGTTGCCACCACCTGCCATGTCAATTTTACCTTTTGGAGTATGTCATCTTGACTTTTCAGAATATGTGATATTAATGGTTATAAAAGCTTCTGATTGCCTCATACCATTGGCACAGTGTGTGAGGATAACAATATCGAAAGCTTGGTCAACTTCTGAAATCTGCCTTTCACTTGGTTGGCTCTGAAACATATTGATTTGTTTGCATTTGTGCACCTTCTTAACACTTTCCTAGATGCCAGCGTTGTGGTGTTGGACCATCTTGTTGTTCAGTTCTGGGTGTGGCATAGCATTTGGAACCAGATATCCAGCACAAGCATGTGTGAGGTTCTTTGGTGCCACAGGGTTTACAGATATCAATAGGTTTGTCAGCTTATGGATAGGTGTGGCACTCCGCATCTGTTACAGATTTTGGTGATTTGGCATGCTTAGCAATGATGGACGATAGGAGTGTAGCAATAATGGTAGCTGCACCTAAAACATATAATTGTTGTTGGTCTGTCACTATTGTTTCATACTTGTGTCTATCCTCATGTAACGCCCCAATCCCATAGCCTTTTTCTTGCTCATAAGGTCCGTCACATGATTTTTAATTGGTGTGAAGATAATGATTAACTTAATGAGCCTGTCCGACAATACCTCTTTGGAAAAGCCACTTGTGCACTTTTCCATGGCATCTTTCAACAAACTAGTCAATAGACTTTTGGGGTTTCTGCCTGCATGATTTGAATTAGAGTTTGTTCATCCTTAAGTGAATTATTTCCTTGAGCTGGTCTTCAGGAATGTTCCAGATCTTTTCTGCATCTTTCTGACCATCCATGGAAAGATTGAATATGCTAATTCTGGCAAGTCCATCTTTGTCAATGGCAAGGAAGTTTTTTCAACACTTTCTGGGGATCATTTATTACTTGGTCTGTAAAATAAAGCTACATATGTTGTTTAAACAGTTGTAATTCAGTATAGATGTCTTTGGAAACCCAGCTCATAATGAGGTTTTTGTTATCCATGATTCCACTTTAAAAACATTGGACAGTACCACTTTAAGCCATGTGTTCCTGACTTTGTGTCAGAGTAAATTTAAAACTATTCCTTCCTTAGTAACAAGGGCTTTGCAGCTGCAGTTGTGAGGGACAAATAATTATGTATCAACTGTCAGGAAGCAGTCTATTATAAATTTCCAACTTCCTGGATGCCTGGCTTTGTTTTCAATCTAAACTGCACTGCAGACTTTCTTTTTTAAATAATATAACCTTAAAATTCAATTTATCTTGAAAGAATTTACATTCTCATCAAAAAGAAATTAGTTCTATCTTCTCAGTGGTTAGTGCTATATCCATATAGCATATAACTATCTGTACTTACAGAAATTGATGCTTCTTAAGGGTGAAAAACTCTCTTTCTCCAAGTTTTCTTTTGTCCAAACCATTATCCATTTGGTCTTCAATTAGCATTCTAAATATCTACCACAAAGATATTTCAGTTGTATAGATAACTACTGTTGTTATGATGGTGTGATTCTATCACTGACAGAGCAATTTACCTGATGCTACATTATTCACATTTTCTGTCATGACATAAGAAATTGGGTGTGCATATTGTGGTACTGAAGAATCCAAAATATGTTTATTATATCTAACTATTATGGACACCTATTATGTATTACATTTGTCAGGTACATAAAGGGCTGAGCTAATATCAATCCAGTCATTGCAAAAGAGAAGTATGCTTCCATTAGAGTCATGTTTTTAATGGTGTGTAGTAAGACAAGATCTTTATATCCTGAGGTCACACACCATGATGCAGTGATGATCTGATGAGCATCTCTCTTAAAGTTAGACTGATTTGAGACATAACACTAGCAGTTACAAATATTTCAATTGTCTTTTGCATACTTAGAGCTCTCAGTATTCTGATTCATCAGTTCTGTCACTGGGCACGTTTCCTTCTTGAGAAGCCACGAGAACACTTTCTCCAAGTGACTCCAGTTGCAGTAAAAATTCATCAGCCTGATCTGCCAAAAACAGTTCCTTGAAAAATAAACTTGTTTTGTATATTTCATCTGTGAAGTTATGCTCTGTTAGGTTTGCTATCTGAAGGTAAGGTTCCATCTCCAATCGTGGAAACTCCCATAAAAGTGTAAACCAAAACAAGGGTGTCTTCACAATTCACTGAGTTGACTGGTTTTGGACTCTTTGTTAAATTGTTAAATTCAGTTCAGATTGTCTTTGTTTATCTCATGTGGATTTCACGGCTAGGTCCATTTGTCAATCAGCTGATTGCTTCAGCCATTTTAAATCAGCATTTTTCCTTTTCAAAACCATTTCCGTCCATGAAAGTCCCAGGTATTATGCTCAGATGAAGGACTTCAAAAATCAGTGGGCCCACACTTTATCACTAACATAACAGGTCTCATAGCACTTTCTGTATTCATTTCACCTTGGATAATGTTTGGTGCTGATTTTCTTCCGGATTACACACGGCTCAAGCATTAATAAGAAATTGTTGCTCTTTGTCTCTCCTGTCCTTCTGAATCACATCGTAATGTTTATGTACCAAGATCTATATCTTTAACCTTGCTTGCCCCTTTGAAATAATTGCCCAAGTATTCCCTTTGAGGTAATTTTTATTTGTAAATGTAAATTATTTTCTAAATTTCTGGTTCCAGAACAGAAGAACGCATGAAGAAATAGTCGGCTTATATTTTAAAAATTATTGAATGGGACATGACCATTGCTGGGAAGATTGACTCTGAATTAGCTTTATTGTCACATTCTCAAATGAATACAGTGAAAAGTTTACAGTCACTGCATTACAGTGCCATTTCGGATACAAAGGTTCCTAGGTACAGATACTTAAGATCAAATGCTGAGGAAACAAAAGAAAATTAGATAAGTAAAGAAATAAATAGTCCAGCATGATAGATCATAGGAATAAATTAGCAAATTAAAGATATAAAAAGTTCAGAATATCAGTCTTTCCGACCCATGTCCACGCCAGCACCCAGCCTCAAGGCAGACCTCTACTACCTCGCTGTTGCCTGCTTCAGACCCATCAATGTAGGAGTCGCCCCACTTTCAGTGCCATCTCTTCGCCACCAGGCCCACTTTGCCGATGCCACTGAACCCACACTCGCCCCATAACCAAGAGTTCCTGGCTCTGCTGTCAAGCCAGAATGCCGCTGGACTCTGAATCTCGCTTCAGTTGCAGCGGTCATCTTGACGACGACACCATCTTGAAGAGTCTGCTGCCGTTGGCACCACCGTCCCTGTTATAAAGCGGAGGTCAAACCCCACCTCTGGTAACTAAAACCAAAGCACTCAGAGAGGAGATAGCAAGAACTGCAGATGCTGGAGTCAGAGTCAATACAGTGTGGAGGTGGAGGAATGCAACAGGCCAGGCAACATCAGAGGAGCAGGAGAGTCAATGTTTCGGGTCAGGATCCATCATCCTGATGAAGGGTCCCAACCCGAAATGTCGACTCTCCTCTGATGCTGACTGACCTGCAGTGTTCCTCCAGCTCCACACTGTATTGAAACCCAGAGAGGCTCAGCTCACCCTATAATCTGTTAAAAGTAGTGTGAAAAGTGGTATAACTTGTCTCTCCCCTCCAATCTGTTATAAAGGAATGGTTAACTCCTGACACTCACTGTATAATCAACAAGTAACAATTTATTAATCTAACTCTAACAGTGAACAAATTAACTGAACAGTTAAAAAAAAACCAAACAATTCCCCTTTAACTACTAACTATTCCCAAATAAACAAGATTCTAATGGTATGCTGTTCCAATAAATACAAGTCCCACTTACATAAACCAAAATAAAAAAAATCAGAACTTAGTCTCTCAAAATTACACCCAGGTTACGTCTTCCAGAATGTTCTGTGTCTTCGCCATTGATCTTCTCTCAGGAACGCTAACTTTGTCAAATTCTTTTGACAGGATGAATGCTGCGGTATCTTTGTTTAAATGATGCTTCCTCTAAGAGCTGAGGGACGTGATCTCTTAGTAGATGGCAGTTCACTCTCTGACAATTTTGCAACTGAGCCCGTCTTTTACACCCTTGATGACATATCAATTTCTTACAACTAGTTTGGTCCTATGTTGTCAAAACCATCAGATTTAAATTTAATTTGTTTTTAGTATCTAAGTGCCTAGTTTAAATTAATTGGCCAATTCAAACTTGTTGTCTTGATAACAAAACAAAACTGCGGCTTGGACTGCTAGCCATCTAGCCTTTGATACAAGTATTACAGTTCAGATGCTCTGTGCACCTGCAAACCCACAGACATTTTTTTTCCAAGCCTGGAAACAGCATGTCATCTTTTAAAGGGATCACGCACTGCCTTCCCCCTTATCAGTTAACAAAAATCAATATTTTGAAAACACTAAATTTTAATGTCCTGCCTTCCAATCCACAAGTACTCTATCCAACTTTGCAACATTCCTGATCGCGAAAGGACCTTTGCTGGGGCTGCCAACAGCCCTGGACTCCATGAGAACGGCCTTACTGTTGCTGATAACAGCCCCAAATACGAGGAGAACAACCTTGCTGCTGCTACCACCAGCCCCAGTATGTGTTGTCCATCACTCAATGTCCTTGAGAAGTTGGTAGGCCCCTTTCTTGTACCATTGCAGTTCAACTGGTGCAGGTATACCTTCAGTGCAGTTAGGAAGAGAGTTTATATTTGCCAGTTTAAATTTGTTATGCATCTTTAAGAAAGTGTGGCACGAAGTGTGGTAACAAATGCGCACACGACGCAAGACATTTAAATAAAGTACTGGCCTGTTTGTTTTTCTTTTTGCTAATGTTCCTACATCAGATGGCAAGGTCCCAGAATTCCCACTGCTAAAAGGGAACGAATTTATCTATGTGCAGTTCACAGTTTAGTCACCAAATCCAAACTGTCAGCAAGTGGTCTTGGGTCAGAAAATGAATGCGACATCATTGTAACCCTAACTTTGTCCTGCATATCATTGAGTGAGGCTTACTGCTAAGATATGGAAATTAAATTTACCTTTAAGTCTTAAACAGAGGACCAACTGCAGCCTATGAAAGCCGTAAAAATGTAAGTCTTTAGTGCTTATATTATTCTGGAGATCAGGTCCTTTGTTATAGAGGGACATTAACGACTCATATATTGCACGTAAGTTGCTGTTATTACTCCTTCATTCTGAAGGCTAAGCTTGGGGCTGTTTGCATTGATACAGCAGATGGAATGGTTCCTCTACTTGCAGGTGCATGCACAAAATAAACTCCATTGTACACATGCCACTGAATTTTCCTTTATCATACCAGCGCACACCGATTAGCACTTGAAACGGCCAATAAAATAAGATAATTTACAATATGCTGTGCTATTCCAGTAATCAGCATTGTCATATTATCCTCGGATAGTAATGAATCAAACAATGAATCTTCATATACTAGGAATCCTGTCGGACCCTTGTTTAACAATATGGTTGTGGGCAAGGAATCATTTCCTCAGGACCCTACATTTAGCAAAGTCAGAAACCCATGTTTCATGAAGCACTTTCCGTTTTGGTTGCACAGAACGAACAGAGGAAATTCTGCTCCATGGAAGCTCTCAACATGGTGCCAAAGGCAAAACCTAGGTGGCCAGACCTCTAATGACTTCTTAAAAACCAACGCTAAGAAACAGAATTCATAGCTACCAACATCAAACACTTATGCAAAAAGAATCATTTCAGCTCTTTTCAATAAAATATCTCAGGAAGGAGTTCTGCAAAATCTTATCAATGGTATTTGAAAAATCAATGTATTATAATGATGGGAATTCTTTTTAAAGATTTGCATCTAAAATGCCTTGAGGCCGTTTTTGTTTAAATTATAGTTAGTTAAGCTGGTATTCTCTCTGTAACTCTTTTTTTTGATCATGGAACTGTGCTACAAAACTCAACTAATGGGCATCTTACTACCTCCAGGGATTGAGTGTTGCCTTTTGTAGGGTCAGGCAGGCAGTGTGTTTGCATGTGTCCTTCATGACACTCAGGAAGCAATGTAGGTGAGGTGGGAACACAAAGCTGCACTCATTGCTGCTTGATGAGAGTGGGACCGGCAGAAATCCAAATGCACCTTTTTTTCAACAGTACAGCTCTTTTCTACCAAACCACTTTTTTTATGCAGTTGAATTGCACTTCTTACAAGTGTCACTCCCTGTGGAGAGTGCTGAACGCAGCATCATCCTTTCTATCACAGTCAGGCTGTTGACAGCACCCCCAATGTTACAAGGCTTTGAAATATAATGTTAACTCTTCCAATTGGCAAGTTCTTGCCCTGTAATAAAGAAGGAGGTGGTTTTTGTATCTCCAGAGCCTTCTCAAAGGATGTATTATTTTCTTTGAGACCACATTATAACATCAGACTACAAACACCTCTATCATTCTTTAGGTTTTACAGTCCAATCTGCTTCTGATACAAAAAAGCATACCACATTCTGTAAATTCTTTATTGCCATTAATACCTACATAAAATAAAAACATAGGTTGCAGATGATGAGAATTTTTTCAGCAGTGAGTTGCCAAAGGACGTATTGCCTGAAAGTGGTGTAAGAAGATTCAATGGTGACTATCAAGAGAGAATTGGTTATACCTGAAGGGGGAAAAGTTACAGGAATATTAGCCCACAGTATGGAGTGGAATGAATTAACCAGCTCTTTCACCCAGGCAGAAAGAGCCAAATTGTCTCCTTCTGTCCAGTATGAAAGGTTGATTCCTCTGCACCTTTTTGAATTCTGCTACACAGGTTTTATATTCATCACAAGGACAGGCAGGATCTCAAATCTCCTAAAGGATTTTTTTTTTCCCCGTTTGATTATTATTTTGTCATGATATGGATTTGCCAGTGTTGGACTAGAGCGGACAATGTCCAAAGTCACACGACACCAGGTTATAGTCCAACAGGTTTACTTGAAATCACAAGCTTTCAAAGCATTGCTCCTTCGTCATGTGAAGTAAGGAGTAGCGCTCTGAAAGCTTGTGATTTCGAATAAACCTGTTGGACTATAACCTGATGTCGTGTGATTTCTGATATTGTTGTTTTGCAATCAGTCATCATTGTTTCAGCTACCAGTACATATCTAGAGGTAGACTTGTATTGTCATATCTAAAATTGTTAAATTATGCACATTGATTTTAAATGGTGATTAGCACCTGAAGAAACTGCAATGTTCCATATGACTTTAAAAAGTAGACATAAAGGAAATAAAGCATCTCACAAAGTTCCACCAATACTAAAATGTACTCACCACACATTTCCATCAACCTGTTTGACAGCATATGTAACTGGAACTAGTTATAAAATGCAGCACTTAAATGCTTTTGTATGTGGCGACTAAGAGTTATTATTGGTATAAATGCTACTATACTATGTGGTGAAATTAGTTAAAATCTTTAGTTCTTTTAACGATAAATAAACTATATAGTAGTCAAACTATGTACCAGTCACATGTCCCTTAGTAAAGGCAGTAATTTGAGTTTATCACAATTTCCATTAAAGCAAACAGACTAAGTGTCCAGAAGGTTTTTTTTTAACAATTGTCCAAGTAGTGAAAGGTGCCAAAAATTGTAAATCAGAGACACCAGATCTTCTGTGGTGATGTTCATGGTGAGTTTGAGACTTTGCTGAAGTGTGATGCTTTGAAGGATGACGGATGGAGTGAGACTGCAAGTAAACCTGACATTTAGGTGATTTGATTTTGATTGTATTGTCACATGTATTTTAGAGTAAGAATAAGATAAAATGCAATGAAAAGCTTTCCTTTGACACCACGATATGGTGCCATTTTGAATAATTTAAGTTAAAACATGTAAGATATAACTTGAAAAGAGCCCAACAGTCCTGAGTCAGCTCATCACCATTGATGATGCCTGTATCACCACTACATTGCCGCCATCTACACTGGACCCAACCAACATCAAAGTTGCTGATCCTCAGGCACCATCTTTGCCATTGGGCTGATACTCTTTCACCACCTCCTCACTGCTGGCTGCACCAGACTAACCAACATCAGAATCGTGTCTCTCACTGCTGGGCCCACCTCATCGATGTTGCCGTGGTGCCCTTTCACCACCACTTCGCCTGCCAGCGACAGACCCAACCAACAACAAAGTTGCCAATCCTCAAGGTACCATCTTTTGCTGCTGGGTATACTTTGCAGATGTCACCTCTGTCAATGTGGCAGCCGCCTGTGCTTGCTCCCTAAAAGTAAATAGAAGTTCGCTCGAGGTCTGCGCTGTGCCCATTCTCCACTGCGCTGTTCCCACTCTCCGCCGCATTGGGCCCACTCTCCGCTCCGTTGGGCCCACTCTACATTGCGCTGGGCCCACTCTCAGCTGTGCTGGGCCCACTCTCCGCTGCATTGGGCCCACTCCCCGCTGCATTGGGCCCACTCCCTGCTGCATTGGGCCCACTCTACATTGCGCTGGGCCCACTCCCCGCTGTGCTGGGCCCACTCCCCGCTGCATTGGGCCCATTCTCCGCTGCATTGGGCCCATTCTGCAGTGCGCTGGGCCCACTCTCTGCTGCGCTGGGCTCACTCTCTGCTGCATTGGGCCCACTCTCCGCTCCGTTGGGCCCACTCTACATTGCACTGGGCCCACTCTCAGCTGTGCTGGGCCCACTCTCCGCTGCATTGGGCCCACTCTCCGCTGCATTGGGCCCACTCCCTGCTGCATTGGGCCCACTCTACATTGCGCTGGGCCCACTCCCCGCTGTGCTGGGCCCACTCCCCGCTGCATTGGGCCCATTCTCCGCTGCATTGGGCCCATTCTGCAGTGCGCTGGGCCCACTCTCTGCTGCGCTGGGCTCACTCTCCGCTGCTTTGGGCCCACTCTACACTTCACTGGGCCCACTCTCTGCTGCGCTGGGCTCACTCTCCGCTGCATTGGGCCCACTCTACATTGCGCTGGGCCCACTCTCCGCTGCGCTGGGCCTACTTGCAGTCCATGGTAGACCCAACAAAGTCTGTGCGCCAAGTCTACTCGAGGTCTGTGCCCCAGGATCTTGCTGCTGTCAATGCCCTTCAAGTTCAGACAAGGTAAGCAAGTAACCAGAAGTTACAGAAAGCATTCTTGACATAGGCATTAGTGCTTTTCATGGCTCTGATAAGTGCCTCCCATAATTCCCGTCGAAACCATAAAGCAATGATCCAACTTTCTTAATGTAGCATGTACTGCTATTCAAGCATCTTTTTACTTCCAACTGCTCATGTTAAATCCTTTGTGTAAATTATTCTTTCCTCCTCTTGCTTTTTTAAAATTTAGATTTCACTAAATTATGCCATTCAATTCGACTTTTCTTGAAGTAATATTCTAAATCTACAGGGTCAGAATCATACAATGTACTTCAGTGTACTAAAATTAGAATTAGAATTAGAATTTGCTTTATTGTCACGTGTACTCAAGTACAGATGTACAGGAGCACGGTGAAAAGTTTACAATGCCACGGGACATAATGCCATTTTAGGTACAAAGTACCCAGGTCCAAATCTTAAATACAATTTAGAGAAAAAAAGGAAAAAGAAGTTACATTACCTTACCTTTATTCATAGAATAAGTTAGAAATATAAGAATCCACCCGGAATACTATGAACAATTTTGTTCCCTTATCTAAGGAAAGGTACACTGGCATTGGAGACAGTCCAGAGAAAATTCACTGGATTAATCATGGGCACGGAGGGATTTTCTTAAGAGGAAAGGTTGAGTAGATTTGGCCTGTACTTATTACCATTTAGAAAAATGGTAACATTGAAACAAACAAGATTCTTAGGGAGCTTATAAATGCAGAGAGTTTGTTTAAACTTGTGGGAGAGTCTAAGACCAAAGTGCATAATTTCAGAGGAATGGGTCACAATTTAAGACAGAAATGAGGAGAAACAATTTCTCTCACAGGGCTGTGAATCTGTGGAATTCTTTACCCACAGAGAGCTGTAGTGTCTGAGCTGTTAAGAATATACAGGACTGGGATAGACAAGTTTTCAATCATTAAGAAATTCAGGTGTTTTGGGGAAAAGGCAGGAAAGTGGAGTTGGGGAGTTGAGGTTTATTAGATCAGCCATTTTTGACTTTGGTTTAGGAATCTGAACTTAATCTCTTTCAATATGAAGTGTAAAGATGTAACTTGGTGTCAAGTTTATTTTGTATTTACTATACAAGTACAAGAGGTTCACAACATTTGGATGTTAAATAGACAATGGCACGCCATTTTTTGTAAAGCTTACACCAAATTACACAGTAAATTGGACAGCGATTTTCAGATACTTGTAGTTACCTGCTCATGTGTGCCATTTCTGTATAAATAATGCTGAGTTCCATTAGCCTTGCTGTTACTTTGACAGCAAAATATGGCGGAACATTTGGAAACTTTGTGGTTCTTAGGTTTAAACATGAATGGCAAGCTTTAGAAGAAAGTATAGACTGCCCTCTTCTGGATGAAGGAGGAACCATTGACATGGAAGGCAGACACTGATGATGGTACAATGATTGAGAATATCATAAGAAACTATCAATAAGAAAGCCTGTTCAGCCCGTTTGTCTCTTCTGACCTTGGGATTGAGATACAGCAAACAGGAAGGCTTGATGCTTCCTCTGGGTAATTGAAGTTGAGTGTATTCCTTTCTCTAGCATTAACAGCTTCTGCTTCAATGAGTGCAAAGGTACAAAATAATAAGAATAACAGAGAAACAGATATATCAGTGCATCAGGTCTTTACCAATATTCATCCTCTATACAAGCTAACCCAAAAGCCCTTTCATCGAAATCTATCGCAGGTTCACAGACAAAATTTGAATGACATGGAGACTACCTTGAAGATCTCTCAACAGTCCCCAAAATTGATTTAACTGATAGAATGGGATATACTTGTGTTTTCTCGCATATTGATTTCGATGAGGATTTTGGTGTCTATCCTTCCTCCTGTATCTCACTCTTCCTTTCATCTCAATTATTTATCCTCTGACCAGCAGAGGGCACCCAATGTTTTCCCTCTGCCATCCACCAATGTAAGTTTCAACCTGACTTCATTTCCCAGATGTATCTTGCATTCAATCACTCCTTAACTGCGTTGACTCATTCCAACTCGCAAAACTGACAAGTAATTTCATTTGTTTCAAATTTATGAATTCCAATAGCAACCCAATTACAGTCTCATGCCAGAGAGAAGCATGGATGAATTGAAATTTGCTGAATTGACACAGACTTAAGTTTGTAACCAGGGGCAACCAGCTATGACTAAGGGAAGGTGAATGGTTTAACTACTTCACCCAGAAAGTTGCCTGGTAAGAAAGTACAGGTAAAATCAGGTAGCTCTCAAGTAATTGATGGGCATAATAAATAAAGTACAGGAGATTGTTTACAAACTCTAGGAGTCAACCTGATAGACTACTCTGGTCTTTCCTGACCCTCTATAATATATAAATATTATTAATCAACCAGTTCAAACAAGTTACAACACACTCTGTAGTAAATGAGACTTGAACCCAGGCTTCCTGGCCCAATGTAATCCATATACCTTTTATGGAATTCCATACAAATCAAGCAGCAATTTCAATTAAGTACTCAAGAAAGCAAGAAATTAAATCTTTAAGGTTTCTTTCCATATCTAGATCAGTGCCAATATCAGTGATGAAATTGTACCACAACACTAAAATCTAGTTTTTATCTGCAACACAGAGTGGAATAATTGCATTATATCATATTAGATATTAACTTGTTGCACTCAGCATGTTTTGTCTTGTTATATGAGAAATGGCTAGTTGCAGTATCAAGGGTTAAGTTCATGCTTCATCTTGTTTTTAAAGCCCTTTGTTATATATTAGTTCAGAAACCTAACCAATAGACCAAGGTTGGAAAGAATACAGGACATGACAAAATAAATCAATAAGAAGCAATTAGGTGGCAACCCTTACTCAGCGGATACCATTCTTGTCTTTCAGTCAGAAGGTTGTAGGTTTAAGCCATGCTCTGGGAACTTGATAAAACATCTGAGCTGACACTCCAGTGGGGGAGTGCTGCACAGCCAGAGCTGCCATTAAATGCAAGAATGCCATCTCTCAGTTGGAAAAAAATTCTTGACATTATTTTGAAGAACAATGGGTTAAATCACTGCCCGATTCAAGAAGTCCTGTGGTTGCAAAAGGTGCTATTTAAATGCAAAAGTTTATCACTCATTCATAAGTATTAAAAGCTTTTAGATCACGCTAACAAGAGATTTTTAAAAAGTAACATAATGTGCCATCTTAATCCCTGGTCCTGACAGGAACACAGTCCAATAAAAAGCAAAGAACTACAGATGCTAGAAATCTGAAACAAAATCAGAAATCGCTGGAGAAACTCAGCAGGTCTGGCAGCATCTGTGGAAAGGAAGCAGAGTTAATGTTTCAAACCTGAAGAAGGGTCACTAAACTTGAAATGTTGACTGTGTTTCTCTCTTGTTTCAGGAGCTTAGTACATATATTTTTTTTTGCATATATAAATATATAGGGAATATAAGTATAATTTATACAAACCAAAATTTTGCTCTGCATCCTCAAGGCTCGATGTTTTCATGTAAGAAATAGAACATTCCTGTGAGTAGCACAACACTGAATTAATGTGAAATACATTGCTTTTAACAACCCACTCACTTCCCTCTCGAGCTTAACCCAGGCTGCCTCCCTCACACCAAGTCCTGTCTACTAGATGGTGTCACTGTGTGAATTCCTGTGCCACTGCTAACAGGGGATGAAAATCAATTGCTTCATTTCACAATGATGCAAAGCACTAATTAAGCATTGTGAGTCTTTGATGAAACATTTCCTGATAGGTTACAGTGTAATAATGTCAGCTATGTACCAGGCTGCCAGATGCAGAAGAAGATTGAATCTGTACCAGCAGTGGGTGTTCACTACACACCCCCTCATGTCGGCATAAGAAAGAAACTGTCAGTGAGTGGGCTTTAAGTGAAATTTGAATGAGCTGTTAAGATGGTGAAATACAGACTCTATACTGGCTTTAAAATGGACACTCTGGGGCAAGAACATTCAAAGAGTTGATTTCTTTTGAGTTTCTTTTGAGTTTCATTCTTTGAGGCTGCTTACATAATCTCAATGAAACTGTGCTAGATTTTTCACATTTGCGTGTTATGCCCTATTTTAGCTCTTAAATATACAGCCTTGCTCTGAAACTCTATGTTTTAATGACATCATTTTTTTAACCATTCACAGGATGAGGGTATCACTGCTCAGCATTTACTGCCCATCCCTAATTGCCCAGTGGGCAGTTAAGAGTCAACCACATTACTGTGGGTCTGGATTTACATATGGGCTAGACCAGTTAAGGATGGCAGTTCCCTTCCCTAAAGGTTTTTAGTGAACCAGATGAGTTTTTCCGACAATCAACAATATATTCATGCTTAATTCCAGATATTTATTGAATTCAAATTCCACCATCTGCCCTAGTGGGATTCAAACCCAGGTCTCCAGAACATTACTGGAGTCTCTGGATTAACAGCCCAGCAATAATACCACTGTGCCATCACCTCCCAATCAGGATGTGACATGCAGGATGTAAAAAGGGCACATGTACAAACTCCAATACATTACCTTTGTGCAGCGGTGTGAATGATGTTGAAAGGATGGATGGGCTAGATCATATTCCCCAATAATTTTACAAAGTCTAGAGATGGGACCGAGTCATGGAGTGGGATGGTGGAGTTGAAAGAAGTATGTTCACTCTGAGCATCTAACAATGTAGCATTGAGAAAATTCACTCACTTAAAGTAATTGAGCAACAATGTTTTAGTCTGCATGTAAAAACAGAAAACACAATGCAAAGCCAGAAAATTTCGCTAAAGAACTGGCCTGGATAAAGTTATGGTCAAGAAGAAAGATAGAAAACCCAACAACTTGTAAGCATAGTTATTACCCCATCCTTCACATCCTGCTAGTTCTTTCTTTGCCTAGCTACTGTTTCTGTTCATTGAAGTTCCTCCCAGCCACACTGATCATCCTACGACACAGAAGTATTTGTTATTTTTCACTGCTCACTTTCCCTGATTAGGCCATCAGAGCCTCGAGAGAGTTCTGTGTGTATGCTCCCTGGTATCTAAGGCTAGGACATGAACAGAATACAATAGACATGAGTGAACTCCTTTCAATTGATAACTTTCCGATCAGTCTACAGATTAGTGGCTGGAGATGAAATACTTCACCCTGAGTATACTTGACAAGTGAATCAAAATCCCAGAGGTGAGTAGTGGATTCAGAGATTAAGAATCAGTTAGTATGCTTGAAAGGGAGCTGATTGCCTGCTGTTGGGAGGGGTGCTTTGCAGGTTTGACCACAGCAGTGAACTTTAATGTAAGGAATCCAGTGGTGATGGCTCAGGTGGCCATCAACGATGTCGGGATTGGAAAGGCTGTGGTGGAAGCAGGGAAGGAGAAATCCATGATACGATATTCAAAAGTAAATTTTAAATGAGCAGACTTGACAGAACGAATTGCTTTTACTTGCTTTGGAGCTCCTATTATGAGATTACAAAATTTTTGGTTCGCAACAGGATTGACCAGTTGAATTATATTCACACAAATACTCTATGTGGACTTCAGTAAGGGTTTTGACAAGGTGTCCTATGGGCGACTGTTAGACATAACATTGTCTCCTTAAATCCCCTCTAAAACTTCTTTACCTACATTAAATTGATGGTTTCTGGTAATTGACTCATCTACCAAGTGGAAAAGTTTATTCCTATTGATCCTATCTGTGCCCCTCACAATCTTGTATGCCTCTGTCTGGTTGGCTCTCAGCCTTCTCTGCTCCAAGGAAAATAACCCCTGTCTATGTAGTCTTTCTACGAAGTTGAAATGCTGCAGCCCAAGCAACATCCTGGTGAAATGCAAGTAAGAGCTGTTGTGATCCAGGGTCAAATTGACAAATTGGATCCAAAATTAGCTTAATGGTTTCAGGCAGAGTATGCTGATTGAAGGCTGCTTCTGTGTCTGGAAGCCTATGACCAGTGGCACAGCACAGATTTCGGTGCTGGGTGCATTGCTGTTGTTAGTGTACTTTAATGATTTGCACAGAAATATATCAGGTTTTATCAATAAGTTCGCAGATAACACTAAAATTGGTAGTGCAGTAAATAGCAAAGAGGAAAGCTTTAGTCTACAGAAAGATATAGACAGGCTTGTCAGATGGGCAGAGCAATGGCAGGACTTTAATTTTTAGTGAGTGTGAAATGATACATTTTAGCTACAATCACTTCTGTGGAAGGGTCACTGGACTGGAACCATTAACTCTGCTTTCTCCCCACAGATGCTGCCAAACCTACTGAGATTTTCTAGTATTTTCTGTTTTTTGTTTCTGATTTCCAGGATATTAAGTTCTTTGGGATTTTTTTCACCAGAATATTGCTCAGTCTGTCGTGCTTCAGCTATGAAGAGAGACTAGGTGTGCTAGGGTTATTTTCCTTGGAGCAAAAAAGGCTGATGGTGTGCTGATTGAAATCAACAAAATTGTAAGAGGTACAGATAGACTTCATAGGAGTAAACTTTTCCCTGTGCTAGCGGAGTTAATGACCAGGGGGCTCAGATTTAAGGCAAGGGGCAGGAAGTTTAGAGGGGATTTAAGAAGAAATGTTTTCACCCAGAGGATGGTAGATAAATGCAACTCACTTCCTGAAGTGTTGCTACAGGCAGAAATCATAACAACATTTTATAAGGATTTAGATAAACACTTGAAATACCATTGCATAAAAGGTTATGGATCACATGCTGGGAAATAGGATTATAGTAGATAGGTGCTTGATGAGAGATTTGGATGAGAGATAGGACAAAGGGTCTTTTTCCATGCTGTTGGACTCTAGTTAATTGGAAAATGGAAATCCCATTCAGTGGATAATTTGATTCCTTTTTTGATGTTTGTTAAGTGCATACCAGAAAACTTTCTCAATCAATATGTAGAAGGAGCAAAACGCGATCTCCACTTAATCAAATGGGCCGAAGATTGGCAGATGGAGTTCAATTTAGATAAATGTGAGCTGTTGCATTTTGGTAAGGCAAATCAGGGCAGGACTTATACTCAATGTCAGGGACAAAAACAGAAATTGCTGGAAAAGTTCAGCAAGCCTGTAAGCATTTGTGAAGAAAATTCAGAGTTAACGTTTCGGGTCCAGTGACCCTTCCTCAGAACTGATGGTAGCTAGAAAAGTGTCAGTTATACACAGAAGATAGTGTGGGGGTGGGGGTAAGGAGTAAATGATAGATGGAGATAGAGCCCAAAGAAGTGAAGAATAGTTGGACAGACAAAGGGGTTGATAACGATCAGGCTGGGAGGGTGACTGGCTGTTAATGGGGACTGTTAGTGACTAACAATAGGTAGTGCGTAATGGTAGGCTATGTGATAACAAGGCCTGGTGTGTGGGGTAGGAGGCTGGGACATGAGAGAGTTAATGCCCTAATATTATTGAACTCGATATTGAGTCCAGAGGACTGCAGGGTTCCCAAGTGGAAAATGAGGTGTTGTTCTACCAGCTTGTTCTGACCTTCGCTGGAACACTGCAGCAAGCCAGAGACAGATATGTTGGCCAGGGAACAGGGTGGTGTGTTAAAGTGGCAGGCAACTGGAAGCTCGGGGTCTTTTTTGTGGACAGAATGTAGATGTTCTGCAAAGTGGTCATCCAGTCTACACCTCATTTCCCCAATGTAGAGGAGACCGCATTGTGACCAACAAATGCAGTAGACTATATTCTGGGAAGTGCAGGTAAAGTGCTGCTTCACCTGGAAGGTATGTTTGGGCCCTTGGATACTGGGGAGAGAGGAGGTAAATGGGCAGGTGTTACACCTTCGGCGGTTGCAGGGGAAGCTGCCATGGGGCTGTGTTGGGGGTGGGGTGGTGTTGCGGGTGAAGGAAGAGTGGACCAGGGTGATGAAATGAATGGTTCCTGCAGAAGGCAGACAAGGGAGGGGAGGCGAATATGTGTCTGGTGGTGGCATCTCGCTGGAGGTGGTGGAAATGGCACCTGGTGATCTTCTGGATGTGGATGCTGGTGGGATGGTAGGAAAGGACAAGGGGAACCCTATCGCTGTTGTGGAAAGGGAGGGGATGAGGGCGGAAATGCGAGAGATGGGTCAGACCCGGTTAAGGGCCCTGTCAACAATGGAGCTGGGGAATCCTCAGCTGAGGAAGATGGTGGACATTTCGGAGGGTCCATTCCATTCTCTCAGTTCCTCCTTCTCCATCACATGTGTTCAGATGAGGCCAGCTTCGACAAGGGAGCCTCTGAAATGTCCACCTACTTCCTCAACCGACACTTTCCTAGCTACCATCAGTTCTGAGGAAGGATCACGGGACCCAAAATCTTAACCTTGATTTTTCTTCACAGATGCCAGCAGACCTGCTGAGCTTTTCCAGCAATTTCTGTTTTTGTTCCTGATTTACAGCATCCACAGTTCTTTCGGGTTTTACACAATGGTAGGTCCCTGGGGAATATTGCTGAACAAAGAGACCTAGGAGTGCTTAGTTCATTGAAAGTGGAGTCACAGGTAGACAGGGTGGTGAAGAGGTGTTTGGTACGCTTGCCTTCACTGAGCAGAATATTGAGTACAGGAGTTGGGAGGTCATGTTGTGGCTGTATAGGACATTGGTGAGGCCACTTTTAGAATATTGCATTCAATTCTGGTTGCCCTTCTATAGAAAAGATATTGTAAAACTTGAGAGGATGCAGAAAAGATTTACAAGGATGTTGTCGGGACTGGAGGGATTGAATTATAGGGAGACAACGAGGAGGCTGGGGCTTTTTTCTCTGGAGCGTCAGATGCTGAGTGGTGACCTTTTAGAGGATTATAAAATCATGAGAGGCATAGATAGAGTGAATAGCCAAGGTCTTTTCCCTAAGTAAAAACCAAAAGAACTGCGGATGCTGTAAATCAGGACCAAAAACAGAAGTTGCCGGAAAAGCTCAGCAGGTCTGGCAGCATCTGTGAAGAAAAAAATCAGTTAACGTTTCAGGTTCGGTGACCCTTCCTCAGAACTGTTCTGAGCTGAGCTTTTCCAGCAACTTCTGTTTTTGTGTCTTTTTCCTAAGGCAGGGGAGTACAAAACTAGAGAGCATAACTTTAAACTGAGAAGGGAAAGATTTAAAAAGGACCTGAGGGGTAACTTTTTCACAGAGAGAGTGGTGCGTGCATGGAATAAGCTGCCAGAGAAGGTGTTGGAGGCTTGGTATGATTACAACATTGAAAAGGCATCTGGATGGGTATATGAATAGGGAGGGTTTAGAGGGATATGGGCCAAATGCTGGCAAATGGGACTCGGTCAGATTGGGATGTCTGATTGGCGCGGATGAGTTGGACCGAAGGTTCTGTTTCTGTGCTGTATGAATCTATGACTCTTGGCAAATAAGGCAAGGCAAGTGACTGAGGTTTTAGTGGGCGAGCACTTTGGGACCAGTGACCATAATTCTATTAGTTTTAAAATTGTTATGGAAAAGGATGGGCCTGGCCCACAACTTAAAGTTCTAAATTGGGACAAGGCCAATTTTGATGGTATTAGACAGGACCTTTCAAAAGTTGACTGAGGGAGGCTGTTCACAGGTAAAGCAATGTCTGGCGAGTGGGGAGGCTTCCAAAAGTGAGATAACATGAGTTCCTGTTAGTGTGAAGGGCAAGGCTGGCAGGAGTAGGGAACATGAGTTGACTAGAGATATTGAGGATTCTGATCAAGAAAAAGGAGGCATGCATCAGGTATAGACAGTTGGGATCAAGTGAATCCTTTGAGGAGTATAGGGGATGTAGGAATACACTTAAGGGGGAAATAGAAAAGGCACTAAGGGGACATGAGATAGCTTTTGCAGATACAGTTAAGGAGACTCCAAAGAGATTCTGCAAGTACATTAAGGGCAAAAGAGTAACTGGGAGAGAATAGGACACTTAATGATCAACGAGGCCATCTATGTGTGGAACCACAGGCGATGGAACAAATATTTCAAGTCAGTATTTACTGTAGAGAAAGATATGGAAGCTAGAAAGCTCAGAAAAATAAATAGAGATGGCTTGAAAAGAATCCACATTACAGAAGAGGACGTGCTGAAGGTCTTAAAATGCATAAAGGTAGATAAATGCCTGGGTCCTGATCAGGTGTACAGATGTACAGCACGGAAACAAAACCATCAGTCCAACTTATCTATGAAAACCAGATATCCTAAATTAATCCAGTCCCAAATGGCCCATCTCCCTCTAAATCCTTCCTATTCATATATCCACCCAGAAGCCTTTTAAATGTTATAATTGTACCCACCTCCACCACTTCCTTTGGCAGTTCATTCCATACACGCACCACCCTCTACTTGAAAAAGTTGCCCCTTAGGTCCTTTCTAAATCTTTCCCCTCTCAGCTTAAACCTATGCCCTCTAGTTTTGGACTCCTCCACTCCAGGGCAAAGACCTTGGCTACTTACCCTATCTATGCCTGTCATGATTTTATAAACCTTTATAAAGTACCCCTCAACCTCCAACACTCCTGGGAAAGTAGCCCCAGCTTATTCAGCCTCTCACTTTGGCTTATACCTTCCAACCCTGGGCAAAATCCTTGTAAATCTTTTCTGAACCCTTTCAAGTTTCACAACATCCTTCCTATAGCAGGGGACCAGAACTGCATGCAGTATTCCAAAAGTGGCCAAACCAATGTCCTGTACAGCCACAACATGACATCCCAACTCTTACACTTAGTGCACCTGTTCCTAAGATGGGTGCAAACATTCAGCTGGAACTTTTGCACTTATGCAGTGCTCCATCATTATTGGGCTTGGGCACGTTCATTGATCCACCTTCTCCCATTAGTTGCTTAATTGTCTATCATCACTTAGGATTGAATGTGGCAGGACTAGAAGTTCGACTTGATCCATTGGTTGTGCAAATACTAACTCTGACGTTAGCATAGTCCCTCCTTCTTTATTCATTCACAGGATGAGGGCGTTGCTGGCCAGGCAGCATTTATTGCATTTAAGTGTCAACCACATAGAGTCACATGTAGGCCACATCAGGTAAGTATGCCAGTTTCCTTCCCTAAGGAACATTAGTGAACCAGATGGATTTTTCCAACAATCAGCAATGGATTCATGGTCATCATTAGATTCTTAATTCCAGATATTTTTATTGAATTCAAATTCCACCATCTGCCATGATAATACCACTAGGCCATCATCTCCCCATTCTGTTCTTATCATGCATATTTCACCAGGAAGGCACCTTATTCTGAGGTAAGTCTGTTGCTATTCCCAATACATTCTTCTAAATTCCTCATTTGAAGAGTTTTGGTTGCATAAGAGACCATGAGTCCATGAGTTTACAAATTGTAATTAATTCTGGTGTTGCTAATGGCCTACAGCACCTCATGGATCTCCAAATTTAAGCACCTGGATCTGTTCTTAATCTATCCCATGTGACATAATATGATGGAGGGTATCTCAATATAAGGGTGGAATTTCATCTCCACAAAGACTCTGTGATTATCACTCCCACCACATTGTCAAGGACAAAGATACCTGTGACAGGTAGATTGGGGAGAATGAGGCCAAGTAGGTTTCTCCTTCATCTCTCACCAGTTTAATAGCTATATCATTCAGGGTTTGGCCAACTCTGTCAACTATCATGCAACCGAACCGATCTTTGCAATCAATATTTAAGTGCGCCAGCCAGAATATACCAACTCATCAGCTGAGGGAAGTCAGCAAGCAATAATAAGTAGGAGCCTACATTATCCGAATTTTATCTGATGCCATAAATTGCTTGTAATCTAGAGTCAATGTTAAGGGCTCACAGGATAACTCTGTTCTGACATTATGCTATTGTGTCAGCAGTGAGACAGGGATGGTGATGGAATTCAAGAAACTTTCTGAAAGGTATGATTCAGAGTATGGCAATGATAGGCTGTTGCTTACTTGTGTGTGAGAAAGCTCTTCCAATTTTGATATGTTCCCTGATGTTCATCAGGAAAACTTCATACGTTCAATTGGGCTGGGCAGGCCTTTGACTTGTTGTGGTCAGATCCAATACCAAGGACAATATTGGATCAATATTATTCTTATTAAGCAGTGTCAATGGACTGATACAAATGAATGACTTGCTGGTCTATTTCAGAGGGCAGTTAGGAGACAATCACATTGCTCTGGCTATGGAAATCCATGTGGACCAGACAAGGACAAGGCTACAGTTGATGTCCTTAAAAAGAATATTAAAGTATCAGATAACAATTCTGTAGTCATGTGGCCTCCATTATTGCTATTAACTTGCTAACATTTTTTATTGAATCAATTGAATTTAAATTCCACAACTTCCATGATTGGATTTGAACTCCAGGCCTTCAGGACTCTAGATTCCAAGACTTTGTACACTTGATGGCATCATTTCTCCTATGGTATGTTCCGCTATTAAAATTCTTGCTCAGTTTTATTATTGTTAATCTCTCTAACTTTATGATTCAATGTGTTTCTGCAATGTCAGAAATTTGCCTGTCTTAAGAATAAACCTAGAATCGTCTCCCAAAAGGCTATGAATTCTGGAAAAAAGGCTGATCTTTCAAGGCTAAGATGAATTGATTTATTTAGTTAGGTAAACATGTCATGGAGTATTGAGTTAAAGCAGTTAATGTGAGTTGAGGTCCAAAATAGAGCAGACAGGAGGCTACTTCTGTTCCTGCATCTGATTTCAGTTCACAACCACCGTCTTTTCAATTTCCCACCACAGTATTAAAACCAGAATGAGTCCTGCATATTTGAGAAGCTGCAATTTAATGAATATTGTTATTGTAACCTACCTTGCAAATCTGTTCTAATACTTTGTGCTCCTACCTGAACTGCTTCATTTCTTTGTCCATAAGTTTAAGCTTTCCTCTAGCTCTAGAAAGAAAACTTTTTTCCCAGGACATTGTGGGTGGCTAGGGAAGAAATTGTGGGGCCCCTTGCTGAGATGACTGGAGGTAGGCTAATGTTGTGCCATTATTTATGATAGACTGCAGGGTAAAGCCAGTCTGGTGAGACTGTCAGTGGTGGGTAAGTTGTTGGTGGAAATTCCAAGATGCATTTGGAAAGGCAAGGACTGATTAGGGATAGTCAATATGGCTTTGTGCATGGAAAATCGTTTTTCACAAACTTAATTGTTTTTTGAGGATGTGACCAAAAAGATAGATGAAAGCAGAGTGGTCTATATGGACTTTAGCAAGACCTTTGACAAGTTTCTGCATGGCAGACTGGTTAGCAAGGTTAGATCATATGGAATCCAGGGAGAGTTAGCCAATTAGATACAAAATTTGCTTGACGGTAGGAGACAGAGGGTGGTAGTAGAGGGTTGTTGTTCAGATTGGTGGTCTGTGACCAGTGGTATGCCACAGGGATCAGTGCTGGGTCCACTGCTTTTCATCATTTATATAAATGATTTGAATGTGAATGTCAGAAGTGTGGCTAGTAAGTTTGCAGATGACACCAAAATAGGTGGTGTACTGGACAGGGAAGAAAATTATCTCAGAGCACAATTGGATGTTGATTAGATGGGCCATTGGGCCAAGAAATGGCAGATGGAGTTTAATTTACATAAATGTGAGGCGATGCATTTTGATAAGGTAAATCAGAGCAGGACTTATACACCTAATTGTAAGGCCCTGGGGCGTGTTCTTGAACAGAGGGACCTAGGGGTGCAGATACATAATTCCTTGAAAGTGGCATCACAGGTAGACTGGATGGTGAAGAAGGCATTTGGCAAACTTGCCTTCAAGAGTCAGAGCATTGACTATGGGAGTTCGGACATCATGTTACAAGAGATTGGTACAAGACATTGGTAATGCCACATTTGGAGTCTTGCATGTATTTCTGGCCATCCTACTATGGGAAGGATGTTATTAAACTGGAAAGGGTACAAAAAAATTTTACAAGGATGCTACCAAGACTGGATGGCTTGAGTCATAAGAGAGGCTGGATAGGCTGCAAATTTTTTCCCCTGGAGCATAGGAGGCTGAGGGGTGACATTATAGAAATTTAGAAATCATGATGGACATAGATAAGGTGAATAGCCAAGGTCTTTTCCCCAGGGTAGGGGAGTCCAAAACTAGAGGGCATAGGTTTAAGATGAGAGGGGCAAGATTTCAAAGGGACCTAAGAGGGACAACTTTTTCACACAGAGGGTGGTGCATATATGGAATGAGCTGCCAAAGAGAAAAAGAGAGAAGGAGAGAAACAAGTATTCAGCTCTTCCTAGCTCGGGAATAGAAGTTCTCTGTAGTCAAATCTAACATTAAACCTGAAGAAAACCAGTTCATCTATCCTGCAACAGCTGTTGTAAGCTGTGACTTTTAACTGATAAGTCAGAGATCTTTAATAAGTGAACCACCCACTTTGTATCTCTTGCCAACCAATGGAAGCTCCTAAAAAAAGTCAACTACAAAGCAATGTGCTGGCCAGTAGAAGACTCAAAAGAATCATCTCAGCTACAGAATCTGGAACAAAAACTACTGAACTGTCTTTCCAGTTTTTCCCCTTTGCCCATAACCTATTTTGTTTATCTGTTTGTCTGCCTGCACGTGTGTATGTAAGAGGGAGTACATAAAGGGATTAGAGTTTTAATTAGAAATGTTATATGCCAACAGTTTATAACTGTTTACCTGTAGCTAAAATCTAATTACTTGTAATAAGTAGTAATTCTTGTTCAGTACAGAAACCTGGCCTGTGCTTTCTATCAACCTGGGTCTGACAGTCTTTAACTTTTGTGATGACACTGGAAATACTGGTGATCAATTTTGAGCATGATACTCCAGTGAGTTGTAACAATGGCAATTCATCTCTTATTAGTTTGACTTGTCATTTCTGGTGTATATCCTCTGTGATATACTGAAATTGTGAGAAATTTATTTGATTATTATATTTCTTGATATGAATTTTAGTTGGGGGTTTTGTAACTCAATACTAAAAATATGAAATGATTTATGATTAACGTTTTAAAAAAAAGTAATGGCAGAATCTTTGTCTTTTTTCCCAATGTGGAAATATCTGGTCTTTGTTCAATATCCCTTCCGTCACAGTATAGCTACTCCCGAGCCAGCAAGAGCTGAATACTTATCTCTCTCTTTCCCTCTTTTTCTCTTTGGCAGCTTGTTCCATTTACGCCCCACCCTCTGTGTGAACAAGTTGCCCCTCAGGTCCCTATTAAACTTATGCCAGCAGGACACTATCAAACAATCCTCCGAAAAGACACTATTAATAAATAACAGTACGATTTAAATTACAATTTGGAAATTTCTGTCAAAAGAACAATTGATGTACTGCACTGCCTTGGTCAACACATTAACAAGCCATCTCTTTTATTCCAGGTAATGAGAACCACAAGAACTACCCCTCCCTCCAAAGGTAGGAACCATTAGAAAGAAATAAGTCAGGTTATTCAAATGAAAACATGTACCCTAGTCTTCTAGTACCTGGGGAGGTGATGCCTAATGGTATGATCACTAGACTATTAATCCGGAGACCCCAGGTAATGTTCTGGGGACCTAGGTATGAATTCTACCATAGCAGAAGATGGAATTTGAATTCAATAAAGAATCTGGAATTACAAGTCTAATGATGACTACGAAACCATTGTTGATCATCAGGAATAACCTACCTGGCTTTCCAATGTTCTTTAGGGAAGGAAACTACCATCTTTACATGGTCTGGCTTACATGTGACTCCAGACCCACAGCAATGTGGCTGACTCTTAATTGTCCTCTGGGCAATTAGGAATAGGTAATAAAGACTGGCCTGACCAGTGACACCCACATTATACGTCATGTGATTTCTTTTTTAAAAAATGATCATTTTGAAATTTATATCAAAAACAAACAATATCCTGTAGGATGTATCAGTCATAAAAGGAACTTCAGGGAGTGGTTTTTCACATCTGTTTGAGTAAGTAATTTGGAGATGTTCCCTTAACAGTGCTTGGCAATATTTCAATTAGACAACTGGTTTGAAGCAGTTTGCTCCATGTAGAACACTACTACAGTTTATAGGGGGGAAAGGAAAAAGGATAACATTGCTGTTTTTGAAGCTCAATAAAGTAATTTTTGTTATCAGTATTGGGTTACAAAAAGAAAGCTATCTGAAATTCAAGCCAAGAATAATATGCACTGCAGGAATTGTTATATTATGTAATTATCACGCCAAATGCACAGTGATTTCTGCCTCCAGACTCCCAGCAATTCTCACTGTTACTTTAGCTAATACGCCCACAGGCTGATTACACCAACACTTTATTTGAACAGCAGTACAGACACTGTGATACCGAAGCATATGTACAACAACAATTACATTTTAGAAACCTCTTTATTTTTAATTTGGACAATAAATAAATCACTGCGTATGTAAAGATGATTATCCAGGCTTTCCTTTTCCCATGCAAAGGTTGATAGATGGCCTAAAATGGTTCTTTAAAATTATGAAAGCTTTTGATAAACATAGAGAGAATGGGTTGGATTTTCTCACAGAGTCTGGGTGTCCGATATCAGGACAAAATGGGGGTCCTAAACCCATATTTGGTGACAGTGAGCTTGGCTCATCTTTTGGGAAGCGGCTGGCTCAGTGCCCACTGGTTCCCATAAGACCAACAGAAACCCCACTGGGAGAGATCCATACTGCTCAAAGAGCTCGGAAATCACAGGGACGCCTCACCATGGAAGTGTTATTGCTACCCTGCATTGGGCTGCATTGGGACAGAGGGAAACCCTCTCCACTGGAATATGGCCATGACTGTGGCCTGTCATCCAAGTGGCTACTATTAGGCAATAGAGCTTCCAGCTCCAAAGACCCCACAGCCTGGAAACTGGTGATCTCCATTCACAGGAAAGGGTTACTCCACTGGTGGGAAGGCCCAGCAAGATCATAAAATCATCCTCACATGGCACCCTAACCATACCACTTGGTTTCCTGTCTCTGAAGAAGAGGCTGTTGATCCTGCCACCAACCTGGTGTTGGGAAAGTTCCTCTGTGGCAGCAATGCCATGGGGAACTCTCTTTATTCAGCTACTTCAACCCACCCCAACTATGAAAACACCTCACTTCCAATCCCATCTCCACAGTGCCAGGAAAATCCAGGCCAGTATTTCCACTGACAGAGGAGAGCACAACCAAGTGGCCATCAGTATCCTGCCTGAGACATCAAACGGGGAATTC
The DNA here is from genome assembly GCF_021869965.1 of Rhincodon typus. Taxonomy (NCBI): domain Eukaryota; kingdom Metazoa; phylum Chordata; class Chondrichthyes; order Orectolobiformes; family Rhincodontidae; genus Rhincodon; species Rhincodon typus. The sequence continues at coordinate 29,972,120 of NC_063360.1, read as the reverse complement.
AGAAAAACCTTCTTTACCAAGAGAGTGGTGAGAACGTAGAACTTGCCATCGTAGGAAGTAGTCGAGGCTGATAAGTTTTGATTTATTTCAGGGAAAGTTAGATAAAAATGTGGGAGAAAAAGAATTTGAGGGTAATGCTGAAATAATTTAATGAAGAAAGAGATGAGGCTCCAGTGGAACATGTACAAGAGTATGGGAAGATTAGACTGAATGACCTGTTTCTGGGACTTATATTCTGTTCAATTTCCTGAACAACCGTGACCCCGAAATGCACATTTTCTTAAAAAATAACGTTTTCCAAAACTACATCACTACTCATAAGCGAATAAGAACAGTGAACAAGTGCTGCACTCATATTTTTGCGAGGAATCAGAAAACCAGAGTCTCCTTTTATTAAAAAAAAGCGCCATAAGCAGATATTTTCCTTTCCGTGAAATGGGATACAGTGTCGAATACAGAAAATCACTGATTGCACTTTTGTAACTCCTCAGCTTTAAGGACACTGGGTAGAGGCTAAGTGTCAATCATCTCCCGGGCGCTGGTTGTCACAGCACCCGAAGGGATTGACACTTGGACTGACCAAACATTGGCTAGCTCCAGGTTAGACCCCATTTACACTGGGCGCCAGTGCACCAGTCAGCAGCGAGTGGGCGGAGAGCTTCGACAGTGTCAAAAAGACGGCAGGTGTATCTTTCTGAAGCTTCTTTTGAAAACAGAATGATTATTTGGAAGGGGCAAATAGTTGTTCAGTCCAGTCGGTCTTTGCATTAAAGAAATTTGCATGTGGCATGTGCCTTTGACTTATTAACAGTGCTGCAGACATAAATCGAATTGGAGGACCAGTTTTCTTTTAATAGCAAAAAAAGGAACATCAAATAAGATTGGAAAAAAAACCACAAGAATATATATGATATCTATGATCATCATGCCAGCCTCCAGGTCTGGAACTAGCTACGATTACTGGATAGATGGATCCCACAGAGAGATAGCCTTTGAAGATTACTACACAGTGGCACAGGAATTAGGAAGGTACTGTATATTACAGGCTATATTTTGTTATGGGTGGGGGTGTACCTGCAGGCACTGGCATGTGATGACTGATTGCAGTCTGACCTGTTCTAGTCCCGCAGTCACAAAATGCGTAACAATTCATCGCTCTGATTCCGTGTTAATTACAGTCATTAAAAACACGCTGTGAGATGTTATTTAAGATGCATCGTTTTATCGGGAATAATAAAAATACATAAAACTAATGGTCTTCTTCGCTCGTAGTCTCCTATCTGAAGCGTTGCAAAAGAAACTTTATTTTATAAAAAAAGATTGTAGGGTTTTACAAAGGCTGAATTCAGTGGTGAAAAGCAACTGTACAGTAACAATGTTTTTTTCGATGAAATAAGGTGATGGAAATCATTTAATATGGCCAAGTTTGCTTTTTTTAACGTTGTGTGTTCAACTAAACCCATCAAGAGTTACTCGTTAGGAACAAGGTCCAAGTATAAGATATCTTTTGACACATAACCCTCATTCAAATCAATGGAGTTCCATACACGGCCGCTCAAACTGAAACAGTCTTTGCTAATTTTGATTATAATTTCTAATATTCCTCCATGTATCTTTGTATCTGATACCTGCAGATCCAGGGGGAAGGTGGGGGAGACACCACGGTATCTAGTCCATCTCTGTATGGTATTTCTGCAGCTTATTGCTTCACTGCTCTCTGCTTAATGCTCTGAGTTGCTTATGTGTTTCTGTTTGTCAATGCAGTTTAAAACAAAAGGCTTTCTACTGCGACTGCACAGTTATCCTTTTGGTGGCTCACAGTTGTTCAGAGGTTAGGGCATTAGGAAACCCCTGTCAGGACATACACAGGAGGCGAGGGATTTTGTGTTTTTAAATATGCTCATAAAATGTTAGCATCCCTGGCAAGCCCGACATATGTCAGTATTCACAGTGTGGGGCATGGCTTTGGTCTTCCAAAATTTGCAGTGGATCCCTGGAAGTGTTTTTCTTTCGTGAGATCTGGAAATATTAGAATTCACTGGGAATGTGTACCTATTTATAAGTACCTGAAATCCTTAGGATTTGAATGAGATCCTCAGAGGCATGTTGGTCTTGAAAAGGTGTCCCTTGGATATTTGAAGGGAATCTTAATGAGTGTGTCAATATTTGCAGGAGCCCTGAGAATATATCAGCATTTTCAGGTGTGACACTGTTTTCTGGGACAATGTTACTTATTTGAAAGGAGGACTCAATGGTTAATCAGTATGTCAGTATTTATAAGAGATACAACTAAGAGAAAAGTTTTAAACCATTGCTTCATGTTGGCCAGTCTGTTTCAATGGTGTCCATATTCAAACGTTGTTGTTCCAATTTTGTAGGCAAAAGATAGTCAAGGCTTTTTTTCTCAGACCTTGATGGGCTCTGCAATTAGTGCAGTGTTCATTTTCAGATTGAAAAATTCCTGCATCCATTTAAGACCTGAACTTCTAAATTGGTGAAGATTATTTGCAAGTTCCAACTGTTTCTTTTCGATTTTGCATTGCCTAAGTTGGCTTTTGGAGGGACCACTCAGCAATGGCTGAAAGTTATTAGTCCCTGAAAGGTAAGTTGTATAGGGCAGTTCACCTGAATTTTGAAGTTGAAGCCTGAGCTTTGGTAGTACTAATTAATTTAGATTTCACTGTTCTAATTCTTAATTGAAATAAATCAGTAGCCTACCATCAAATTCCAGTTTTGCTGCTTATAATGTCAACTAGAGTCTTTTTCTACAATAGAAGAGGAGGGCAGGAGTTCTGTCTGATCTCATCTGGTATATTTAACAGAATTCCCTGCAGGTCAGAGATGTGAAAAAGACCATCAAAATACAACCCAGTGATCAATGTGTGTTTGTGTAACTGTTTACAATTTCAATGCTTAATTTTTTTACAGGCTCTTTTTCTCGCCCACTGTTTAGAGACTTTTCTCATGTGCTGAGCTCAGATGATGCATTTGTTGCCATTTTAAACCAAATGTCTCTTTTTGCTGGAATCTGAGGTTTAAATGAAAATTATTTTATTTAAAGTTTCAAAAGACTGAATACCAAAAAATAACCAAAGGTGAATTCTGTTGAGGGACTGTCCAACAAGAAGAAGAACAACAATAACAAGAACAAGTCAAGTGTGATGTCAACTTCCATTGACTTACTGCTGCTCAATTTTCAAGACTCATTAATAAAAACAGAGATTGTAATAATTGTGTTTCCTTCTCCACACTGAAAAATGTTTGGAATTGCATTTCTGTTAATAACATTAACTTCAGTTGCTAAAGTAATGGTCACATGCTGTGTTAGTGTTGAAGTGAGGTTATGGACAATAGGCCACTGTGGTCTCTTTATCCACTAAACTGATTTACATGAACTTTCTCCAGTTGCATTTATTATACCAATCTGGTCAGATATATTGGGAGTAATTTTGACCTACCTGGCCAGATAAAATCCCAATGTAGAAGCTGGAACTTCAACAAAGAATAAAAGCCAATGCAATGTAAAACCAGAATTGAACCCAATTTCATCAACTTGTTGAAGAGTGTGTTACCCAAAAGTGTTGCTATTATAACATTGATATGATGTCAATCAGGTAGTAATTTAGAAATGGTTGTTAGCAGAACAAGACATGGTAGGTGGAAAGCAAATGGCTCATACTAGTCATTGGACAGTTTTTAAAAAATGTTACAAGTTGGCCATTAAATAATGCTTACGTGAAAAATGTAGCTGACTGGAGGAAAATAAAAAGCTAAAATAAATTTTTTTAGAAACCTAGTCTAGGTCTGAAGAAGGATCACTGGATGTGAAACATTAACTCTGCTTTCTCTCCACAGATGCTGCCAGCCCTGCTGAGTTTCTCCAGCAATTTCTGCTTTTGGTTCAGTATCACAAAACTATTGTGTAGCCAGGTGGGCAGTGTAAATCTGTCAGATTTATGCATGCAGCATTAGATTGAGGTGTTTAGCTTGTTAATGATACTTAGTTCAGTGCTTTATTTGTACACATCTAATGAATTAGTTTTACTAGCAGTAATTTTCTCATAATATAATCCTAGGTTCCCTTCCCAACCTATGCTGAGTTGGTTCGTCTGAGTCAGGGTGACAGAGAAAGGCACTGTCATTAGAAATATGGGAAACATGAAGTAGGAAACTACCCATGATTCTAATTTTGGTCATCCATCCAGTGACTCCCAGAACAAATGCATGTTTGAGAATATTTGGGTGAGAACAAAGCTGGACTCACTATGTTAGTTGAAATGGTAAATTACACTATTGCCATTCAAGCTGTGTATCCCGAGATAAAAAATTAGCAAGGCTTATACAGTATGCACAGTCCATGTAGAACTGTACCTCATTCTGAAAGCCTTCAGAAAGATAACAAGAAAACGTGTCCAATGGAAGAAGTCTGGTAACAATAGGGTTTTTATTTAAAGTGAAAAAGAATGAGAACAAGTAAATTACAATAGATTTATACTAGGCTTGTCCACCAGAAGGCCTGGGGGCTAGAGTCCAGCTTCCCTAGGCTTTCCATCTGGCCCACCAAATAGTGTCCAAAATACACCTAATTGGAAGTGACAGGCTCTGTAAGGAGCTGCTCCTGCAATTACAGCCTGTTTCTCCTGCATTTGCTGCTGATAATCTCACTCGTCGGCTGAGGGAAGAGATTGCGAGGAAAGGTTTGTCTGCCAGGAATGGAATGAAACTGATCAGTCATTGTTCTGAGATATCCAGGAATATTCTGTCAATCTCCAAGCAGTAACAGAGACTGGTTTGAAATGTCAAGTTTCAGAACAGCAGGATGTTTGTGTATTAGTTTCCAAATTGCTGCTGTGTTTCTTTGCAATTTGCCACAGAGTTGCGCATTAGTTGTATCTTTCTTTGTTGTCAGAAACTCCATGGGGCTGTGATGATGGAGTTGCCAGGTTGGAGCGCCAACTTCCTGGAAGATGCTTTGGACCTGTCCTTCTATTTCCTGGTAGAAAGTGATCTGATAGAAACACAGACGGTGCAGCCTTTTACTCTGCTTCATTCCTACTTGATGGCACTGACCATCAGTTTGGCCTGTCAGAAATAGATCAATGGTTTAAATCAGCTTAAAAGGCTCTCTGTGAGCAGTTAGTTTAATTAGCAGACCCAACAGCTGTGAATAGGGCATAAACAAAATGTTTGACCTTGCTGGCATGAGTGCTTCATGCCACTTTAAAAGTTCTTGAAGGATTAATGTACCAATGAAGTTTGGTTCAATTCTAGAGTTAAATTAGTGCAATCTTTAGAAGACAACAAGACAGAAAGTGGAAAACCATGAAAAGTAAAGAAGACCATAAGGGACCAAAGATATAGGGGCAGAATAATGCCATTTGGCCCATCAAGTCTGCTCCACCATTCGGTCATGGCTGATATGTTTGTCAACCACATTTTCCTGTCTCCTCCCTGTAACCCTTGATCCCCTTACTAATCAAGAACCAATCTATCTCTGTCTTAAATACACTGAATGACACCTAATTTTAACATACTTCAATCAACAAACATGTAGAATTGGACCCCATATACAAACCCATACACAAACCCATACAGATCAAAACCAGAAATGACAGTACTCACTATAACAGACCGGACAGTATAAATTCCAAACGGAGTAGAATAACATCGCTTCGTCGGAGGCTCCACTGATGATGTCACCTAGCATGGTGATGAAACGTCTGAACAAAAACAAGCCAGCTTGGTGAGCAAGTCAACAACCTCATCCACAACCCGGGCTACAGATCTTTGCCAAAACTTTAAGTTTAAAGTGTCCCCACGTTTCAGACTCATCCACAAAGGAAAATGTTCTTTCCGTGTCCACCTTGCCAAGACCATTCAGGATCTTATAAACGTCAATCAATTCATCCCTCACTCTTCTGAACTCTAGGGAAAAGAAGCATAACTTATCCAGTCCTTCCTTATAAGACAACCTGCTATTCCAAGGATTATTTTGAATGAGTCCCATTCATCCATCACTCCCTGAATTTGCTGACCCACAGTGGTTCCCTGTCAAGGCACTCCTGAATTTCAAATTTTTCATCGACTAAACTAATAACTTTGTTTTCTCATTTGAAGATTGTTCATAAAAATGTTTTTTTGTTGTTTTGATTAAACAAACCAATTCTACTATGCTGTTTTCCAAAATTTGCTCACTGGCTCCATAAGGGAGAAGAAAAATTAAGCATCGACCTGTTGCAAAAATATGACTTTCACAATTAATATGATGTTCTTTGTATCCTTGGTACATGCTAAACAACCACACAGCCAATGCATTACTTGTGAACGTTTGTCATATATTTTATCCTTTCATGGGTTTTGATCATCATCGGCAAGGCCAGCATTTGTTTTACATCCCAAGATCGACAAATGCAGTGGCCAATTTGCACACAGGAAGCCTATGAACAACATTATCAATGACTTATACCTTGTTTCTGCCATTGTTGGCTTGGATTACAAAAAGAAAGATAGTGCAGCTTAGATTTGAATAGCATATTTACAGGGAGAGAGAAGAGGAGAAGTTGATGAAATGATTAAAGACCTTGTCAAAGAAGTAGGTTTTGAATCAGAATGTGAAAATGAAGAGAGAGGTCAAAAGTAGAAGAGGAATAGTTGAAAAGTGTTGAGGAAGAAAAGAAGATGGTTCAAGGGAGGACAATGTTTTAAAATTATTTCATTTGCCTATATTTCAAACATTTATTGGCTTTAGTCAATTTACAAGTAATATTATTTTAATTTACTTACTGCTACCATTTTCATTAATATTGAATATAATTACCAAAAATGTGTCAGCTAAAAAATATCCTTTGAAAAATGGTTGAATGAGGAAGCCTAAATTCTGGCAGCAGTCTATATGTGAATATTAATTTTAACCTTTGGATTAGGCTCCTAAATCATTAGCACATACTAATTCAGTTTATGGGTAAACCTGTTTAAAATGAATGAGTTCATGTCCATGTTAACTCAACAGACAAAGGAATTTGATATTCAAGAAACATAAACTGCAAGACTAGACAGGGCATAAAATCAAATAGGGGGATTATGATGTTGGATTATCCCTTGCCTTTTGCGTCCGATGTTGGATGGTTGGAAAAACCTGTCTGGTTCACTAATGTCCTTTAGGGAAGGAAACTGCCTTCCTGACCTGGCCTGGTCTGTATGTGACTCTGGACCGATATCAACATGGTTGACTCTTAATTGCCCTCTGGGAAATCATGGATAGGCAACAAATAGCAGTAAAGCCCACACCCCACAAATGAATAAATAAAAAACAAGCATCTGAATTAGAAGACAGCATGAAGTTTGCCTGCTTCCAACATCAGAAGCAGTAGGCACGGGGTAATCTGGCATCACAATCCCCAAATGTGATTTTATGCCCTGTCTAATCTTGCAGTTTACGTTTCTTGAATATCAAATTCCTTTGTCTGTTAAATTAACATGGACATGAACTCATTCATTTTAAACAGGTTTACCCATACACTGAATTTGCATGTGCTAACGATCCAGGAGGCTAATCCCAAGGCTAAAATTAGTATTCACATATACTCTGCTGTCAGAATGTAGGCTTCCTCATTCAACTTGTTGTGTGAAACCAATGTGAATAATAATATGGAGTGGGCATGGGGTGTAAAATCAAGAGAAGCAAGCATGAGCTAAAGCCACTTTGTGCCCCTTTAAAGGGAAAATGCACTGTGGTGCTAGAAGTGTTTTGAACTTGATTTTCATGCAGGAAAACATTCAATAATGATATAGAATGGCAGAGAACAGGTACAAGAGAATTTCTGATGCCACTCTGAAGGACTTGATGTACGAGATGGAGAGAAAGTAAGATGGATTGATTCACAGGAGACTAGAAAGCCATCAGGCAAACTTCTGAAGGAGCTGAGACCAGATAGTCCTGACCAGGTGTCAAGCCCCATAGACCTGGATGCAGAGCCACAAATAAATTCAGTGATCTCACGATTGGTCAAGATCAGTGACTGTATAACCAATTGCCATATTTCACTGGAAAAGCTCAGCAGGTCTGGCAGCATCTGTGAAGAAAAAAATCAGAGTTAACATTTCGGGTCCAGTGACCCTTCCTCTGAGCTTTTCCAGCAACTTCTATTTTTGTTCCTGATTTACAGCATCCACAGTTCTTTCGGTTTTTATTTGCCATATTTCACTGCTAGCTTCAAACACTGTTCAAAGCACCACACCCCATCACTGACCTACTAACAAACGCTATGAATTATGATTCATTCTGAAAATTCATAGCTCCACCTCACACCCATCTCTCAGAGCTTTCGCATATTGTCAGGTATTCAAACATGGCTGGTGTATCCCATGAACACCTCCTGAAACATGTACCTCTCTACAGCAGGACAAGACAGCACATGTCTGGAGGCAGTAAGACCTAACTCGTGTGGGACGGGAACGAATGCATTTCCTTAATCCTGTGAAGGGACTGATGGTTGCTATATTCCCACCATCTTTTCTGATTTACAAGATGCAGATGCTGTAAGGATGCATCTCCACTTCTGTCACTAACCCCATTCCCATCATTACAATCCTACCCTACTACTTTTTTTTCCTTTCAGATACTCAAGAAATACAGTAAGAGCAGAAAGTACTGGAAAGACCAGCAGACCTGGCAGTGTCTGGAGAGAGAAAAGGTGTTGGCATTTCAAGGCCAATCTGATTTTTTTTGGATTCCAAGAAATGCAGGCTGATCAGGCAATGAAGGCAAAGACTAAAAGTAAAAGAGCAGAAAAACAGTGATGATGAAGAAGAAATGTAGAGATTCATTCTCGTGCCCAAAGCCACCAGCTCAGATACTGACACTTCCTGTATCTTAAAGTACACCCATACGAAATAGGAATAAGAGTAGGTCATTCGGCATGTCGAGCCTGCTCTGCCATTCAATAGGATCATGGCTGATCCAACATTCCCCATGTCCACTTTCCTGCTCTTTCTCCATAACCCTTGATTCCCTGACTAACCAAGAATCTCAGCCTTAAATATACACAAGGACACTGCCCCAGCTACTGTCTATTGCAAGGAGTTCCTAAGACTCACAACCCTCTGGGAGAAGTAATTTCTTCCATCTCAGTCATAAATTGGTGCCCCTCTATTCTGAAACTATGCCCTCTGGTTCTAGACTCTCCCATGAGGGGAAACATCCTCTCAGCACTTACCCTGTCAAGCCCCTTTAGAATATTGTCTGTTTTTATAAGCCCCAACCTGAATGTGCTGAAACACCAGACAGAGGTAGCCTAGAGGCAGTGTGAGGAAAAAGGGTAACACAGGTGACAGCTCCCTGTACTGAGATTCCACACAGGTTCTACAGCAGAGACCTCAGCTGAACACTTTGATGGATGGGTGTCAGAAAAAGGCTGATAGATATGTACAATGTAGTGGTCAGTACATCGTGAAGGAGCCAGGAGGATTCCAGCTCCAACTTGGGACAGGGCTTTACTCAGAGCTTGTAGCTTATCCGTTTCAGGGTGGAAATGGTGGGCATTTCCTTTAGTATACTTGATTCTGGGTAATCCAAGATGGAGGACAGAAAAAATTTGTGGCAGTAAGAGCTCTTCCTTTTTTGAGGTATTTTCAGTGTTGCAGCTGATTTCCTCAAATTCCAGGAGCAGTAATTACTATTTTATAAGCTGGTGCATTGTTCTGGAACTTTAGGGGGAAAGAAAGGTGGAAGACAGACAAAGGCAGTTACCACATGGTCAGTGAATCAAATGGAGAAATAAACCTGCACAGTTGTCTGACCCAGCAGTGAATCTGTACAGCTGACTGCTCTGCTGTTTGATTTCAAGTATCCCTGGACATCAGAGTTCATCTAAGAAAAAAATAGCAAACAGCAAAATTCACAGCTGGCTTTGGAGAAACTTGTGTGGGAGAGCTCACAGCAGGGAAGCAGTTAAGTGGCTTTTTAAAGGGTAACCTTACTTTGTTTTGTAAATCTATGGTAGAGTGGGTTCTTTTTTGATTATATGTTTTATTGAGATTTGTTCCTTGTTTAAACTTTAAAAATACAAACCATAGGTACTAAGTTAGCCTGGATCAGTGTTTTTAGAGCAGTAAGATTGTGCTATTTTCTGGGTCTGTAGATTGTTAAGGTGCAAAGATGGCCTTTAGTAGAGTGATGTGCTCTTCCTGTTGGATGTGGGAGATTAGGGAGAATTTCCATGTTACTGATGATCATGTCTGCAGGAAGTGTTCTTGGTTGTGAATCCTATCGGATCGCATGGATCGGTTGGAGTGGCAGTTAGAGGCAATGAGGAATTTACAGAAGCTAGAGGGTGTGATGGATGGCAGTTGCAGGAAGGTAGAAAAACCGAAGATGCACAGAGGTACATCCAGGAAAGGTAGGAGAGGAATGTAGGTCGTGCAGGAGTCTCCTGTGGCAATCCGCATCTCAAAACAAGCATGCTGTTCTGGAAAATGTAGGGAGTGATGGACTCTCAGGGGAATGTAGCACTGACGGCCAGGTTTCTGGTACCAAGACTGGCTCTCATGTAACAAGGGGTACGCCAGGTTCCAGGCAATTGATTGTGATAGGGGACTGCCTAGTCAGCGAGATATCAGAATGGCATGTTGCCTCCCTGGTGCCAGGATCAAGGATATCTCAGAGAGGGTGCAGAATATTCTCAAAGGGGTGAGGGACTAGCAGGAGGTCATTTTACACATTGAAACTAATGACATAGGAAGAGAAAAAGATGAGGTTCTGAGCAAAGAATACAGGAAGTTAGGCATGAATGTAAAAAGGACATCCTCGAGGGTAGTAATATCTGGATTACTCCTGGTGCCATGAGCTAGTGAGTGTAGGCATAGGAGCATAGAGCAGATGAACGCATGGCTGAGGAGCTGGTGCAGGGAGAAGGCTTCACATTTTTGGATCATTGGAATCTCTTCTGGGGTAGAAGTGACCTGTATAAGAAGGATGGATTGCACCTGAACTGGAAGGAGACTAATATAAGGGTGAGGAGATTTGCTAGAGCTGCTCAGGAGAATTTAAACTAGTAACTGGGGTGGGGGGAGTCTGGGATTCAGGAAGATCGTGAAGAAAGAGATCAGTGCGAGACTCGTGCAGTTGGGAAAAGGAGTAAGTCAAAAAGTCAGGGCAGACAAGAACAAAGTAGAGAACGAGGTAGGATTAATAAATTAAATTCCATTTATTTCAATGCAAGAGGCCTATCAGGTAAGGCAGATGAACTCAGGGCATGGTTGCAAACATGGGACTGGATATCATAGCATTTACAGAAATGTGGCTCAGGAATGGACAGGACTGGCAGCTTAATATTCCAGGGTATAAATGCCAAAGGAAGGATAGAAACAGGGGCAAGACAGGAGGGGGATGGCGTTTTTGGTGAGGGATAACATTACGGCTGTTCTTAGGGAGGATATTCCTGGGAATACATACAGGGAAGTTATTTGGGTGGAACTGAGAAATCAGAAAGGGATGATCACCTTTTTGGGATTGTACTGTAGACCACCCAATAGTCAGCAGGCAATTGAAAAACAAATTTGTGAGGAGATCTCAGTTATTTGTAAGAATAATGGGATGATAATGGTAGGAGATTTTAACTTTCCAAACATAGACTGGGACTGCCATAGTGTTAAGGGCTTGATGGAGAGGAATTTGTTAATTGTGCACAAGAAAATTTTCTGATTCAGTATGTGGATGTACTACTAGAGAAGTGCAAAACTTGACCTACTCTTGAGAAATAAGGCAGGGCAAGTGACTGGGGTATCAGTGGGGGAGCTCTTTGGGACCAGTGACCATAATTCTAATAGTTTTAAAATAGAGATGGAAAAGGTTAAACCGGATCTAAAAATTAAAGTTCTAAATTGGAGGAAGGCAAATTATGATGGTATTAGGCAAGAACTTTCAAAAGTTGATGCGGGGTGGGGGGTGTGTGGGGCAGATGTTCACCGATAAACGGACGGCTGGAAAATAGGAAGCCTTCAAAAATGAGATAACAGGAGTTCAGAGACAGTATGTTCCTGTTGGGGTGAAGGGCAAGGCTGATAGGTGTAGGGAATGCTGGATGACTAGAGAAATTGAGGGTTTAATTTTAAAAAAAGGAATCATGTGTCAGATATAGACAATTTGGATCGAGTGAATCCCTAGAAGGGTATAAAGGTAGTAGGAGTATTTCTAAGAGAGAAATCAGGAGACACAAAAAGGGGACATGAGATAGCTTTGGCAAATAGGGTTAAGGAGAATCCAAAGGGATTCTACAAATACATTAAGGACAAAAGGGTAACTAGGGATTGAATAGGTCCCCTTAAAGGTTAGCACGGCCACCTGTGTGTGGAAATGCGGGAGATGAGGGAAATAGTAAATTCATATTTTGCATCAGCGTTTACTGTGGAGAAGGATATGGAAGATTGAGAATGTGGGTAAATAAATAGAGACATCTTATAAAATGTCCATATTACAGAGGAGGAGATGCTGAATGTCTTAAAAATGCAGAAAGGTGGATAAATCCCTGGGACCTGATCAGGTGTACCCTAGAACTCCGTGGGAAGTGAGGAAAGTGATTGCTGGGCCCCTTGCTGAGATATTTGTATCATCGATAGCCACAGGTGAGGTACCGGAAGACTTGAGGTTGGCTAACGTGGTGTCACTTTTTACGACAGGTGGTAAGGAAAAGCCAGGGAACTATAGAGCGGTGAGCCTGACATCGGTGGTGGGCAAGTTGTTGGAGGGAATCCTGAGGGATAGGATTTACATGTATTTGGAAAGGCAAGAACTGATTAAGGATATTCAACATGGCTTTGTGCGTGGGAAATCGTGTCTCACTAACTTAATTCAGGTTTTTTTTGGAAAAGTGGAGTGATGAGGGCAGAGTGGTGGATGTGACCTATATGGACTTCAGTAAGGCATTCAACAAGGTTCCTCATGGTAGACCAGTTAGCAAGGTTAGATCACACGGAATACAGGGAGAACTAGCCATTTGGATACAGAACTAGCTCAGATGTAGAAGACAGAGAGTGGTGGTGGCGGGGTGTTTTTCAGACTGTAGGCCTGTGACCAGCAGTGTGCCACCAGGATTGGTGCTGGGTCCTTTTTTTTTGTCTTTATATAAATGATTTGGATGTGAACATAGGAGGTATGATTAGTAAGTTTGCAGATTACACTAAAATTGAAGGTGGATAGTGGACAACAAAGAAGGTTACCTCGGAGTACAACAGGATCTTGATCAGATGGGCCAATGGGCCAAGGAGTGGCAAATGGAGTTTGATATAGATAAATGTGAGGTGCTGCATTTTGGAAAGGCAAATCAGGGCAGAACTTATACTCTTAATGCTAAAGTCCTGGGGAGTGTTGCTGAACAAAGAGACCTTGGAGTGCAGGTTCATAGTTCCTTGAAAGTGGAGTCCCAGGGAGACAGGATAGTGAAGAAGGTGTTTGGTATGCTTGCATTTACTGGTCAGTGAATTGAGTATAGGAATTGGGAGGTCATGTTGCGGCTGTATAGGACATTGGTTAGGCCTCTTTTGGAATACTGTGAGCAATTCCAGTCTCCCTGCTATAGGAAGGATGGCGTGATAGGTTGAGAAAGTCATACAAGATTATGGGCTTAGAGGAATAGGACACAAAAGCAAAAAACTTAGAGGGAACATTTCGTGAAAGGGCTCAGGAAAGATTTACAAGGATGTTGCCAGTGTTGTAGTGTTTAAGCTGTAGGGAGAGGCTGAATAGGTTGGGGCTATTTTCCCTGCAGTGTCGGGGACTGAGGGGTGACCTTATACAGGCTTATAAAATCATGAGGGGAATGGATAGGGTGAATAGACAAGGTCGTTACCCTGGGGTGGGGGAGTCAAAAACTAGAGGGCATAGGTTTAAGGTGAGAGGGGAAAGATTTAAAAGGGACCTAAGAGGCAACTTTTTCATGCAGAGGACGGTGCATGTATGGAATAAGCTGCTAGAGGAAGTGGTGGAGCCTGATACAATGATGACATTTAAAAGACATCTGGATGGGTACATGAATAGGAAGGGTTTAGAGAGATATGGGCCAAATGCTGGCAAATGGGAGTAGATTTATGTAGGATATCTGGTCGGCATGGACGAATTGGACCGAAGGGTTTGTTCCTCTGCTGTACACCTCTACAACTCGAAACCAAATCAATACTGACCACAACCCAACTCATCTCATCAGCAACGTTTTAGTCTCCATTGCAACACAACCAAGCTTGCAGGGTGTCACAACAGTATAGCACTCTGTTCACCAATATTTTTCTAGGAATGTTGAATTACCGCAAGGGGGACTGGCAGTGGCTCTGTGGGCTCAAACTTCTTGTCCTTTGTCAGGATCAGAGTTTTAGTCCTCACACCACTGCCAGCGACTGTTACATGCTATCCAACCAGTCCAGATTGCTGCCACCTTGCCTAAATCTTACATAGATTGTACAGTCTAAAGCTGGACCTTTGCGAGATTTGCTTTACGTGACATGCATTCAACCCACCACTTCAGGTTCCTGAAAAACAGTTCAGGCAGAGGAAGCTTTGCTTAAACACTTGCCCATTACAATTCATATGGCAGCATGGTTTGCGTTATATGCACACTATACATATACCTGACGTACGCACCATAGTCATGAGCCATGGTGTCAAAGGAAGCCCTTGTCCAACTTCATTGAGGTATATCTCTGAGTTGAAATGCAGCACCCATCATTACATTCTGCGGTACTCAAAAAGCCATGTCCTTGAGCTAACTGCTTCTCTCTGCCAAGAATTTAATGTATTCGGCTGTTTTGAAATAGGAGCCTTGGTGACTTACCTTATGCAACATTGGATGGCAAACTGGGAGATGTTGCAAACATTGTGTGCTTCGGCCTGGAAGAAACCAGACATATGAAAGTTCATGGTCATGGAGGAGTGCAGTCTTCACCCAGCTCTGTGGTTGCTGTTGTAACTTCAGCAGCTAGCATATTTCAGTGCAGATATTGTCAGTGAAGAGACAGACAGTGTGCCACTTTGAAGCTGAACAATCCACTAATACTCCTGTTTTTGTAACTTCTTGCAGCTTACCATGTACTCAGCAGTAGGAAAGTCTCCCCGCCAGTGCTATTTAAAGGAAGCATCACCTGTTCTCAAGTTAGTTACTGGTTGATTTATACCTGCTGCAGCTGCAATTGTACAAGTAATTTTGCTAATTCTAGATTTGTTTAAAGTTACTAAAATCTACAGAAGTGGTGTGGCAGGTGCTGAAGGACTTTGTGCAAACTTCAAGGGTTCTACATAAGCCAACCACTCCTGGACATGGACACAGTAGTGTGCATTCTCCTTGGTGTACAACATGACAGATATTATTCTTTGCTGAAATGCTCCCTCAATATTCTGGGCAGATATGTCTCCAGCATGGTGTCCTTCTGCCCCTCTTAGTCCTCCCTCTTCCAGCAGCTTGCTCTATTCCATATTGCTTGTGCTTATTCTCCTTGTCATGCTGTTTCCGCAGTTCTTCCAGGTTTTAAATAATACTCTTTTTTCCATTCTTCCTGTTGAAGTAAACAGCTTCACATGCTCCCACATTATACTCCATCTGCCAGATTTTGCCCACTCAATCTATCTATATCCATCTGCAAACTCCTTATGCCTTCTTCACAATATATTTTCCTCCTACTTTTGTGTTGGCTGCAAATTTAATTATCATACAATTGCTCCCCTCATTTAAGCCAGAGATGTAAATTGTAAAGAGTTGAGACCCAGCACAGAAACATGCAGGACCCCACTCCTCATATCCTGCCAGTCAGACAAAAGAACTGTTAAGAAAGTCTCTGTTTTCCAACAGCAGCCAATCCTCTATGGGGCCTCTCCCATTATCAGCCACTATCGTAATGAATGCAGAACATGGACCAAATGTCATACCCTGCTCCTATTTTCTATGTTTCTACTAGGTTTGATTACACATCACACATACAGTCTTGGAAGAATAACAGCACTTGTAACAGCAAAGTAACAGGTGCTAAGGAACTGAATTTTGCAGCCATAAACTCAAGGCATCTGTCATTAAATGTCCCATTTTGACACAATTTTAAAGGTCAACATCTATTTTTCCTTGTTAACTAACTATTGGAAAGAAATTACTGTTTGGAATGCAGGAATTTTGGGACATTACAAGGCAAAGGTCCATCTAGTTTGGAGATCTAGCATTGGCATGATACAAGAATAATGAAGAGGTTGACTAATCTTAGCATGCAGTCTCTGTTATTGTCTGCAATGAAGCAGAAAAAGCATGAGGTGGAGAGCTTTTTTGCACTAGAGGTCCAAAGTGATTTCATTCTCTTTCAAGCACACTATTTGTAATTTGAGACTCATGTCTTAAGTTATTCATATATTACATTCCCAAAATATTATTTGCTCAAGTCCTTCCACTTTCAACCTGGGGAGACTGTTTCATGGATTGACGACAAGTCTATTATTTCCATGGATTAATTTGGAATTTACCCATTTCAAACAGAAGGTATATCCTCTGGTTCTAATGTTTTGGACAAGGTGAACTGGCTTATCATTGTTTACATTATCTTGCCTCTTTAGAATCCTACATATCACTTCTTTGCAATGAGGCCATACCAATTTATGTTATTATTGTGCAAGTTCAAACAGTTGTACAAATAAAGCCTTTTTTGACAAATTGATGCAAGTAGTTAGAAATTGACTTAACCAACCATTACTAAAGCTGCAAAGTGTCAATCTTTCGCTTATTTGTTCAATTATTCCATTGCCTTGACTAAATTCATTTACCTACACCTGAGAATGCTGTTGATTGAATTTATAGTGTGAATGATGTGAAACACTGGCAGCAGTTAGCACCTTAGTCATGGGTGCTGTGATGGTTAATGAGATCATCTTGTTTTACTTAATAGCGAATCTGCTAATATGAAAGCTGCTTGCTCAGAATCTGCAATGGGATGGTGGCAGTCAGGGAACGGACCTATTTTCATCGTAAGTAGAAAATTCAATGTTTGTGAATGATACAACACTTCCA
>NC_063360.1:29876862-29955083 GCF_021869965.1 Rhincodon typus | reverse complement strand
AAGCATGAATACACAGCATAAAATAAAGAGTGTGACTCTAAAGGGTATGCAGAAGCAGAGAATCCTGAGTGTATAGTACACAAGTCATTAAAGGGAAGATGAGTGTGCAGTTAGTAAAACATGCAGTTTTGCAGTTTTTCTTAACACAGGATAGGAGCAAAGAGGAATTCTACAAGACACTCGCTGGACTCAGTTGCATACAGTTCTGGGCATCTTCATCCTGGAACAGAATACAGAAGAGATCTACAGTAATGAGAAACTTCAGATACAAAGACAAATTGGGAGAAGTAGGGACTGTTTCCTTGGAAGGGCAAAAGATTGAAGTTTACAAAATCATGAGAGGTCTGGATGGAGTAGATAGGAAGAAACTGAACTCATTTGGAAAAGGATGAAGGATGAAAAGGCATCGTAAGTAGAAAATTCAATGTTTGTGAATGATACAACACTTCCATGTTTTTTAAACTGGTGACAAGGACAGTAGAACTTCAGAAGGACATTGACAAATTATGTGGAGTGAGCGGATAGGTGACAGGTGAAGTTCAATGCAGAAAAGTGTGAAGTGATGCATGAAAAAGCATGAATACACAGCATAAAATAAAGAGTGTGACTCTAAAGGGTAGGCACACTGATTAAAGAGATTGGCAAAAGAAGTAAATGGAATGTAAGTATAACCTTTTTCATACCAGAGTGATTTTTGTCTGAAATGCACTGCTTAGAAGTGTGGTAGAGGCAGGTTCAATTGAGGCATTTAGAGATCGTTCAATGATTATTTCAATGGAAATAATGAGAAAGGTTACAGGGAAATGACAGGAGAATGGCAGTATTTCTTAATGCTCATTGGAGGGCCACTGCATACGTGATGGGCTGAATAGTCTCCCTAAATTCTGTGAGTCAACCAACTTCCTAAAGTCAATCTAGAATTAACTCTAATACCAAAATAAAACTGTACAACTTATCTCTCTCACTGAGCTCCTGACAATAGTTTTTTTTTAATTTTTTTTTTACCAAACCATCAATCTTTCAGAAACATTAGACTGTTTTAAAACTTATTTTGGAAATGACTGCAGCCCAGTTCCAGCTAATCCTGACCTTGACTCTTCTAGTGAGAGACTGCAAGTTAGATATTGTGACAGACACCACTATGATCTCACTAATTTTATCCTTGGACTGTAACCCATATTTTGCTTGGAAAATGGGTCAGTTCATAAATGACTATGAACATCATTCTGTTCAGTTTGGATGTGGTGTTTGGAGTAGAGGCTGAAAATTATCTCAGTATAGTAAGACCGGATACACAGTCTTCAGTGTAGACCATAGGATCACTACCTATGAGACACATTACAGTCAAAGTTATGGCATCAAGCCAATCATTCACAATGAGGTTTAAAATCAAACATTTGGATGAAAATACAGAAATGAGTGGTTGCTATTGATCCTAGACAGGTTCGAAGTGAGTAGTGATTGGTGGAATGTGAAGGATGAGGAAGTAGGTTTGTAAGATTAGCCCCCAGCAGATGTGTTGGGTGAGAGTGTCAGTAATGACATCCAGAGGATGGTGTTATTGCTTTTAAGAAGGCAACGCTGGGCTCCTCAATGATGGGTTAACATAGAAACATAGGAAATAGGAGCTGGAAGAGACCATTCGGCCCTTTGAGCCTGCTCCACCATTTATCCTAATCATGGCTAATCATCCAACTCAACAGCCTAATCCTGCTTTCTCCCCATAACCTTTGATCCCATTCGCCCCAGGTGCTATATCTAGCCACCACTTGAATACATTCAATGTTTTGGCATCAACTACTTCCTGTGGTAATGAATTCCACAGGCTCACCACTGTGTGGATGAAGAAATGTCTCCTCATCTCCATCCTAAATGGTCTACCTGGAATCCTCAGACTGTGACCCCTGGTTCTGAACACACCCACCATCAGGAACATCCTCCCTGCATCTACTCTGTTTAGTGCTGTTAGAATTTTATAAGTCTGTATGAGATCTCCCTCATTTGTCTGAACTCCAGCAAAAGCAATCCCAACCTAGGCAATCTCTCCTCATACGAGAGACCTGCCATCCTTGGAATCAGCCTGGTAAACCTTCGCTGCACTCCCTCAAGAGCAAGAGCATCCTTCCTCAGAAAAAGAGACCAAAACTGCACACAATATTCCAGGTGTGGCCTCACCAAAGCCCTGTACAACTGCAACAACGCATCACTACTCCTGCACTCAAAACCTCTCGCAATGAAGGCCAACTTACCATTTGCCTTCTTTACCGCCTGCTGTATCTGCATGCTCACCTTCAGTGACTGGTGCACAAAGATCCCAGATCCTGCTGCACATTCCCCTTTTCCAATTTACAGTGATACAGGTAATAATCTGCCTTAGAGATAGTAAGAACTGCTGATGCTGGAGTCAGAGGTAACAAGTGTGGAGCTGGAGGAACACAGCTGGCCAGGCAGCATCAGAGGAGCAGGAAAGTTGATGTTTCGGGTAGGGACCTTCTTCAGAAAAATCTGCCTTCTTGTTTTTGCTTCGAAAGTGAATAACCTCACATTTATCCAAATCACACTGCATCTGCCGTTGATTTGCCCACTCACCCAACCTGTCCAGATCATGCTGAAGGATCTCTGCATCCTCGTTGCAGTTCACCCTCCCACCCAACTTGGTATCATCTGCAAACTTTAAGATGTTTTCTTTTGTTCCCTCATCCAAATCATTAATATATATTGTGAATAGCTGGGGTCCCAACACGATCCCTGTGGCGTCCCACTAGTTACTGTCTGCCAATTTGAAAAGAAGCCATTAATTCCTACTCTTTGTTTTCTCTCTGCCGACCAGTTTTCTATCTATCTCAATACACTTTCCCCAATCCCACGCGCTTTAATCTTGCACAATAATCTCTTATGAAGGACTTTGTCAAATGCTTTCTGGAAGTCCTAATATATCACATCAACTGGCTTCCCCTTGTCAACTCTACTAGTTACATCTTCATAGAAATCCAACAGATTTCTCAAGCGTGATTTCCCCTTCATAAATCCATGCTGACTCTTTCTGATCCTGCCACTGCTTTCTAAATGCTCCGCTATTTCGGATTCAAGAATTTTCCCCATTACCGATGTTAGGCCTACTGGTCTATAATTCCCTGTTTTCTCTCTACCTCCCTTTCTGAATATTGGAGTGACATTAGCCACCCTCCAATCTGCAAGGACTGTTCCAGAGTCTACAGAATCCTGGAAGATGACCAGCAGTGCATTCAATATTTCTACAGCCACTTCCTTAAGTACTCTGGGATGTAAATTATCAGGCCCTGGGGTTTTATCCGCCTTCAATGCCATCAATTTTCCTAGCACCATTTCTGTACTAATATTGATCTCCCTCAATTCTTCCCTCTCACTAAATCTTGCATTCTCCAACATTTCTGGAATCTGATTTGTGTTCTCTTTAGTGAAGACAGAACCAAAGTACATATTCAGTTGCTCAGCCATTTCTTTGTCCCCTATTACACATTCCCCTATTTCTATCTTTTTGTCTTCACCAATTTCTTTCTCTTCACGTACCTATAGAAACTCTTAGTGTCAGTCTTTATGTTCCCTGCAAGCTTACTTTTACACCATATTTTTCCCTTCTTAATCAATCCCTTGGTCCTTCTTTGCTGAATTCTGAACTGCTCCCAATCCTCAGACATTCGGCCCAACAAGTCCACACTGACCCTCCAAAGACCATCCCACCCAGACCCATCCCCCTACCCCTTTTCCCTGTAACCCACCTAATCTACTCATCCCTAAGCACTATGGCCAATCCACCTAACATGCATATCTTTGGACTGTGGGAGGAAGTCAGAGGACCCACAGGAAACCCACGCAGACACGGGGAGAATGTGCAGACTCCACACAGACAGTCATCCAAGGCGGGAATTGAACCCGGATCCCTGGTAGTGTGAGGCAGCAGTGCTGACCACTGAGCCACCGTGCTGCCCTTCTTCCTCGGATTGGATACTATCTCTAATTTCCTTTGTAAGCCATGGATTGGCCTGCTCTGCAATTGGTTCCTCCACATATTGGTCAAGAAAACCATCCCATATACACTCCAGGAAGTCCTCCTCTATGGTATTGTGGCAAATTTGATTTGCCCAATTTATGTGCAGAATAAAATCACCCATGATCACCGATATTCCCTTATCACATGCATCTCTAATTTCCCGTTTAATGCCATTCTCAACATCACCACTGCAGTTTGGAGATCTATATATGACACCTACTAATGTTTTTTGCCCTTTGATATTTCTCAACTCTACCCATACAGACTCCACATTGTCAGAGCTAATATCCTTTCTCACTATTGTGTTAATTTCCTCTTTAACCAGCAATGCCACTCCACCACCTTTTCCTTTCTCCCTGTCCTTCCTAAATACTGAATTCCCTGGGACATTCAGTTCCCATCCCTGGTCACCCTGCAGCCATGTCTCCATAATCCCAATTACATCGTACCCGTTTACATCTATCTGCGCAATTAGTTCATTCACTTTAGATGCTTCGTGCATTAAGGCACAAAGCCTTTAAGCTTGTCTTTTTAACAGTATTTGTCTCGCTATTATTTTTCTCAATAGCCCTGTTGAATTTTGTCCTTGGTTTCTCAGCCTATCACTTTTCTTATTCCCTTTTCTACCTTTTGTTTTCGTCCTTGCTCCTCCTCTGACTCCTTACACAGGTTCCCATCCCCGTGGCATATTAGTTTAAACCCTCCCCAACCGCCCTAGTGAACACCCCTGCTACGGCATCAGGCCCAGTCCTGCCCAGGTGTAACCCGTCTAATTTGTACAGCTCCCACCTCCCCCAGAACTGGTCCCAATGCCCCAGGAATGTGAAACCCTCTCCCTGACACCATCTTTTCAACCACATATTCATCCAGTATATCCTGTCATCTCTACTCTGACTAGCAAGTGGCACTGCTAGTAATTTTGAGATCACTACCTTTGAGGTCTGATTCCTTAACTTTCTTCCTAGCTCCCTATATTCTGCTTTTAGGACCATATCCCTAGTTGTACCTATGTCGTTTGTACTGATGTATACCACGACCACTGGCTGTTCACCCTCCCCCTCCAAAATGTCCTGTACCCGCTCCAAGACACCCTTGTCCCTAGCACAGGGAGGCAACATACCATCCCGGAGTCTCGTTTGCAGCCACAGAAACGCCTGTCTATTCTCCTTAGAATTGAGTCCCCATAGCTATTGTCCTGCCACACTTTTTATCCCTCCCCTCTGAAGCAGAAACAACAGTAGTGCAATATGTTTGGCTGCTGCTGCTTTCCACTGAGAGGACATTCCCCTCGACAGTATCCAAAACGGTATAACTGTTTTGCAGGAGAATGGCCACAGGAGATTCCTGCACTGCCTGCCTGTCTCTCTTGTTCTGTCTGTTGGTCACCCATTCCCCTCCCGCCTGCAGAATCTGAGCCTGCGGCGGGACCGCCTCTCTATACATGCTCTCCATGATGCTCTCTGCCTCGCGGATGCTGCACATTGTCCCCAGCCGCCGCTCCAGCTCTGAAACTCGAGCTTCCATGAGCTGTAGCTGGAGACACTTCCTGCACACATGCTGACCCAGGGGATTGGAACTGACCCGGCCTGCTACAGGGAGCAGGAGGAGCAAGCTAAGACTTTGAGCTCTCCTGCCGTGGTTTACCTCTTTAAATTAAACCATGAAGATTACTTTATATTAGATTAAATCAAATCCAGTTATCTGTAGCCCTTCTTTCCTGGTCCGTGTACTACCCTTACAGATTAGAAACCAAAAAAAACTGTAAGCAATAGAAGTTGTAAGGAGCCATTTCTGAAGAAGGGTCTAGGCCCAAAACATCAGCCTTCCTGCTCCTCTGATGCTGCTTGGCCTGCTGTGTTCATCCAGCTCCACACCTCGTTATCTCAGAAGTTGTAAGGACTTACCTGCCTTACCCACTACTCACCAATCAAGTCTCTCCCTTGCAGTCACCTGCAGCAGGGAAAGACCACTCATTTTCCCTGGCTTGTGGTCCTCATAGTGACTTTTTTGGGTTGGAAGAGGGATGGAAACACTGAAGTAGTGTTTGGGGTTTAACTGTCCCTTAACAACACTCACTCCGCAAAACTACTGTTTAGTAGTGGTGACTGTACTGATGCAATGCATTCATCCTGACCACCAATCAGCATCTTCACAGCCCTCTGCTAGACACTTATCTTAACTTGAACTTGGAGGGTATCTAGCTGAGGTTTTCTTTCTGGTCGTGGTGACTGCGCCAATGCAAATCTTCACCCTGACCGCCAATCAACGTCTTCACAGTCCTCTGGGTTCCTTCAGTGAAAGTCTAGGAAGGTGGTAGCCCTGGATTTAATGCAAAGGAAGTATAAATTTAAGATATGCTGTGTAATTAGAGACACAAATTGTGTTGGACAACGAAAGAACAAACAGGAAGTGGAAGCTCCAAAAATGCAACCACCCTTAATAATGGGGGACCCTGGCGCATCAGTGCAAAAGGCAAGGCTGAAGTATTTTCATCCACCTTTGGCTAAAAGTGCCAAATGGATGATCTTTCTTGGTCTCCTTCTGAGGTCCCTAGCATCACAGATTCTAGGTTTTAACCAATTTGACTCACTCCACATCATGTCAAGAGGAGTTGAAGGCACTCAACTCTACAAAGGGTAAGGGGTCAGACAACATTGGAACAATTGCACTGGATACTTATGCTCCAGAAGCAGCCATACCCTAGCCAAGCTGTTCCAGTACATCGACCTGACAATTTGGAAAATTGCCTATATTTCCTGTGCTCAAAACATGAGATAAATCTAACCCAGTCAATTACCACCCTATCAGACTATTCTCGATCATCAGTAAATGAAGAGGTCATCAACAGTGCTATCAAGTGGCACATACTCAACAATAACTTGTTCACTGATCCTCAGTTTGGTTCCATCAGGGCCAATCTGCTCCTGACCTCATTACTATTTTGGTTCAAACATGGACAACAGACATTACCTCCATGCGACTGCCTTTGATATCAAGTCAGCATTAAATACAGTATAGCATCAAGGAGCGAAAGCAAAACTAGAATTGGGAAAAACTCTCTACTAATCAGAGTCATACCTAGCGCAAAGGAAGTTGGTTGTGGTTGCCAGAAGTCAATCACCTTAGCCCCAGAACATCACTGTAGGAGTTCTTTGGTGAGTGTCCTAGGCCCACCTGTCTTCAGCTGTTTCATCAATGAAAACCTTGCCTCCATCATGAGGTCAGAAATGGGGATAATTGCTGACGATTGCACAATGTTCAGCACCATTTAATATAGCACAGATTATGAAGCAGTCCATGTCCATATTCAACAGAATCAAGACAACATTCAGGCTTGGCAAGTAACATGCATGCCACACAAATGCCAGGCAATAAGCATTGAAAACAAAAGAAAATCTAACCATTACCCCTTGATGTTCAATGGTACTACCATCACTGAATTCCCCCACTATCAACATCCCAGAGTTTACCATTGACCAGAAACTGAACTGGACCATATAAATACTGTGGGTAGCTGGGACTTCTGCAGTGAGTAACTCACCACTTGTATCTCCAAAGCATGTTCATAATCTACAAGGCACAAGTCAGGAATGTGATGGAATACTCCCCACTTGCTGGGATGAGTGCAGCTCCAACAAAACTCTAGAAGCTTGATACCATCCGGGACAAAGCAACCTGCTTGCATCACCCGCAATATTCATTCCTTTCACCACCAATGCACAGTGGCAACACTGTGTACCATCTACATGATGCACTTCAGTAACTGACCATCTTCTCCAAGGTAATTAGGGTTGGGAAATATGTGCTGGCTTAGCCAGTAATGACCACAGCCCATTAATTTCTTTTATTCCAGGTGGGAGACTTAAAATAAATTGTATGTTAAATGGTTATTCTGTGTGAGTCTTGTTATCTTACTTAAGGTACATGGCACAAAATTTGAATGCAATCGGTCTGAATTTGAATTGCAACGCCGGCTGCCATCACACTCCTACAGTTTTGATGTTCAGAATCACAACACTGAAATGGAATGTTAACATAATTGCAAATCTAAAATCAAGCCTATTCCTGTGGAGAATATTGTGTTTGTGAACAGTTCTGGCTTCGAATTTAAGATTCAACTCACTGCACTCTCAGTGAATTGTGCAGGGGGACTTGACCATATCATTGGAATAAGTGACCTACTGATCTGGTTTGGGTTTCCAAGGAACCATCCAACCATGTTTTGGAGTAGCTGCTAGTGAGTGTATATGTGACTAGCAGCTATTTGATTTTCTTTTATTTATTTTTCCCAGTGGTTTCAGTGACTGGCCTCTAGTCAACACCATACAACTGAGATTACTAAGTCATTATGTAGCCATGAACCACAACTATCAGCCCTCTCCCTGTGGTGCAGTAGACTTTCAGAGTACCTGTTCTTTTTAGTTTATTCAGAATGATGCAATGTGAGAGTGCAATAGCTATCTTCTGTAAGTCTTTCTCGAGTAGTTGTTTTCATCGCTGTCTGTCAGTTGCATTAAGATGTGTTAATATTACGCTGAGAAGATCATTATGTTACCAAGTCTTCTGAGTACTAATCCCTGTGGCGAAATATGCTTTCCTTGACAGTTCTGTTTTCAGCCTTGGTGTTCAAAATGCATTTAGTGTATTTTGAAGATAAATTTAACCACTTTCTATTTCATTTCATAATAAACCTAGTAAAAACATAATAATAAAGTTTGTAAAAAATTATCTTTTGAACTCACAATGTATTTGTTTGAAATGCATACTGCTTCAAACAGCTGAGGTCTACAGACCTCCTTGCACTGTGAGATTGGCTCCCTAGATGTCTATAATGTTTCTGATGATCTGGTAACACCAGAAACAGCTGAATAGTACAAGTAGAAGTTTACTCCTTTGTGGGCAGAAGTTGCTCACTGACCTAGGTCAGTTGTCAGAACTGGATTTACAAAGTTGTTATGAAAACATCTATTAAGCTGATTAAGTAGGAGATCAGATTTACTTAAGATAACATTGCAGTTTCTAATCACCTTAAAGGGCCAATATGTTCTGCCGGTCCAGCTAACAGGACAAAATCATTACCTAACAATAAGTAGACAACAACATGCATTTTTAAAACAAATCTTTGATGGGATGTTGATGTTGCTGGAAAGGACAACATTTGTTGCCTATTCCTAGTTGGGGTCATAACTGCCGCCATCCTTTGTGATGAAGGAGATGATAAAAATTAAATAAAGATGTATAATCACAAAAAGTAAGGACTAAAAAGCATATCTGAAGGACAGGATTTTCAGTACCAGTGTGCCATACCTAAGACAAAATGGAGTCGAATTTCTGGGAGCTTTACCCCCAGAATGAGGCATAACTGGAATGTGGTTAGGTGGTTGTTTTTGTCCTGCAAAGATATAATAGACCAAAGAGCCCTTTTCTGTGCTGTAGATCTCTATGACTGTAAGTAGCAGAAAATTTGGTGGTCTTAGATATTTCAAATGCTCATTGTGTGTCTGTAAAGATTACATCATATCTGACCCTTCTCACCACTAATGCCATCTAACTACCAGAAAGAAAGTTCAGCAGATTAAATTAAAGAATACTTTCCACCTGCATTTGGGACATGACAAATTCACTTTTCCAGAAAAGTTACAGTTCAATCCTTTCATTTCTATGGGTGTATTCAGCAATAATTTCAGTCACGTGTTTACGCCATTATTACTATTGCTAAAATCTTGCATATGAATATACAATATCTTGAATCAACCCACAGTTCCTTCATTACAAGTCATCTACGTCTATGGTATTTGAATATGGATGGCTGACATAAAACCTCGTTATTGAGAAGTTGGGCTACATCCTAGAAATGGGACATCCTGTGTCCCTTCAAAATTCGTAACTGGTATCAAAGCAAGACTGGAAGAGGCATGGGGTGTTTTATGTTCCATCATTTAATGGAAGGTTTTCTAATACAACCAGTGATTGTCTTCACATGATTGTCACCCACTACATGACCATGGCTCAGCCACCTTTCAAATGGGATGGTGAGCATGGACATTTCAATGTTAGAGGAAATAAAGCACTCCAGTTGCCTTCACTAACTAAACATGGGGAGGTAATGGCCTAGTGCTATTATTGCTGGACTGCTAATCCAGAGACCCAGGTAAGTTCTGTGAACAAGTGTCCAAATCCCGGCATTGGCAGATGTCAATACAAATGTATTCAATAAAACTCTGGAATTAAGAGTCTGATGATGACCATGAACTGATTGTGAGAAAAAATCCATCTGGTTCATTAACGTCCTTTAGGGAAGAAAATTGCCGTCCTCACTACATGTGTCTCCAGACCAATGGCAATGTGGTTGATTCTGACTGATTGATTGATTTGATTTATTGTGGTGTGTACCGAAATGCAGTGAAAAGCTTTGTTTATGAGCAGTACAGGCAGATCACAGCAAGCAAAGGATCAAAAAAACTTAGAGGCATACAGGTTACATTGCAGGTTACATTATTTGAGGCGAGAGTCCATTCAACAGTCTGATAATGGCCAGAAAGAAGCTGTTCCTGAACCTGCTTGTGTGTGTGTTCAGGCTTCTGTATCTTCTACCTGATGGAAGAGGTTGTAGGAGATCGTTACCAGGGTACGATCGGTCTTTGATAATGTTGGCCGCCTTTCCAGTGCGGCGAGCCATGTAAATAGAGTCCATTGATGGAAGGTTGGCTTCCATGCACACCACCTTCTGTAGTTTCTTACGGCCCTGGCCAGAGAAGCTGCCATACCAGGCCATAATGCACTCAGGCAGTACGCTTTCAGTGATGCATCTGTAGAAGTTGGTGAGGGACCTTATGGACATGCCAAATTTCCTGAGTCACCTGTGTAAGAAGAGGGGTTGTTGTGCCTTCTTGACTATTGCATTTACCTGGGAAGTCCAGGACAGATTATTCTTAACTCCCCTCTGAGATGGGCAATTAATGTTGGCTTATCCAGTGATACCTTCATCCTGTGAATGAATGAAAGAAAATATGGCTTTAGCACAAGGAATAATCTGATTGCCAGCCACTTCAGTTTTTAAATTTCCAATACCAATGTAGGATGCTCCATAAACCAGTCTGCCTGATACCAAGGATAGAATTTTTTTTTTAATCACACCAACTTTGCACTTATGAATTAAACAGTTATGTTGATAATGATTCCTCAGTAGAATAAATTATAACCGTAATAAAGTTTTTATTTTGCTGGCATACAAGCCATAAACATTTTTCCATGAGTTCCAGCAATTTGCCAGTACCATTCCTGGGATGAACCGAGACATAAGCAAGGTCATTCAATACAGAAGGCTCACAGGTGATCGTGATCCTGACTCTAATCCTATCCTCAGCCAATATTCACACAAATGCAGTTCGAGTAAACATTGAATAGTTATTGGGAACATACTGACCTTCTTTCTCTACCTACCCGGAAAGGTGAGGCTAAATGTGACATCTCTATTATAATTTAGATCAGTAGAATTTGGGAAGTTTCTGTATAGCACATTATCAAGTTACATGGCATCATTACCCACAACTGTCAAGAAATCCTACCACCAGGAAAATACCATGCTTTAAAATCAAAGTGTACCAGAACAGATTTTTGATTGCATTCAGCCTGCCAAGCCTGGATTATTGTTCCTAGAGCCAACTTTCAAAAAATTGAATGAACACTGTTGTTCAAACTAGCATTAATTGGGCAATAAATGCTGGCCTCGCAAGCGAACCCGTCATCCCACAAATGATTTTTTAAAAATTACCACAATTTTCTATTGTTTCACTTGAGTGATCCTCTCAAAATTGTACAGTCTGGCTTTTTCTTCCCTTATTATAATAATCATTGTTCACGTCAATGGAAGTAAGCATGGCAAGCATTAAATGGATCTGAGTTTTTGTAAGTGAACATTAAGCAAGCTTCTGGTCTCTTATCACTTGTTTATTGGATGATTTTTAATTGTAATAACTTTCTAACCAGGCTTATTGTATTTGTACAATAGAGGACCAATGATGCATCACACAAATGCACATGGTGTTACAGAGTCATACAGCACAGAAACAGACCCTTCAGTCCAACTCATTGATGCTGACCAAGTTTCCCAAACTATACTAGTCCCACTTGCCTGCATTTGGCCCATATCCCTCTAAGTCTTTCCTATTCATGTACCTATCCAAACGTCTTTTAGATGTTGTAACTGTACCTGCATCAACCACTTCCTCTGGCAGTTCATTTCACACACAAACCATCCTCTGTATGAAAAAGTTGCCCCACAGGTCCCTTTTAAATCTTTCTCCTCTCACCTTAAAAATATACCCCCTAGTTTTGAACACCCCACCTTTGCAATTCACCTTATTTATACCCCTCATAATTTTATAAACCTCTGTAAGGTTACCCCGCAGCTTCTTACATTCCAGTGAAAAATGTTCCAGCCTGTCCAGCTTATTCTTATGACTCAAATCCTCCAGTTCTGGCAGCGTACTGGTAAGTCTTTTCTGAACCCACTCCAATTTAGTAATATCCTTCCTATAGCAGGGCAACCAGAACTGTACGCAGTACTCCAGAAATGGCCTCACCAATGTTTTGTACAACACAACGTCCCAACTCCTTTATTCAATGTTCTGTGCAATGAAGGCAAATGTGCTGGGTACCTTCTTAACCACCCTGTCTACCGATGATGCAACTTTCGAAGAATTATGTAACTGAACCCTTAAGTCTCTCTGTTCGATAACACTACCCAGGGCGCTACCATTAAGTGTATAACTCCTGCTCTTGTTTG
Organism: Rhincodon typus; assembly: GCF_021869965.1. Lineage (NCBI taxonomy): Eukaryota > Metazoa > Chordata > Chondrichthyes > Orectolobiformes > Rhincodontidae > Rhincodon > Rhincodon typus. The sequence goes on along the minus strand of NC_063360.1, from coordinate 29,942,265 downwards.
TTTTACAAAAATCCAATACCTTAAATTTATCCAAATTAAACTCCATCTGCCACTCCTCACCCCTTTGTAATCTTAGATAACCTTCTTCACTGTCGACTCTACCACTAATTTTCGTTTCATCTGCAAACTTACTAACCATGCTTCCTATATTCACATCCAAATTGTTTATGTAAATTACAAACAAAAGTGGACCCAACGCTGATCCCTGTGGAACACAACTGGTCACAGGCCTCCAGTCTGATACACAACCCTCCACCACCACACTCTGTCTCCTACTGTCAAGCCAACTTTGTTTCCAGTTGGCAAGCTCTCCCTGAATCCCATGTGATCTAACTTTACTAATTAGTCTACCATGCAGAACCTTGTCAAAGGCTTTACTAAAGTCCATGTAGTTTGCATCTACTGCTCTGCCTCATCAATCTTTTTGGTTACGTCCTCAGAAAACTCAATCAAGTTTGTGAGACATGATTTCCGGCACACAAAGCCATGCTGACTATCCCTAATCAATCCTTGCCTCTCCAAATGCATGTGAATCCTATCTCTCAGAATCACCTCCAACAACATACCCACCACAGATGTCAAATTCACAGGTCTGTAGTTCCCAAGCTTCTCTTTACAACCTTTCTTAAATAAAGGCACAACATTAGCTACTCTTCAGTCTTCAGGCACCTGACCCTCAGCTGTGGATGATACAAATATCTCTGCTAGGTGCCCCAAAATTTCTTCCCTAAATTCTTACAATATCCTGGGATACATTTGGTCAGGTCCCAAAGATTTATCCATCCATATGGTTTTTAAGACCTCCTGCACTTCCTCTTCTTTAATGTGGATTGTTTTCAAGACATTAATATTTATTTCCCTGAGTTCCCTAGCCTCCATTTCTGATGCAAAATATTAGATTAGTATATCTACAATTTTCTGTGATTCCACATACGGACGACCTCGTTGATCTTCTCTCCCTAGTTGCTCTTTTGACCTTAATATATGTGTAGAATCTTTTTAGATTGTCCTTAACCTTATCTGCCAAGGCTATCTCATATCCCCTTTTGCCCTCCTGATTTCCCTCTTAAGAATGCCCCTACACCCTTTATATCCTTTAAGAGATTCAGTTGAGCCAGTGGGTGATTCAGTGTCACTGCTACAACATATTTGACTAAAGTCCAGCAAAGAAACTCATTCACATTAGTAGTTTGTCTTCTTGCCATTCCGGTCCCCTCTTTCTTGTAAAATTTTAATGCTAACAGGGACTTGATTTTGGTGCTTTTTGGTAAAGGGGAATGTAAAGTAGGTCACCGTCTTTCTAGTCATACCCGAGCTGGCACCCCAAATATGCTAATTGGGCAAACACTGAAATTAGCAGCCCACAATGTGTATATCAATAATTAATGGTCAAACAGGTTTGTTAGAGTGGATAACACCCTGCCTGCGCCATCATATGACTGATAATGGGTAGATGGGTAGGAGGGGTGGGATGTTTTATGAGGCCTAGACAAAAAAAAAGACAGGAAAAGGGGATCCTTATTTGGGAGTGGCACCTTCATCTGGACACCACAGCCCCAAGTGACTAGAGTCAACATCCCTTTTCTTCTGGACACCTGGCCTGCAAAGCCTGAACCCTGCTTCACACCTCTCTTTTGCTGGGTGTTTGGGACTTCTGGCCATTACTTTAACTCGATTGGAAGGTGTCATGCTGCACAATCTGAATAATATCCACAAGGCATTGCGGATTTTGGTGCATGTTGAGTTGCTTGTACCGATTGACACCAATTTCTATTTCTGGGCATTTTGTAAAATTACCCACCTATATCTCTCATAACCATCCAAGCTGAATGAATCTGCCACATTAATCACATTAAGCCCTTCATTTTCTCTACTAGCATTCCACTTTTGTTCCGCACAAATCACAACTCAAACTGCTGCCACTACATTCTTATTTCCACAGCACTCCTGGTCTTAAAGATTGTTCTCCCCCGTCACACCCCACTCCCCTACATTTTTCTGTCCTGATTTTGAAGGGTTCCTCTTATCTGTTCCCTTCAGAGTTTTCTCTTTCCTTTTTTTTTCCTATTGTTTTTCACCAACTTGTACAAACACTTCAGCGCATTTGTCTCTAATGCTGTCTAACAGGAGCCATTGTGGATTCTTGTTCTTTCTTTGTTTGACAGTACAAAAATACTAAAACTTACTTTTAATGGGTTGCACTGCAAAATGGGACAGTTTTATTCATGGACTATTAAGAAATGGGGCACTAGACAATAAATAAATTACAAGTCTGCCTATTTTTTCCACAATTACTGTAGCAATTTGCTGCATGTCTCAATCACACATCCTGTTTTGGACAAAGTTGCAAACATCCAAATTTGCACATCAAGGAGGTATATGAAGCACACACATAGACAAACTAGGGATAAAGTAATCAGGTTAACAAAAACGCTGTGAAGCAGAGTGCTTCTGTAATTGAGTAGGAGGTAAATGAGAAATGAGCTACATTTCCATTATTGCTAACTCTTCTGACTCTTGTAGACAAATACATTTTTCCATTTCCTTGTGTGATTTCTTTATTTAAGAAATTAAGGCAAAGGGCAAGTCTGTAAGTTCAGAATGGCATCAAGGTTGAATGAGTAAATGACAATGAATTTAAATACCCACCAAGTGATGTTGCTATCACTGCAGAAAGACTGCAGAGCTGTATAGAAAATGCAGCATTAATGAATCTGGCATCATCTCATTTCACCCATTATTGCTTCAGTCCTTATCCTCATGGAGACAATGACCAGGAGATTGTTCTGTCCCACCATCGTAGAATGATTTATTTTTCAAGTAAAATGCAGCTTATATTTTTTCTTTGTATTTGTTGCAACAGAAATACATGGATTCCAAGTGGGATTTGGAATTCAGTTTTCTGATTTATATGCTTGAAAATATTTCTGTACTATTAAAATATTATTAACACATTCATTTCATTAATTGCATCTTTTTTTGAGGGGTGGGTGGAGCTGCAACTTTTAAGTATTGGCCCACTCTGGGAGAACCCACATCATAATCTTTCGAAGACTCTAGCAGATATACAAAGGGAAGTAGTGCTATCAATGCAGAAATGTTTTCATTCATATTCAGCAACATAAAACAACATGCTCAAAAGTTTTAAAAATAGAGGAAAAGCATAGAATACAATATTCTCAATATTTCATCCCTGTGTTGAATGGTATGCTATGTCCTATGTGGACATAAATCCAATTGTCCTAGTTATGCCTGAGATCCACTTGTAGATTCCAAAATAGAAACCTGTTTTGATTATGAATGAGTTAGATTCATTCACTGTGCTAAGATTTTTCATTAAGATTTTACAAGGTCCTATCTAAAAATGTTTAATCTTGCAATATTGTATAGATGAATTCCTGGTTAAAAAGTAAACATGGGTGTCCAACATAGAAACCTTAGACAAAACTTGATCTGTTAGTCCCTTTAATCTGCTACCGAAAGCTTCTGTTGGATTCTGAATAACAACCAAAAACACTGTAAATATTTTACAGGTCTGGCAGGATCTAAGGAGAGAGAAGCAGAGTTAGCCTATCAAATCAATGACATTTTATCATTGACCTGAAACGTTAACTCTTTTTTTGTAGTATTTAATGGTAATTGATCTGTATTTGATTGTGTTGACTGGTTCATGAGTCTTTGCAATTGTGCTTGATTGCTTAAGCCTGTTGGGGAGGAAGAGGGACAAGCGAGACAAGAGGACAATTTAATCACTTCTGACTGTTAAAAATTCCAATGGATACAGTCTGTCTAGCCTTTCAAGGTAAGGCAGGTAAGTAACAGAGAGGACACTTCAATATGGAGGCACCCCTTCATAGCACACCACTGTGAGAAGGGTGCCCCTTTGCAAGACGATCAGAGATAGTGCTTACACCCAAGCAGGTAGGGTAGGCATTGGACTGCTAGTGCCCAAGACAGGGTTATTTTTGATGGTTCTGAAGGAGTTAATGCTCTTGAAACATTGAACTTCAGCCATTGTGTTGATGTCACACACAGTTTGTGGCTGATGATGAGAGTTCTACACTAGCCTTCAACGGGAACATATGTTCTCAATGCAGTTCCCAAGATTCCTGTAATTATGCCAGGTATATTATGTAATTATGTACAGAACCAATGGTCACAGTCTAAGGATATGTGGTGGGCCATTTAAGACTGAGATGAGGAGAAATTAATTTCTTCACTCAGAGAGTGGTGAGCCTGTGGAATTCTCTGCTACAGAAAATAGTTGAGGCCAAAACATTGAATGTTTTCAAGAAGGTGATAGATCTAATTCTTAGGGCTAAAGTGATCAAAGGATATAGGGAGAAAGCAGGAACAGAATGCTAAGTGGGAAGATCAGCCACGATCGCCCTGAACGGCAGAGCACATTTAGAGGGCCGAATGGCCTACTCCTGCTCCAGTTTGCGATGTTGCTGTTTTTAAATTGCTGCCTCCGCACAGAGAAAATATTCTACAAAGACCCAGGCTTCCGACAGAGACATCATACATACATATATATTCTTTATTGAAACTTCTGTAAGTTCTAAGGTGTTTAAAGTTCTGCAAATAAAGTGTTTGAATTTAGAACTAGTGTGATCTCTGCATGACTCCACAATAACTAAAATACGAAACAACTCAATCCAAATATAACATGTTTTTTCCACAGCTGCTGCCGGACCTACTGAGTATTTTTAACATTTTTTGTTTTTATTTTAGATATCCAGCATTCAGTATTTACGCTACTGTTGGATCCTCCATAGTTTGCACAGCAAGTTCTGTTTGCCTTCAGAACTTTTCCATTCCTTCAGGTGTGAGAATTATAAAACAACCCCCTTTTTGGTGAATTTTGCACCAACGTCAGAAATCTGCCCTTTGTCAGTCCTCTGGGTCAAGAAATTTCAATAATTTAAATTACCAAATTTCCAAACTTGAATGCAATGGTTGGGGGTCAAACCAGGATAATGGGGGCTGAAGGAATGGGGGTCACTTGAATTTTTTTTGTGCTTGAGAGTTTTTTTTGTGTGTTACTTAGACATGGATGAGGTTAACAATTCATATGTAAGTGTTGTCTCAGATTGCTTTCTGATCCTGATTCCTAGCTCCAAGAGGTTGAATGTTTGAGATTGTCTAGACAGCATATAATGTTAGCACATTGAAAAGTAATTGCACTAACACTTTTTCTCTTAATTATAGTTTTAATATTGAAATAGTTTATAATGTTTACAGCTATAATAATCATTTTGGATAAATGTATCAAAGCATAGTTTGTGTTTCTTTGTATTGCTGCAGGATACATTGCATACATATGAAACTGAAATGACAATATGCGATATACAAGCTAAATCAATTAATGTTGTAATAAAAAAAAACAAAGGAGCAGGAAAAACTCAGCACATCAGCCAGTATCTGTGGATTGAGAATCAGAGTTAACATTGAATCTGATATGACATTTCTTCAGAAGCCTGTTTCATATTTCCAGCATTTGTTGCATTTTACTTTTATTTTCCATAAATACTTATCTGTCTGTTGTATTTTTACTTTGTGTTTTTTTTAATGGAATTGATGATATAGGAGAAGTTTAAATTTTAGTGAAAGATTGAGCTTTAGCTATTGGGATTGTGTGGTGTCCTGTCATTCAGATCAGGCCCTCACTGTGCTGTTGGATTTGTTTAGGGTGTGATGTATTCCATTTTGAATTCAAGGTTACTTAATTCTAATTGTGCTAATTAAGTTTTATTAAAATTAATTTTATACTTTACTTTCTTATGTGATACATCATTTAAATTATTGGATAATTCAATATTTTTTAATGCAAAAGGATTTTGAATTATAGAAATAGGCAGTAATTTGGAAATGCTCTCTGTGCTTCTGCTAAAATTGACAAAGTGCAATTCTCTGCATCATGAGACAATCAATACATTTTAATTCAGAAGCACAAGTTAGCAATTAGGTATATGATTGATGTACTGAGTCAAGCATTAGAAAGGAAGCTGTCTCATAAAGGAACCAGATATACAATGGAACTTTTCCTCCCCAGACACAGGATTGAAATGATAGAAATCTCATTTGCTGTACAAATGTAACAGGCATTTTAAATACAGACACTGCATGAGGATTATAAAACAGGGATTCTTTATTCTGTTGGCAGTGAGCATTTATAAACATTAATGGAAAAGCATAACTTGGAGAAACAAACCAATAATAACAGATATTTATCTATGTTCGAGCCCCACCAGACACTGTAGTGGAGCTTAATTCGTAATCTCTAATCTGTCAAGTAGCAGCATTCAGTTGGTGGAGCTCTTACTGCTAACTTTTGCAATTACTGTGCCTCCCACACACAGGGGACATCTTCCTCTCCTCATGGCCTCTCAAATGGAGGGCTTCGTCCAGATGGCTCACTTAAGTTTCCTGCAGTTGCTCCACTAACACTTGCCAGCTCTCTAGCCACCTTCAGTGGCTTCAATCTGTGCTATTCTTGGCCTTGCCTCCTTGATACAGTGACTCCCCAGTCTCAAACTGTAACTCCAGCTTCTTGCTGCTGCCCTACTTTTCACTGTCTTTGTAAGGCTACTCAAGCCCAAGGGGATGCTGCCATTCAGTCTAACAAGGTATCCAATAGCTGCATGCCTGTTCCAGTTTCTTATTCTGGTTCTCTTACTACCATCAGAGACTCCCAGCTGGCCTTAATCTGAGGTCCTGGACTTGTGCTTCTTCCTGTATTTTTGTCCCATGTGGCATCTGGCTCTGACTCCTCTGCTTGCCAAAGATACAGTTTCCTGCAGGGAGAAGCCAATCAGTTTGCTTATATTGTGCTCTCTCCCAACAAAGCCACCTGCTTACAGAGGCCCTGCAATAACAGATTTTTCTTTAAATTATAGGGTATTTCAGTTTCTTGTATACTGTTCAGTAGGAGATTGGGATTAACATTGGAGGATTGACACTGTTGTAGTAAAATATTTTTAATTATGTGAATTCCTGCCCTCTTTCAGATGTTTGGGCAATGATTACTGATATATTATTCCACTGACACCATTAAACCTCCTGGTTTATCCAACAAGTAAAATCAGGAATTTCTTAAATTCAGTTCCCGACTTCCACTGAGTCAATTGATTTAGGCAACGTTGTATCAAAGGCTCAATAATTATTCACATCTCTGGGTTAGGGAAGGCAGGAACAGCCAGAGTTTCCACTCTGTCTTTCAATGACCACTAATAGAACTCAAATGAGGACAGAATGAGACTTAGCAATAATGTTTCATGCAGCTGAATAGTTTAGCAATTTTCTGCTTCCAAGCTTAAACATGAATAATGATTATTGGATGAGGTAGTGGAAGGCATCAGCTGTGTTTGAAAGTATGTGTTAACTTGAGATGAACACCTTCAATAACCGAGATAAAAGAATGAGAATTCAAACAAAAAAGCTGTGTATTTCCTCTTCCCATCCTTCCTCATGGCATTGAGGCCAATTATAGCATGCTACCTACTGCCACAACCTATAAAAACATTTCATTTTTCACTCAGGCTGATGAACCCATCTGTACTGGTTTAAAAAAAATGTAGTCTCACCCCCATTTTTATACCCACCCAATTGAGCTTCCATACAGGAAGGAGAGTCTCAGAAAATTAACCACTACATTTCTTCACTCTGCAACACAAGAATAATATTTGTTCTTCACTGCCGGTATGGTAGGATAGGACACAAACTTGGTACTGTCGTAAAAATAGTATGATCATATTTAAACTAAGTTGCATTGTTGCCATTGACTGTTATACTTGGAATTAGCAAAGCTGCTAATAAAATATAAATGCTACAGGCTGTCAGTAATTTACATTCTGTAAGAATAACAGAAATGGAACAATGAAACAGAATGGTGATATTGCAGTTGTCTGTGTACCCTTGATTAGAAACTGTCAATTACAATAGAGACCACTGTTAGAATTCAGCTTTCTAATGGTATCCATGAAGTTTAATTACCTTAACAAAGTGCTTTGTTAAATGAATTTAGGTATTTCAGTCAACTGTTTTTCACACGTTTGTTAACATAATACCAGGCATTGCCACAGAAATAATATCAATAATTATAATTTCAACTAGTAAAGTAATGCTCAGAGACAGTTCATTTTTCACTTCAGGCTAATGAATCCATCTGGAGTCAGCCGTGTTTTCATGATGTAGCCTTGCTTTCCTGCAAATTTTATGGATTTGTTTATCCTTTTAATAAATGGAGCTGAAAATATTCAACTGAATTCCACCATTTTGAAACCTGTCCTGGGCATATGGCTGGGAACCAAGAATAAATTACTATTAAAGCTACGGTCCCTTTTAATTGGAAAAAAAAAGACATTTCCTGTCACATCAGAAATAGTTAAATTTACCTGCCTTTTATAAAAGGCTAACAACATACGACAGCTGTCAACATCTCAAAATAAAAGACAGTTTAGTAGGTCAAATGGATATATTGTACAATTTTTCCATTAACATTTGTGATACAATCTTTGATTCTCATGCTCTTAATTCAGTTGTAAGTCTACCTCTTTAGATCCTGACTGATCTAGTGTATATTTCAGGGACTGTCAATCATTTATTTCAAGTTTTCAGCATTTATTATTTTATATTTCCTATGTAATTGTATTGTTTTCTTCTAAAAGCCTAATTATGTCTGTTGAGTAAATATTCATATTTTGGCATTTTATTTTGAACTGAACTTGCTACAGCATTCCATTGTTTTGCCTATGAGATGCCGTTAGATGTTTTCCATTGTTCATATTATAATATCAGTGTAATCCGAGGAAGAATCAGCCTAACCAATGCAAAAAATTGTATCAGTTGTATCAAAAACAATTACTTTTCTGTCCTCCATAATCTTTTACACTGATTTTAAAAATTGACAGGCTTGAAACAGTCCACTGCTGTAAGATTGGCCACAATATCAGGCTGAAATTCCATTGATTGTGCTGGCTCAGAAGGTGCTTGCACAATATTTGTTGCTTAGTAACCAGTTATACTGAAATCAACAAGGCTGCAATATAGAAGTTCTATTTTGGTATCCCAACAACAGTTGTCCAGTCATATGCAGAGCTTCCACTACACACAAAAGGGTATAATTAAACCTATTCAGGAAGAGTCTTCAAACAATCTAAGTTTCTAAGTAATACAAACAGAAGAACATTGAACAGGAGCAGGATTTGACTGAATGTCCCGCTGAGCCTGCTTCATCATTTAATATGATTATGGCTGATCTTGGGCTTCAATTCCATCTTCCAGCCTGCTCTCCATATCCCATGGTTACCTCAGAGACCAAAAATCTTTTAACAGGCTGAAATGTGTTGTTTTATATTACACTGTCTGATGGCTCATAGAAGATTTAATGTTTGTAATTATGCAAATGTAATTTTGGATTAACTTGAACTGTAACCAAACCAGCACAACATCCTGATTGTTCCCAAATCAAAATCTCCACGCCAATCATTTCTTGCAGGTTCTCCACATTGCCAAAGATTTGGAAGAAGATACCAGAAACTCCATTTATGTTACTTACTAGAATCTCTGTCAACTTTATACCATTTGATTGTGAAAACCCCTCGGGATAATTCTCAGCTAGGTATTTTGAGAGGCTGTAGTTTTACAATTGCAGACACTTAACTTTGCTTTCCTAAAATAGGTTGAATAATCTTCATGCAGCAATCTCTTGTTTTAAAATCCGGAATACTGCAAATGAGGCAAATCAGAAGTAAAAGCAGAAAATGCTGGAAATACTCAGCAGGTCTGGCAACCTCTGTACAGAGCTAATCTTTCGGGTCTGTGACTCAATGGAGAGATGGTTACAAAAAAGTCACCAATTAGTTCTGAAAAATGTACTGATTATGCAACTTCATTCTCTAGCTACCTCCTCTAATCTAACAGGTTTGATAGTACCTCCCTTTCGATTTTTATGATTCAGGTTGTTTCCTAGTCATTTGCTTTTGTTGACTTTGGTTAAACAGAAATGTCTGTAATCTAATATTGATATTGAACTCAAATGTGAAAATTTATCTAGGTTTATTCATGTATATTTTCTCATTTTGTTAAAGATGTCCCTAGAGTTTATAACAATATTATGATAACAGAACGAGATGACCATTTGAGCAAAATTTGAGATTAGAATGCATTTTACTTTCCTCACTGTTATGGATATATAGAATAGACTGTCAGATGGAGCAGATGATTGTGTGTCAAGTATAATCTTTTGAGAAAAACAGGGAATCCATATGAAACAAAGTTGGTCATATATATGGTTAGATCTGATGAAATGTATTTTGGAACATGATTATGTCTCTGGATCTATGGAAATGGCATGCAACCAAAATAACAGGTCTTAAAGGGGAGTCGCTATCATAATAGGGAGGGAGCAGAATCCTGGCTTGAGCATCCCATTTCCTCAGGGTAACCCTTGATATCTCTGCCAAAATACCTTTGGCTCCAGGCTCAGTCACCAAATGACATTCAAACTATGAAGTTCAGCAGACATCATTCACATTTTGAGGTATTGATGACAACAGTGAATTAGAATTAGGTTTTATTGTCACCTGTACTCAAGTATAGGGCTATAGGAGGACAGTGAAATGTTTACAACGTTGGCATTCAGCAGCACCATCTTGATTACAAAAGCATAATTTTTAAAAAAAGACAACAATAGTTAAAAACACATCAGATTAAAAATAGCAGCAGGAATAAAAGAAAAAGAGCCAAAAAGGGAAAAAAAGGTCCTGATCTTAAAGAAAGAAAAATGCCCAAAACTTAAACTCTTTGTCTGGAGTCTCAGACGGCGGCAAATTTCAAATCGATCTCCAGAAGGTGCCACATTCTTCTTGCCTCTGCGACTGCTGCCACTCCCTCAGATCGCTGCAAGGAGCTTTGCCGCCACTGACTAACAACCAAAAGGTTGTGAATCCACCGTCCCACTTAGGTAGATTGTGAAAAGTTATCTATAAATCCAGTCTCAAACTCCAAAGGACTATTCCCACACACAGATTCATACCCTGTTCACAGCAGATTAGTTTTTACACACAAAAAGGTGTGTTAACACTAAGTTTGGATGGGAGCTTCCTCTGTGCTTGTCTGACTTACCATTTCTTATGTGAGACATTTTTATCACTTCTGGAGTTGTGATTGAGCTCAATGCAAGTTTTTGATGTTTTCATCTCTGTGAACCATTTGGAGCTAGACTGAGAATCCCCCAGGTTGATTTCACATTGTGCGCAGGATGCTCTCACTTTTTAAAGAAAAGACTAAATAGTACTTTTGTATGTTCTGCTGTTAGCTGTAGATTTTGCTTAGTCTTTTTTTTAAGATTTTTTGAGTTGGCTAGGTACAACCGGATGTTTGACTGAGAACATACCGGGTGAAAATGTGAACAGGAAAGAATGGCAAAAGGAAACTGGTGCATTATCACCACTCCAAAAGTGTAACTAGAAAGTCAAAATACTTCACTGTACAAGCAGAAGAAAGAAGACTCTCCTCCCATATTGCATGGGAATAAACTCAAATGTCATTGATTAAAATTCAGCACAACGAAGGCAGAATGCTTCAGTTTGGGAATGGGGAACTTATTGTCTCCAAGACTAACCAGTTTTGCCTTACGTAGGCCTATAAAATTATAATGTGAAAAAAATCATCCTCTGATCTTTTGCACTGTAAATAATTGAACTGTCTTTCAGTTTCCCATCACATCCAATCACGTCTTTGATTAATACTATTTGCCATCTCTGTTTTGAGCCTATGTTGTGGATAATTTGATTGATTAACCTGTCAGTTAATTTGATGATTTTGTAGTTCCCGTTGGAGATTAACAATCCATGTGCACGGTGATTTAATGCACAGTTGTCAGTCTGCATGATAGCTAAAGGTACAAAAAATTTAACAAATCCTGTCAGAAATGTGTAAAATGGTTAACCTCGTGTGATGAAATGTATCATATATATATATTTTTAGAGTTTAGATTTCAAAATAGTGGCACATAGGGTTTGGTAAAATTTGTAAAGATTCTTAAAGAATATATAGGTCAGTCGCTCCATCTAGAATATTGACCTAAACCAGTATGTGTCAGATTGGGGACCACAGAGTGTCAATGGAAGATTGCTGGTGCTGTACTCAGTTTATGACTAGGTGTGCAAACATTGAGGGCTATTAGCTTGTTTTTGGTTTAGGATAATCGAGGTTGTTTTTTGGCTCAGGAAACCCACTGACTAAAAGTTTTTGAACAATTTGAAGTAGACTTGACTAGGGTTAGAAGAAGAAATTTTTTCTCTCCAAAAAAAAAGCGAAGAACAGTTCAGGGAGTAGGTTACCTTCATAGAAAGTTAGATTAACATGCAGACCAGGAGTTGTTAGTTAGAAACCTGCAGATTGTGAAAATATGAAGAATTATAAGGGTTCAGTTTTGAGAGCATTCATGTAAGATGAATTCACAGTCACCTAGGAAGTATTAATTGAGTCAAACTAAAGATTTGAGATGGAGGGGTAACTTCTCTGGATTTGACAGTAAAGTGGTGTTGGGGGCTAAGTGAAATCTTTGTTTGGTTCTGTGTCTTAAGATTTTTCAAACTGTGTTCTATATGTTGATGGCCTGTTCTGTTTTAATTTGTCTTTTTTTTCTTTTACATAGTAAATTCTTCTGTTTTATTGTTTAAAAAAATCTGCAACCTTGAGTGATTATGTTTCATTGATTGACTATCATGTTAAAATGAAAATAAAATCTATCAAGCAGTGTTTTATTCTGGGATGTAACTTGTTCAGTAGTAACACCAACTGGAGTCATAACTCTTGTTACATATCGTTCAAGTGCACAGAATATTCCCCAAGCTTGACCATTTTTGAGATCCATCTATTATACACTTCAGATTGCCATTGTGAACTTTACATATATTAATACCTTTCTCAGATTCATTTATTTTTATTCACTCATGGGATGTGGATGTCACTGGCTGACCCAGCAATCCTTGACTATATCATGTATTTCTTGAGAAAGTGGTAGTGAGCCACCTTTTTGAACCACGGTAGTCTTCTTGGTACCGGTACCCCTGAGGTGCTATGAGAGAGGGTGTTCCAGGATTTTGACCCGGTGACACTGAAGAAATGGTGAAACCTTTCCAAGTCAGGGTTTTGTGTGGCTTGGTGAATGAATTGCCAGTGATTCTCATGTACTTGCTGCCATTGTCTTCCTACATGGCAGTAGTCGTGGGTTTGAAAGATGCTGTCTCAGGAGCCTTGGTGAATTTCTGCAGTGTATCTTGTAAATGGTACACACTGTTCTGCTGAATGTCAAAAGTGGAGGAGTGAATGTTTGTAGATGTGGTGCCAACCAAGCAGTCTGTTTTGTGGTGGAGAGCAGCCTTGTTGAACTGTTGCAGTCCATGATCAATATGTCAGTGTGTCTTTAAGAGACATGCTTATGATGTTACCACTATAACACGCGACCTGAAGGTATAAAAAGATTTTGTACTGCATTTTAACCTTTGTTCACCTGAAACATAATACTCCACTGGAAGCATGCTCCTTTGTTGTAACCAAATAGCTTACTATTAGCCAAGACACTAATGTGCTTGAGGAATGTAATGTTTGTATATCATTGTTATTATGTAATAAAAAATACTGGATTATTTAATACCACTATTTCCATGCCCAGTTTCATACGTCAGAGGAGATGACTGAAGTGTTGCCACTTCAGGAAAATACCCCATTGGAAGCAAACTAACACCAGCCAATGCATTCTTTTATAAAAGCGTAACGATTTGATTACTTTTCTCCCAGATCACTTTCACAGCCAATGAAGTTCTTTTAAAATGTAGTGGTTGTTCTTTTGTAGACTATTAGAGTAAGCATTTTTACACAGCAGTGAGATGAATAACCAACACCACATTGGAAAATATTTTGGCAACATACTAGAAGTGGACAGACTGAAGGATCAGTGGGCAAAGGATAGAAATATAAGGAAGCAGCGTGAGGCGTGCCACAACAGAGAGAAGTACCTGAGTTTTTTTCTGTGGATAAGACTCAAAGGGACCTGTCCTGCCTGGGAAACTATTGATCTCTGCTGGCTAATAGAACAAGAACTACATGCAGGGCCTGTCTTCAGTACTGCATTGACTGCGAGCATGAAAGTTGCAAACGGCTTTTAACTGCTATGCCATACTGCCCTTCCAGTCACCAATAGAAAACATTTCTGAGATTAGCAAGTTTGATTTCAAGATTGTTTGCTTCCTCTGTTAAGTTCACTATTCTACGTGCACTCACTTAATTGCAACAAAATTGATTGCACTCTCAAATGTATTTTTTCCTACAATTTCATCAGGGTGCACCACCTCATTCACTGTCATTTACCAGAATCCAAAGTCATTTTAAAACCATATTTTGCCAACTTGGCTCAACAAATAGTATTTGTCCATGAAAAGAAACAATAAAGCCTCAAGGTCCACTCGAACAAATTGACTATATAATTTTGACTGACTGCAAAGTAGGTGTAACCTACTCACTGCTTTCCTTCATCTACTCTGCTATATGTAATTTTGGTGGTGTCTTGCATGTTTGGATTATGTCGCTCAGTTAAGTTTTATACTTATAAAATTACTGTATAAATTGTTGTGATCCTTTGAAATCTGACATCTTGCACTCATCAGGACTAAAAGCCTTTACACCATGTCTCCATTTACAGAAATATTGAAATTATAAAATTATACTCGCCAATTATCACTTGAAAATACAGTCAATACAATGATTTGCACATCAGCTGTAAATATCTACATTTTATACTTGTTTATCACCCAAAGTGCATTTTACAGTCCAGCTGTCATAATTATCCATAAAGACATAGCACAGTTGCAGAGTATAGATTGATGGTATGTAATTTAAATTGAATCATTTTGTCATTAGTGTTTTATTGGATGATTCCCTTATCATCACATGTTCCATTGAGGAGTACCTTAGGGCAAGTAACGACCTTCAAAGTAATGATCTTACAATGTCAATAATTGGACAGATTTGCTTTATCAAAACTCAAAGCAGGGGCTGTTAGTTACCTATACTCATACAGATGAGATACAATAGCAAGTCAAGTAATGAACAGCCAATGGCAGCATCATCTGTTTTCAACAGAGAAATTGTATTAAAGTTGGGAATTATCATTGTTGTTCCAGAAAGAAAGAAATAATGTTATTATGATGTAGCACTCCATATATTCCGTTCCACATTCACAGTCATTTCAGCTTCTGTGAATATTACATATTATGGACTGAGGTTCCTACCATTTAGCTGCTGAAAACTAAATACACTGGGATTTGCACTGTTTATGAAAAGTTACCTTGGGGGTGATTTAAAACAAAAGCCTACAAATCATTGAGTTCAAGTAGCAATTTTTTTAAGTTTAAGAGCGCATTAAAAAGGAATTAAACAAGATCCAATATTGTAGAAGGTCATGAAGAGAATTTAATAGCATCACTGGCCTGGTTATATGTATCTGATGCAGTCATTTGGGTGAAAGTAATCACTGTACTTAAGACCATGTTGAGCATAAATTGTATTATCTTAAAATCAACTTGTCCAATTATCAGGTAAATTTCAATCCACCGTCTTGCTTCCATGCTAACATTTCTGCCCTTGGCCTACTGGAGTGTTCCAGTGAAGTGAAATTGAAGCTGGAAGAATAGCACCTCATTTTCTACTGAGGCTCCTTACAGCCTCCGGGACTCAAAATTGAGCTCAACAGCAAAGAACGTAAACACCATTCTCCAGTTTGATTACACATCTCTTCTCTCTCTCTTTGTCCCCTCCCCCATTGGCAGGGTCTTGTTGGCATTGGGTTTGCTCTCAGCAAAGCCAATCTATTGTTGCCTGTCCACAAAAGCACTCATACCTACTTTGGATCAAAATATCTCCTTTACAACCAATTCCCTTTGTCTTTTGCTCTGGGTGCCCTCACAATCTATTCCATTTACTCATAGAGTTTTTTTTTCTATTCATTTGTGGGATGTGGGCTTCACTGGCTGGCCAGCATTTATTACCCGTCCCTAGTTGCCCTGAGAAGGTGGTGGTGAGCTGCCTTCTTGAACTGCTGCAGTCCTCCTGCTGTGGGTTGACCCACAATGCTATTAGGGAAGCAATTCCAGGATTTTGACCCAGCAACAGTGAAGGAACAGCAATATGTTTCCAAGTCAGGATGGTGAGTGACTTGGAGGGGAACTTGGAGGTGGTGGTGTTCCCATATGTATGATGCTCTTGTCCTTCTACATGGAAGTGGTCGTGGGTTTGGAAGGTGCATTATGAGGATCTTTGGTGAATTTCTGCAGTGTATCTTGTAGATAGTACACACTGCTGCTACTGTGCGTCGGTGGTGGAGGGAGTGAATGCTTGTGGATGTAGTGCCAATCAAGCAGGCAGCTTTGTCCTGGATGGTGTCAAACTTTTTGAGTGTTGTTGGGGATGCACTCATCCAGGCAAGTGGGGAGTATTCCATCATACTCCTGACTTGTGCCTTGTAGATGATGGACAGGCTTCGGGGAGTCAGGAGGTGAGTTACTCGCCTCAGTATTCCCAGCTTCTGGCCTGCTCTTGTAGCCACTGTGTTAATATGGTGAGTCCAGTTGAGTTTCTGGTCAACGGTAAGCCCCAGGATGTTGATAGTGGGGTACTTAGTGATGGTAACACCATTGAATGTGAAGGGATGGTGGTTAGATTGCCTCTTATTGGTGATGGTCATAGCCTGGCATTTGTGTGGTGCGAATGTCACTTGCCACTTGTCAGCCCAAACCTGGATATTGTCCAGAGTCATAGAGATGTACAGCATGGAAACAGACTCTTTGGTCCAACTCACCCATGCCAACCAGATATCCTAAATTAATCTAGTCCCATTTGCTAACATTTGACCCATAAGCCTCTAAACCCTTCCTATTCATGTACTCATCCAGATGCCTTTTAAATGTTGTAATTGTACCAGCCTCCACCACTCCCTGTGGCAGCTTATTCCATTATTGCATCGCCCTCTGCATGAAAAAGTTGTCCCTTAGGTCCCTTTTAAATCCTTTCGCTCTCACCTTAAAACTATGCCCTCTAATTTTGGACTCCCCTATCCTGGGGAAAAGACCTTGACTGTTCACCCTATCTATGCCACTCATGATTTTATAAACCTCTATAAGGTCACCCCTCAGCCACCAGCGCTCCAGGGAAAATAGCCCCAGCCTATTCAGCCTCTCCCTGTAGCTCAAACCCTGGCAACATCCTTGTAGGTCTTTTCTGAACTCTTTCATGTTTCACAACATCATTCCTACAGCTGAAAGAACATAAGAACTAGGAGCAGGAGTAGGCCATCCGGACCCTCAAGCCTGCCCTGCCATTTAATAAGATCATGGCTGATCTTTTTGAGACTCAGCTCCACTTACCCGCCTACTCATCATAACCCTTAATTCCTTTACTGTTCAAAAATTTATCTAGCCTTGCCTTAAAGTTCAGCGAGGTAGCTTCAACCGCTTCACTGGGCAGGGAATTCCACAGATTCACAACCCTTTGGGTGAAGAAGTTCCTCCTGACCTCAGTCTTACATCTGCTTCCCTTTAATTTGAGGCGATGCCCTCTAGTCCGAGTTTCACCTGCTAGCGGAAACAACCTCCCTACCTCCACCTTATCTATTCCCTTCATAATCTTATATGTTTCTATAAGATCTCCCCTCATTCTTCTGAATTCCAATGAGTATAATCCCAGTCTACTCAGTCTCTCCTCATAATCCAACCCTCTCAACTCTGGAATCAACCGAGTGAATCTCCTTTGCACCCCCTCCAGTGCTAGTATATCTCTTCTCAAGTAAGGAGACCAAAACTGCACACGGTACTCCAGGTGTGGCTTCACCAGGACCCTATACAGCTGCAGCATAGCCTCCCTGTTTTTAAACTCCATCCCTCTAGCAATGGCAGACAAAATTCCATTTGCCTTTTTAATTACCTGCTGCACCTGCAATCCCACCTTCAGCGATTCATGCACAAGGACACCCAAGTCCCTCTGCACAGCAGCATGCTGCGATTTTTTACCATTTAAAACGTAGTCCATTTTGCTGTTATTCCTACCAAAATGGATGACCTCACACTTATCAACATTGTATTCCATCTGCCACACCTTTGCCCACTCACTTAGACTATCTATATCCTTCTGCAGACTTTCAGTGTCTTCTGCACACTTTGCTCTACCACTCATCTTAGTGTGATCTGCAAATTTTGACACATCACACTTAGTCCCCAACTCCAAATCATCTATGAAAGACGTTCTACCCTCCTGTCAAAAACGTAAATACTGACATTTTCCAGCCCTGTTCAGTTCTGCAGAAGACTCATGGGACACAAAAGGTTAACTATGATTCTTTCTTCACAGTTGTTGCCACACCTGAATTTCTCCAGCATTTTAGTTAAACAAAAAAAACTACACTTCTGTATGGTACAAAGCCAATTGAAATGCGTATTTTGTGCCCACACTTCCCAACAAGATTATTTATTACATTATTTTTATATTGAATGCACAGTTATGATTCTTTATTTGTTGAGGGAAAATAGATACTACTTCCAAGCAACCAAATTAGGTAGATTATCTGAATTAACACCAAGATCATTGATTTCTAGTTCCTGGTAAACATCTAGGAATCTTGAAACATAAAAGTAGAATTTGACTGTGCTATTTTTCAGTTGCACTGATGTCACTGGATTTATTATTTTATCCAAAAAAACAAAGAACCATATAGCACAGGAACAGGCCCTTCAGCCCTCCAAGCCTGCACATTTTGCCCTTCCATATTGAAACTGTCTTCATTTAAAGGATCTATATCCCTCCATTCCCTTCCTGTTCATGTATTCACCCAGGTGCTTCTTGAATGCCACTATTGTGTCTGCTTCCACCACCTCTTCTGGCAGTGCGTTCCAGGCACTCAGCACCCTTTTTGTGTGAAAAATATGCCTCATACATTTCTTTTAAACTTACCCCCTTGCACCTTGAACTTGTGTCCCTTAGTAATTGACCCCTCCACCCTGGGAAAAAGCCTCATACTTTCCACTCAATCCATGCCATTCACAATCTTATAAATTATAATCAAGAGTCTAGTATTTTCTTCTAGTGACCTTTAGTGATGTTTAGGGTATTAATTTTGCTGATTTTCATTGAATACACTAATGTCTCTTGTACACTCTGTATATTGCAGTATGATTGAGCAGTCAGAAAGTTAATGAGCCATTTGCTCTTTCCAAATTAGTGACTTGATGCTGACATTGATCATAAATTCAAGAAGACAAAACTAAGTACACGCCAGAGAACCTGAAGTAGTCTTGCAATGGACAAAAAACACAATGTGATGCTGTAATAGGTTTGTGCAAACATATAATTGATGTGGGAAGAACTTAATGCACTCCCCCAGAGCTGATCAAGACTTTGGGACAGTTAATTGGGCAGTCTGCCCATTTAAGGGACTCATTCCTGAG
The DNA here is from genome assembly GCF_021869965.1 of Rhincodon typus. Lineage (NCBI taxonomy): Eukaryota > Metazoa > Chordata > Chondrichthyes > Orectolobiformes > Rhincodontidae > Rhincodon > Rhincodon typus. The sequence goes on along the minus strand of NC_063360.1, from coordinate 29,922,763 downwards.
TAGGGCAGTTGCCACATTGAAGCCCAAAAAGCAAACATGGGTTGAGAAAGTCCCCTTGTTCAAAGGCATTCCTGACTGAGACATCCTGCATCAGAAAGGGTGAAAGGTGGATGGGTTGGGGAGATGGCAACGGCGGCAACCAAGAGCCAAGCTCCTCCCCCTGTTGACAGCCATGCCTCCCTCCTCTCCTACAACCTCTATCCTCCTTTCATTGATCGGTGACATGGATCCCTGTTGATTCAAAGGCACTCTCCATGTATATTACTGACAACTGCCTCCTCAGTGGCAGTACCTGCAGTGCATACCTGCTAGCCTCTGGTAGGCCCACAACACTTGGGGGTAAGGGAGTAAGGTTTCAGCTTCTGAGGTCCTTAATCCTGGGAAAGTCCAAGGCTTACCACCAAGGTACGTAAGAAATATTAATTCCAGCGGGCCTTTCCCAAAGGAGATGATGTAGCCTCCACCAGTGAATGACAGTCAGCCTTCCCATCCACCCTCACCCACATTCAATATTACTCAGCAAGTGCCATGAAGCTGGAAATGAATTGCTAATGCCACCATAAAATAAAAATAAAAGTGAATAAATTTAGGTCAAATGAATGATGTTTCCTAGTAACTTCAAAAGATTAGCAGGAAGAGATGCCTACAGCTAATATCAATACTTTCTGCCAGTAAGATTTCTATCAGATTAGGACCTCACCAATCTAAGAAACCTTAATATTTCAGAAGAGAATTACTCAACTGCGAAAAATATTTATAAAGCTAACCACTTAAGCTGAAATGAAGCAGAATGGGTGAAGCATAAACAACCCTACGACAAATGCTCACCCGAACTAAAGACCCACTCCCCGCCATGGACAGGACCAATGTCATCTACAAGCTCCCCTGCAGAGACTGCGAGAAACATTACATCGGACAAACAGGAAGGAAACTAACAACAAGAGTACATGAACACCAACCGGCTACAAAAAGACACGACCAATACTCACTCATCTCAATCCACAGGGACAAGGAGAACCACGACTTCGACTGGGACAACACCAAGATCCTGGGACAGGCTAGGCAGGGACAAGCACGAGAGTTCCTGGAAACATGGCACTCCACGAAGCAGGCTATTAATAAACACATTGAACTCGACCCCATATACATTCCACTACAGAGGAAACCCGGAAGTGAGGAAACCTGGAAGTGAGGCAATCCATCGCAACGGACCCCAGAGTTTAAAAACCAGGCGGGAAAACACACCGACGCGTCATCAGAGGCTGCACTGAGGAATGTTACTAAGCACGGTAACGAAATGTCTGCGGAACAACAAACCAGCTCGGTAAGCCAAGCAACCTCAGCATAAACGTTGGCATGGACCAGTTGGGCCAAATAGACTATTTCTGTGCTGTTGATGCTACGAAATGTACATTTTTGACTGGAATAACTCATGACTCAATTTTGACCCTGCTTGTCAGATTGTCAATGTCCAAACTGGTGCCTTGAGCAGAATTGGATAGTGATAGTGCATCCAAAGGAGAATTGTGCTCTTCTCAGATATCTTCTACTCATGCTGCTGAGACGGAGCAGGGAAAAAATGGGCAAGAATTAGGACAGCAGATGGAAGCTGGGTATTTGGAGCTAATAGTCCTGAGAAAAGCTTGAAGTTGTGAAACATGCTGTATACCTCTTGTGATGGATGATGAGTGGCAGGTAACATGTGCATGCACTGCTGAGGTTAGCCACTAGCCTCTCATTCTGTGATGCTGATTTTGTCCAGGGAATGAGATCACTCTGGAGGCTCCTCCCCATAGTTTGTTCCTCTCCTTGAGGCGTACCCTGGAGAAAGAGAGGGTGAGAGTTTATAGCTGTTGAAAAGTTCAGTGGAACATGTAGGACTTGGGCATATAGTAATATATTGAGGAAGAAGAAAGATGGAATACTGATAGAGTAGTAATGCATGAAGGAAAATATGTGCCACACAAAGCGAGCAAGGACGTTTGGGATGGCGACTGTGAAAGTGGTTGCATGGGAGAAGAGAATGGTAACATTGTGCAGAATAAGCACAGTAAATGAAAGTTGGGATTGTCTTTGGAATGAGAAAGATTTGCTGCTGTGTGCCTTTGTGATTATGTGCTAAGAAGTATATGGATGGGAACAAATTGAATGGTGCAGGAGAGGGTAACTGGAATTTTGGGAGCGGGCTTGACAGGGTGAATGCTAAGAGGATGTTTCCCCCCCATCAGAGAGTGTAGGACCAGAGGGCATGATCTCAGAATTTAGGGCGCCAATTTACAGCTCAGATGAGGAGGAAAGTCTTTTCTCAGAGGATTGAGTCTGTGGATCTCCTTGCCACAGAGAGCTGTGGGGGCAGAGTCTTTATGTATATTTAAAGCTGAGATACAGAGATAGATCAATAGATAGATAGGCAGACGGACAAATAGAAAGAAAGAAAGTGAATCAAAAGTTATGTGGGAAAGGAAAGGGGACACATGTTGGATCAGTAATGATCATATTAAATGGTGTACCAGACTCATATTTCATGCGGTCTTATGGTCTAAACTTTGGGGACTTGCACCAAAGGAGTGTAAACTGTCCAGATTTGGTTCACGGAATCCTCTCCACAAACTCAGACTCATGAAATAAAACCAAAATACTATGGATGCTGGAAATTTGAATCAAACACAGAGAATGCTGGAGACTCAGGTGGTCCGGCAGCATCTGTGAAAAGAGAAACAGAGATAACATTTTGAGTGCAGTATGACTCTTCTTCAGAACCTCCAACTCATCCAGATCTGCCTATTCTAACCTTAACCAAATTCTTTTTACCTACCACTTCCTGTGCTAGCTAACTTCTGCTTAAGCAACACCTCAGATTCAAAATTCTGATATTTATTTTCAAATCCCTGTATGGCTTCAGTATTCAACACCTCTTTAATGTCCTCCAGCATCTGAGGATTTTGCACTTAAAATCCATATGAACAACCACAACAGGATCTTGGTTCTCACTCTATCCATTGGAAAACATCAAAATCTAGCATTATCAGCTCAAATTGTAATCGAGTTTAGGCGTTGAGCTGGAATCCACTGTTTCTCACTGACAGGCAAAATTGCTTTGAATTAAGCCTCGTTGACATTAATAAGTTTTGAAATTTTAGCGCAAGAGAGAGAGCAAAATGAGATTATATTGTTAAATAACAATTCCCAGAAGTATAAGAATTAACTATCTTGTTTTCTTTTATTAATTTTTATTTTCCAGATGGCTTTTCAGTTGGTACTAGAACAGAAACACCATACCAGGCTTTCAGTAAAATCTCTGAATGTTCAGAAGGCATAATTTAATCATCATTCTGAAAATGTCCTTATTTAACCTTCCTCATAATTTTCCGTCATGATATTATCCAGCCTAAGACATTGCTTGCAGTTGATTTGTTTTTACTAAATCATGTTCAAATCTGCTTATGGATAATGCCATGGTTAAATCCACACTCTGATTGCTGAACATTCACAGTGACCGAGGCTTTAAAATGAGGTGTAGTCTGTAACTGTTTATTTAAGAAACCATGCAAACATTAGCCTAAAAATTCAGCCTCAAAGCTGCAGTATGTCCAGTACTATATGAACCTCCTAGCATCCAATTTATGGTATACAAGAAACTGACACAAATTGCAAAGTGTGATTGCTGTCTGACACAGAGTTGATACCCAAAAAAACAGTGTGCATTTCCCATGTCTGAAACTGATATGTATGAGGCACAAAAGCTGCTACTTTACAGCAGATTGATTTTCAATCCCATTTCACTGCCAATCTGCCCACTCTAGACTGCAGCTTGCTGGCCCAAAATAGAATATTTGTCATCATTCAGGTACAGGAAAATTTGTTGCGTCCTCCTCCCTAAAGTCCTAAACAAGAGCATATTCAAATTCCTAGACCACTGTATTAACAGGACCCAAATCATTCTTTAATGCTGAATAAACTGTAAGCCTCAGGCCTCATGTCAGCTTATCTCTCGCAGCCTGTCCCTTAAAGCCCAGGTAACTTGGTCCTATTTGTGCTTATAATGGTCAATTTTCTTCGGCATGCACCTGATGTATCTCAGCTGTGCTGAATCTATGGTACCCTTAGAGGACAGGATGTGGCACACCTACAGATTTCTGAATTGTTTGTAAACATCTGGTGAGATTAAAATGAAGATTGACACATACGAAAACGTTTTCAACCAGTGCCCCACACAGACCCTATGTAATGACTGTTGAGCAACTGGTGAATGCTGTGAAAGTTATGTGAGCCTGTAGGCCAGGAGTGTGCACACCACCTCTATCTCTATTAACCGTACAGCTACTACAAATACAAGTCAGTGGTGCTTCACGACAAAGCTCCAGGGAATTACTGTCGGATAAAATGCGGGCAGAGACATAGGTCTTTTTTCGGCCCTGCTGAAGGTCAGGAACAGAGCCAGATGAGGCCTGAAAATCCAGGCCAGCAGCATTTGAGTTTCTTAATCTTATTCCCAATAGCAGACATTTGGTCTAACAGGATCTTGGATTCAGCAAAACCCCTCCCCCTTGCACCTTAAAATGGAATTCTAGTTCAAACCAGTGTAGTGATTGTAATGAGGTCAGCCAGGTGGATCTCAATGAACGTGAGCTCCCTGATTGGCGATGTTAACTTGGTCCAATCACGGAGCCCTGGCTGACAGATATAAACAAGAGTGTCAGAGGTTCTGCTCACTCTGGGAGCTTACTCTGAGGGAGCTCGGTCAGTGTCATGTACTATGCACGTGTAAATAAAGGGCGACTTGGTGACAGGATACCGGCCTTCGTGGAGTTATTTCAACCAATACTCGTTATTTCCAACTTTACTGTGTTTTTCCTTCTGACCATAAGGTGGGCAGGCAATTCGGCTCCTTAAGAACCGTGTCAACGATAAATGGTAAGGCCTATGAGACATTCCAGTCACCCTCCATTATTTACCCTGGTCTATGCAATTTGAGTGTTCAGAGCTTGCACGTTTGTAAAGGCTATAAACTAGCACTGTTGCCTCATTATAGGTTAAACCCTAAACAAACAGTTGTCAGTGTTAAAAATACTAATTAGTACCTGGATTCTAGTTTGCATGTTCCCATGTCATTTCATGATATACCCTAATGAGACCTGAGAAGATACAACCTTGGGCATCCCTTCATGAACGGGCACTCTCTCTTTCACTTTCTCTTTCCAAATCTTTAACTTTCAAACTATCTTTTTATCATCCCATTAGTTTCTCTTTCTCTGTCTCTGATTTTTTCTTTTTCCTCTTCATTCTTTCTCTGTCTTTAATGCTTCCTCTGATTTTCATGTAGTTACTGAATTAAACTGTTCTTGATTCAGGTCTAAGGAATGACCTGGTGTAATTTGTTTCAAGCTATCCCACCAGAGACAAATAATAACCTCAATACAGAGATTGAATAGATAAAATTTAGCTATGATATTTTGGAGAACTAGCTGTTCTTACTTGTGGGATACACGGTTAATTATAATCCTTGATGAGGCTTGTGGAACAGAGGATTGTACACTTCTTCACATGAGCTACTTTCTTAACACAAGGCAGAAAAAATCAGTATTGTTTGGCAGCAACCCATCATCTTAAGCTGTGTATTATGTAATTTAATTTGTAGGGGTCACTCTTTTAATGAATCACTGAAAATCCACTCAGCTTGACTCTGGTGTAACTGTTAGATCATGCCCACTGCAACAATTATTCCCATTCTGAGCTATGAGTTTGTAATATCATTGGGACAACACGTTATTTGCACATCAAATGAAAGCAAAGTATGGTGAATGCTGGAGATCTGAAATAAAAACTGGAAGCGCTAGAGAATCTCAGCTGGAGAAACTCAACAGGTCTGGCAGTGTCTGTGGAGAAATTCTACCACACGTAATGACAGAAACATCTCCAGCACTCATACTCCACACAGTTGAATAATCTGACGGCTACACCTACTGTTAAGAAATGAGGGTGCAGTTCTGAGGTAGTCAAGATCCCATTCAGTTTCTTCACAGCCCACAACAAGGAGGTCAATGCAAGTATAGTTTCAAGGCTTACATCTTTAACTGGGCTTGAAATCTGCATCACTTATTTTGATTATAAATCTCAAACCTCAGTTACCCAAGTATATACTTGTTTTAACTTTGAATGGGCTTGCACCCAAGTACTGAATTAGCTTTAATTACATGTAAAGCAATAAGTTCAGTTGTAGTTGCACTTGAACTGTTTGATCAATGTAAATTCAGTTGAATTAACCTTTATTTAGTCACCAATGTTGTACAGGTCATCTTTTCTTCTAAATTACATAGATTGTCTAAACAAGATAGCTAACACATCTAAATCTTTACCACCAGTCTCATGGCTTGATAATGCTAATCTGTTCTCATAACACATTACTCAGATAAATACAGCCTCTGAAGTGCCTAGGTTTTGTTTTTATGCTGGCAGTATACTGTTTGGCTATCATAATTCTGCTTTAATTTTTTTTTTGTGTTCTCTCTCTCTCTTACTAGTAGGGATAAAAGTCCCACTGCATGCTTTTTCTATCAAAGCAGGAGCTGATATATAGCTTTCTAATGACAGGAGCATTTAATAAACAGTCACTGAAGCCATGCTTAGTGCATTTTTAAGGCCACAAAATTTAATTGATTAAAGCCAATGGAAACATTACTCGCTTCACTAAAAAATTATTTGTCGCACATTCAAATAGGATAAATGGCAGAGTACTTTGTAAAATATATTCAGAAGATGTTAGTAATAAATATATATGTATGTGAGTGTTCACATGGAGTCTAGTTTTCTAATTGAAACCAATGAAAAATGGATAATATTATATTAAGTCCTACTTCTTGAGTTTAACCTGATTTGAACTTTTGTTTGCTATTGTTAAGTGTATAACTTGAATTTCCATAGTCTTCTTACAGTCATCTCAATGTCAAATCTTGAATTATCATTGTATAATATTAGTACTGAACCTGTTAGCTCATTTATATTAAATTGCTTTTAAAAACATTAAGATTTCCATTAAAGTAGTGGACAAAAGAATTACGTGCAAGTACATCACTCATTATTTGCAAAGCATTACATAATGCATTTTAAACTACTGGAAAGTTTATGTAAAAAAGTATTTTTAATACGGAAACATTGGAAATTGCTTTTCAAATAATAGTTGATGAATAGTGGACAAATGTTTATTTCCGGGGGAGAAAGATAACAGAATGGAATATAACTCTGCAATAAATAGCAATGGAGTTTGATTTTCAGGGAACTACATGAAAATGTTTCTTTTGTCTCAGGAGCTCAAAAGTGAAGGATGTTGTTTCCTGTCCTGTCAAAGGAGAATTGGATATGCATTTCATCCTCCAGGATTGCTCATAAACTTTGGTTGAATGATGAAAACAATGCTGTACTATAATAAGGCTGCACAATGATTCTTATTGGTTTGGGATTATTTTCTTCTGGTTTTTCTTTCTGTTGTAGGGGTGCCACATCTGTTGTGTACAGATGTCAAGAAAAACAAACCCAGAAACAATATGCTGCAAAAGTCCTGCAGAAAACTGTAAGTGAAAGTCTTGAGTAGATTTAAACTGATACTGTGCTTGTACTGTATTGGAGTGTCAGTAATTGCAGGTCTTGTACCATTAGTGACATGCATAAGAATTAGTGACCCAAACTATGGACAGTCAATGCAGCAAGGTATTACAATCACCATCAGGACAGTGACTGTCCCCTATGGCCAACTAATTATACTGAGTTGCTGCAGTAAATAACTGTGCCTGTATTACAGAACAAAGTCATATTATGATCCAAGCACCGTCCATCTCACTGTCACATTCTCAGAAATGTGTATGGCATGCACATGTGGAGAATAACAGTCTTTCAGTTTTGGAGCCAGTCTGAATGGAACCAAAACCAGATGCCATTGTGAGTGAGAAATACATGGTTTACTGTTTCTCTGAGATAGAGATGAAAGAAAAGATAGATTCTTGGCTTTACACTATTTCAAAGCTTTTAGCAGTAATTGCTGTGAGTTTTGTTAGCCTATCAATCTGGAGAATCTTGGGGAAGACTGACAAGGCAAGGAAATACACAATAAATTGCTGGATATTTAAAAGTGTATGAAATAAAGGGATCTAGGAGTTCAGATCTGAAGGTCACTGGACAAGCAAATTATGTAGTGAAGAATGCACACAGAATACTTGTCTCTATTAATCAGGTTGAAGAAAGGTGAGAGGTTATGGTGCAACTTTATAAAACTTTACACACCCATTTGGCCACAGAAAGAGAAATGTACAGTTCCAGTCATTGCACTGAAGAAAAGATGTGATTGCTCCAGAAATGGTGTTGTGGGGATTTATAAGGTTGTTCCATAGACTAGAGAATTTTAGTTTGAAAGAAAAGGATAAGTCTAGGGTAGTTTTCTTTAGAATAGTGGAAGCTGAGGGAAGACCTAACTAAAGTGTATAAAATAATGAGGACCCAGATGGAAAGGCCTTATTCCCAGGGTTCTATAACCAAGGAGAAAAGATTTAGGGTAAATGGCAAGAATTTTAGAGCGAATTAGAGGGGAAATGTTTCCACCCAGAGAGGAATCAGCATCTGAAACTCACTGCCTTGAAACTCTTACAACATTTAAGAAGTAGTTGAATATGCACTTGAAGTTTGTAATGTACAAGATAATGGACCAAGAGCTGGAAAGTGGGATTAGGCTGGATGGCTACTTGTCAGTTAGTGTAGAGCTGATGAACCAAACAGCTATCTTTCACACTGTAAATTTCTAGAGTGCAACACCATGGTCTGGTAGATTTTTAAATCATTTTTCTTCATCCCTGTTTTCCACTATCCAAGCTTCCAAGTCAATATAAGGCTGCACAATTGAAAATGTACAGTTGTTCCTTCCCACAATATTGCTAGGTAAGTCTTCTTTCCATATCAGGTCCTTGAGTTTTGAATATACTAATGGAACATTAAATATCCATAGCCAAGCCAGGCAGAAAAACCACAAGATACATAATGCTATTTTAGTACTGCAGAAGCTACTACTTCAAAATAGAACACACTTGAGCTGAGACTGGCTTAGAAGATAGCAAAACAGAATGGAGATGAGAAGGAAATAATCTAAAGTTTAATTTTTTCTTGATTTAACATGTATAGCGTTGAAGTATTATTATTACCTCAGCAAAGGCAATAACTATTTGCATACAGCTATATAGCACAACAATGAGAAGAATGGGCCCATTTTTGGGTAGTGTCTGTTTAGCATAAAATTTCTGGACAATAAAAGAACACCCTGCTCTTTGAATACCAGAGGATCTTTAAAATCCACTTCAACCATTGGAACTAGTGAACAAGACATTGATTTTATGTTGTATCCACAACATTTCGTTTTGGGTCTCTATAATAGAGCACACCCTAGGTGCGGTACTGAAAACGTTAATCAGGATTTTGAGCTAAAATCCTGGAGTGGTATTTAAACCCAGAAGTTGTTGACTTGGAGTGTTAGCTGAGTTAAAATAATATTATAATGCCAAAATTTGTTTCCCATGAAACATTATCATAACCTGAAAAGGAAACCCTGTTCATAGATAGTAGGAACTGCAGATGCTGGAGAATCTGAGATAACAAGGTGTAGGGCTGGATGAACACAGCAGGCCAAGCAGCATCAGAGGAGCAGGAAAGCTGACGTTTCGGGCCTAGACCCTTCTTCAGAAATGGGCGAGGGGAAGGGGATTCTGAAATAAATAGTGAGAGAGGGGGAGGTGGATAGAAGATGGATAAAGGAGAAGATAGGTGGAGAGGAGACAGACAGGTCAAAGAGGCGGGAGTGGAGCCAGTAAAGGTGAGTGTAGGTGGGGAGTTAGGGAGGGGATAGGTCAGTCCAGGGAGGACGGACAGGTCAAGGGGGCGGGATGAGGCTAGTAGGTAGGAGGTGAGGGTGGGGCTTGAGGTGGGAGGAGCAGATAGGTGGGAGGAAGGGCAGGTTAGGGAGGTGGGGACAAGCTGGGCTGGTTTTGGGATGCGGTTGGGGGAGGGGAGATTTTGAAGCTTGTGAAGTCCAGATTGATACCATTGGGCTGCAGGGTTCCCAAGCGAAATGAGGTGCTGTTCCTGTAACCTTTGGGTGGCATCGTTGTGGCATTGCAGGAGGAGTCTAAGGAGTGGGAGGGGGAGTGGAAATGGTTCACGACTGGGAGGTGCAGTTGTTTGTTGCGAACCGAGCGTAGGTGTTCCGCAAGGCGGTCCCTCCGGATCCAATGCATCATCCTCCGACACTTCCGCCATTATTTCAGAATCCCCTTCCCCTCCCCCATTTCTGATGAAGGGTCCAGGCCCGAAACATCAGCCTTTCTGCTCCTATGATGCTGCTTGGCCAGCTGTGTTCATCCAGCTCTACACCTTGTTATCTCAGATTCTCCAGCATCTGCAGTTCCTACTATCTCTGAAACAATTTTAACCCCACTGCGAAGCCTCTTCTAAGGATGCCTACCTTAAAGAAGTTATCCTGCTCCCTCTGGAAAGACTTCAGTGGATCTCTCTCCCACTACAACTTCTCATAATCTCTTCGGCCCTGAAACTGCTCGACCATGTCCTGAAGCAAATCAGGTATTACAGCCACATTACCTTTCTTAGTACATGCCTACAGAACCGGATCCTCCCCAATGGACTGCAGTCCACATTTAGGCCTTCCCAATTTGGCCCCAACTGCAACAACCGCTACATTCAGAACATTGAGATCCTTCAAAAACGTTTCTCCCTGCGACTCCTGAAACACACACTCGCAGCAATGCGCCAGCATCTCATGATACTACAATCAAGCCTACCCCAGCTCAGAGCCTCCCTCTCCCAGACCTGCAAAGGACCTCTCCTGTTTTTCATTCTTCGCAGGATCCACAACCTGAACTCACAATTCTACTCGGCTTTATTGGACACTAAAAACCATAAGTACACTAAACTTACTAGTGCCTGCCACCCAACACAGGCCTCCTCAACCCCCCAAATCCTCAACCCTACCCAGGACCTTCCCCGCAATGTGCAGACTGCCATTGGCCATGTGGCCACTGTCAGAGCACCCACAGATGACGTCACATCCGCCGCCGCTGGGTACCCCACTTCCGGGACAGCGAACGCCATCGACACCTGTGCTGCTGCCACAGCCAACATATGGACCAATGCCGCTCCTCGCACTGCTGATATCGCTCCGCCCACCACCTCCACAGCCAGCAGCTCTAGAGGAGACAATAGCACCCAGCCCTGCCGGGTCTTCACCGACCCCCAGACCTCCCCCTCACTGAGGACGAATGGTCAGTCCTCAGGAAAGGGCTCACCTTTATCCCCCTCCACCCACAGATCAATGAATACCGCTCACGCTTGGATGTTGAACAGTTTTTCCGCCGCCTCTGCCTCCACGCTTACTTCTTCAATCGTGAGCCTAACCCTCCTTCTACTGACCTCTTCTCCCACCTCCAACGCAACCGCTCCTCCTGGACACCACCCCAAGGCCTCCTACCCTCCCTCGACCTCTTCCTCTCCAACTGCTGTCGAGACATCAATCGCCTCAACCTCTCCACCCCTCTCACTCACTCCAACCTCTCACCCGCAGAACGTGCAGGCCTCCGCTGCCTTCGCTCCCTCCGCTCCCTCCACTGCAATCCCAACCTCAACATAAAAGCCGCGGACAAGGGAGGCGCGGTTGTAGTATGGTGCACTGACCTCTACATCGCCAAGGCCAGACGCCAGCTCTCTAACGCTTCCTCCTACCACCCCCTTGATCATGACCCCACCCCTGACCATCAAAACATCATCTCCCAAACCATCCACAATCTCATCACTCCAGGTGACCTCCCACCCACAGCCTCCAACCTCATCATTCCCCAACCCTGCACCGCCCGTTTCTATCTCCTTCCCAAAATCCACAAACCTGAATGCCCTGGTCGACCCATTGTCTCCGCCTGCTCCTGCCCCACTGAACTTATCTCCAATTATCTCGACTCCATTTTCTCCCCCTTGGTCCAGCAACTCCCCACCTACATCCGTGACACCACCCACGCCCTCCACCTCCTCCAAAACTTCCGATTCCCTGGTCCCCAACAGCTCATCTTTACCATGGACATCCAGTCCCAATACACTTGCATTCCCCATGCAGATGGTCTAAAGGCCCTCTGCTTCTTCCTGTCCCGCAGGCCCGACCAGTCCCCCTCCACCGACACCCTCATCCACTTAGCTGAACTCGTCCTCACCCTTAACAACTTCTCCTTCAATTCTTCCCACTTCCTACAGACAAAGGGGGTGGCCATGGGTACCCGCATGGGCCCAAGCTATGCCTGCCTCTTTGTAGGTTACGTGGAACAATCCCTCTTCCACAGCTACACTGGCCCGAATCCCCACCTCTTCCTCCACAACATCGATGACTGTATCGGCACCGCCTCATGCTCCCACGAGGAGCTCGAACAGTTCATCCACTTCACCAACACCTTCCACCCCAACCTTAAGTTCACCTGGACTATCTCTGATACCTCTCTCTCTTTCCTGGACCTCTCTGTTTCCATCTCTGGCAACCACCTGGAAACCGATATCCATTTGAAGCCTACCAACTCCCACAGCTACCTAGAATACACTTCCTCCCACCCACCTTCCTGCAAAAATGCCATCCCCTATTCCCAATTCCTTCGCCTCTGCCACATCTGCTCCCAGGATGAGGCATTCCACTCCCGTTCATCTCTGATGTCCTCGTTTTTCAAGAACCGCAACCTCCCCCCCTCAGTGGTCGACAACACCCTCGACCGTGTCTCCTACATTTCCCGCAACTCATCCCTCATACCCCCTCCCCGCAATAACAACCAAAACAGAATCCTCCTCGTCCTCACGTACCATCCCACCAACGTCCAGATCCAACGCATCATCCTCTGACACTTCCGCCATCTGCAATCCGACCCCACCACCAAAGACATTTTTCCCTTCCCACTCTTATCTGCTTTCCGGAGGGTCCACTCTGTCCGTGAATCCCTTGTCTGCTTCACACTCCCCTCCAGCCCCACCACACCCGGCACTTTTCCCTGCAACCGCAGGAAGTGCTACACCTGCCCCTACACCTCCCCCCTCAACCCCATCCCAGGCCCCAAGAAGACCTTCCACATCAAGCAGATGTTCACCTGCACATCTGCTAATGTAGTATACTGTATCCGCTGTTTCAGATGTGGCCTCCTCTACATCGGGGAAACCAAGCGAAGGCTTGGGAACCACTTTGCGGAACACCTACGCTTGGTTCGCAACAAACAACTGCACCTCCCAGTCGCGAACCATTTCAACTCCCCCTCCCACTCCTTAGATGACATGTCCATCCTGGGCCTCCTGCAGTGCCACAGCAATGCCACCCGAAGGTTGCAGGAACAGCACCTCATATTTGGCTTGGGAACCCTGCAGCTCAATGGTATTAATGTGGACTTCACAAGCTTCAAAATCTCCCCTCCCCCAACCACATCCCAAACCAGCCCAGCTTGTCCCCACCTCCGTAACTTGTCCTTCCTCCCACCTATCCCCTCCTCCCACCTTAAGCCCCACCCCCATCTCCTACCTACTAGCCTCATCCCGCCCCCTTGACCTGTCCGTTCTCCCTGGACTGACCTATCCCCTCCCTAACTCCCCACCTCCACTCACCTTTACTGGCTCAACCCCTGCCTCTTTGACCTGTCCATCTCCTCTCCACCTATCTTCTTTTTATCCATCTTCTTTCTGCTTCCTCCTCTCTCCCTATTTATTTCAGAATCCCCTTCCCCTCCCCCATTTCTGAAGAAGGGTCTAGGCCCAAAACGTCAGCTTTCCTGCTCCTTTGATGCTACTTGGCCTGCTGTGTTCATCCATCTCAAACCCTGTTCATAGTCTGGATTTTCTAAGCATCTAATCCGAGTAGATGGTGACAGAGTCAACTAGATATTGGTGCCACAATCATTACACACATTCCTTACCAAGTGTAAATTGTCCTACAGGTTTCAACATTTTGGGATTTTCATATCAATGCACTATTACATATTAAATAATGCATGTGCAGAACAAGAAAAAATAGGGCAAAGATTTTCTCCAAATATCCAATGGCTTCGTGCTGATACCAATGTTCTAATTATTGTCAAATTATTATTTGTATCACATAAGTAAGTGGGAATTAGCCCTGTCAGATTGTGTTTTGAGTGAGTTCATACAAATTTGATGTACCCCCGTAAAAACAAAACATTTAAACATGTATTTAATCAAACTGTTGTTTGATTGGTAACCTTTTTTGATCCTCTTCTTATGTCACAAAGACAAGTTTCAAGGCACAATTCCATATACTGTAGATCTATCAGCATTGGCAAAATTTTGCATAGATCAGTTACCAAAAGTAAAGCTGATTGACAAGTTATTTGCATTCTATGCATTTATTTTTAAAGGTGATGTATGAAAAGCTGAGTTGCATTTTCAAACCAAAAACCGATGTTGATAAATTCAAGTGAGTGACACGAGCTACAAATGCTGCCTGTAGCTATTCCTGCCAGGAGACTACTGTCATGGTATACCACCTTCTCCATGATTATTGCCGTAGCTCATCTGCAACCACTGTGTGACATCTGTCATCCAACCAGGCCTAAATCCACTCACCATTCTGCTGCTGCCCACTTTGCCTCCTTGAAGAGATCTCTTTGTCTGATTAAATGGCCAAAATACTGACATTTTCCTTCAGTGTTCTTTTTGCTTTTGCAATTTCAAGTATTCGTTTAACTATTACACATTTAGCTGATCCGGATAGTTTATTTTCCCAAAGAGTTTCTTGGGCCAGTATTTCCAAAAAAATAAGATGTTAATGCCCATTGCCACCAGAGAAATTCTGAACCCAGCATCATGAAATTTAATACATTAACACTGAAAGCATCTTGTCCAAACCCTTGCGATTCTAATAACCCTACAACCATAAGCTGGGAGGAAAATGAACTCGTAAACTGTTAAGATAGCTCCCTGACACAATGATGCTTTTTCTGATGAAGGGTCTAGGCCCGAAACGTCAGCCTTTCTGCTCCTATGATGCTGCTTGGCCTGCTGTGTTCATCCAGCTCTGCACCTTGTTGACAATGATGCTGAGGTTGTTTCCCAGCAGCAGTTTGACTGCCGGAACAGATGAGTGCCAGAATGGTAGGGGACAGGCAATTTGAATAACTAATCATCTAAATAACCACCACTTTTCAGCAGCCAGAGTGTCTGCCAGCTGCATTGAGGTGGCTTCCCAGGGGTTAGGGAGGAGAATGGCATCAGACTGTCAGGCCCAGGAAGGAGCACGCTGGCAGCAAATTCTGCCTGCACAGCCCCAAAACAACCCTTGTCAGTATTTTCCCTTTTACCAGCAAAGTCAACTGTATTTTTTTAAAATATAAATTCCCTCAATTTTGATGTGCCCTTATGTTTTCCAGCCTGCCTCAGCAGCAACCACCTCTCGTAGCGCCACTGGTCAGGTTCCAGAGCCGCCAGCCCTCTCATTAGGCTTGTAGCATGGAGAGCCTGTCCGCAGTCCAAATTGGATGATACGCCGAAAGTTGGCCAACTAGGAGGCTGACGTGGTTCTGCAGCACACTCCTGTGGAAATGGGTCCTGTATCTGGTTCCAGGGGTAGGAATTCCCATCATCTTCGCACCCTGCTCTCAGCCAATTTCACTACCATCATGCCTTCCTTAACACATGAAAATTTTTGTATAAGAGTTTAAAATGTTTTTTTGATTTTCCTTTTCTTACCAATTTCCATCCTTTCCTGAAAGTATTCATCTCTTGCTGGGGCATGGACTGAGAGGAGGCAGACACTTTTGACTCCTTCATCCAAGCAGCATTCATGAATTTACATATTAATTGCTTGCAGACACCCAACATTTCCATTCCTAAGAGAGCCACTTTTATAGCAAAACGTGTAAGGCATTATCTAATTTTTCATTATCTAATCAATGGATACTGAGCTGAATATCATTCTGACCAACAATTTTAGTGTAAATTTGAGACTTTCCTACTCTGAATGACTCATCTACTGAAGTAATAAATTAATTGAGTCAACATGAGATATTTTATAAACACCTTGGAACCATTTAAATGTAATTAAAAACCCTCACTTTTTTTTTTACAGATTGATAAGAAGATTGCAAGGACTGAAATTGGAGTTTTGATACGACTTTCTCATCCAAATATAGTAAGTGTGTCACTTACTTGACATATAATTCAAATGTATGCTTCCTTCAGTTTCTCTAATGTTGAGCATTTAAAGTTGGTTCCTGATGTTTAAACTGATGTTAATCCAATTTTGACCTTTTAAAGCTTCAGCATTCAGTATTTTAAGTGAGCCCGTCTTAAATGGATTCTGTATAGTCATAGACTTGTTGGGCCAAATGGCCTGTTTCTGCATTGTAGATTCTGCATAGGCTTCATTGAAAAAAATCAGATATTTCTCAAGTCAATTAAACCATCTCAAACCCAAGATTTGTTGCTTACTTATAAGCTATTCTAGCCTGCGATTAATCCTTTTCTCAATTTATCTATCTGTACAGAACGGTTAGAAAGTTTCAGCAAAGATGGCATTCAGCGACCGTTTCTACAATTAGCCTCAATATGTCTGGTTTTTTTTTGTTGATTGCTATGAAGCCACCTTTGCTTCAAGTGCACAAGTTGATGTTTAATCTTATAATCCTGGTGGATTCTGATCATTTTTTAAAAGGAAGAAATTCCACAATGCAAATAGAAAGAAAACCTATTCACAAAATTTCACTTTTTAAACATTTGCTGTTACAAAGCAACTAAAATAATATAATTTAAACAATTAAAGGATATTTTGAATGTACAGGTAAATATCACTTTGTATAATTGATACAACAAATTTACAGGTCATGTAATTACAAACATACATGTCACCTGTCACAGAAATGTGTCACCATGTGCAATCTCAGTCTTTCCAACTCAACCTCCAATAAACAGAATCTTCAGTGGATTTGGCCCTCGGCAGGAATACTTTATCTGAGGTTCCAGGTATACTTAACACTGAAAAGGTACAAGAATTCTTTCATTCTGTCAGATTACACAACAGTCCTGATGGTGTAACTTTCTAGAGTTCCTTTTCAAGCTAGCTAGCAAAAGTATAAATGGTCAGCTTCCTCCATCAAAGAGTTTCTGGAGAGTGAAACCGCCAGGGCATGGCACATAGACCAGGTAAAAGCAAGACTGTCCTCAGCGAATTCCTTTTGGATAGCTAGGGTATCCTTGAGGAAAGGTAAAGTACCTCTTTGGATTTGGTACCAGGCATTCTTTGGAAAAGATCAGGCACTCTTTAGCATTGTATAAAGAACAATGTGCACACACCCCTTTTTAATTTGATCATGGGATGTGGGCATCACTGGCAGGCCAGTATTTATTGCCCATCTAATTGCTTTGGAGTAGATGATAGTCAGCTGCCTTCTTAGACCGCTGCAGTCCTTGCAGTGTAGACAACCTACAATGCTGACTGGAAGTAAGTTCTAGGAGTTTGTTATCACTTATTAGCCTAAGCCTGGATGTTGCCTGGTCTTGCTGAGAATGGACACGGGCTGCATTCATATCTGAGGAGTCACAAATGGTGCTGAATGTTATGTGAAGCCCTATTTCTGACCTTGAGATTGAGGGAAGGTAATTAATGAACCAGCTGAAGACGGTTGGGCCTAGAATACTAATCCGAAAAACTCCTGCAGTGGTGTTCCAATTATCCAATTCTGCTAGGGTTCCTTGATGATCTAATCAGTCAAATGCTTGAAGCCAAGAGCTGTCATTCTGACCAAACATCTGGAGGTCAACTCTTTTGTCCATCCTTGGACCAAGGATGTAATGGGGTCAACAGCTAAGTGACCCTTGTGGAACCCAAATTGGCATTACTAAGCAAATTATCGCTGAGCAATTGCCACTTGACACTACAGTCAATGATCCCATCCATCACATTGCTAATGACTCAGGTAATGATTGGAGCTTCCAAAATTGTCAAGGAACTGCCACAGCTATTGATATATTATCCAAAAAAAGTATGAATTTTAGAAAAACAAATGTTTCCAATATTCCTGTTTACGAAACCTTTATAAGAAGGGTTCTTGTGGCACAGTGGTAGTGACCCTACCTCTGGACCAAGAGGCCCAGGTTCAAAGCTACTTTAAGAAGGGCCTCTTGTGGTGCAGTGGTAGTGTCCTTACCTCTGAGCCAGGAGGTCTGAGTTGAAGTCCAACCTGTTCCAGAAGTGTGTAATAACAATAATAAGGAAAATTTGCAAAAAAACAGTCGCTATAAGATTTCTGTCACATGACTGATTTCCAAAACTATTATTTTCACAATGAGGTGGCTATCAGTTTTGATGGATAGCTCCAACTGCTCGTAGAATGGAAATGTTGGTTTATATAAAGGATTTGTTGAAGGAATTTCAATGTGTTAGTGTTTTGTTATCTATTATTGTTTCTTTCTCAATTGTGAAGTTCTCAATAGACAAGCATATAAACAAGCAATAAAACACAATTTTATTTTCTGTCAACATGTCTCCTGAGGTTTGCCCATGGTTGATGCTGGGTGAGTCAGCATGAAGAGAGAAAGGCAAAGGGTGGAAGGTGATGAGTTGGCGTTGGGAGATGATAAGAGCACATGGAGATGACAGAGAGCATAGGGATTATGAGGGGCAATGGGAGATAGGTATACTGTGGTATGGGATGCGAAGGGCCATGAGGGATGAGTAAATGGGCACAGTGGATATGTAGGACCATGGAAAATGGGTAAATGGACATAGGTTGGCACAGAGATTATTAGGGTCCATGATGGTGGCTATAGAGGCATAGGTTGGCATGGAGGAGGTGGGGGTCATGGGGTGGGTTCAGTGCATTAGGTGGCATGAGTTGGCATGGATAGAGCATGGAGTGAGAGAGCAGTGTGAATCATAGAGTCATACAGCACGGAAACAGACCCTTCGGTCCAACCAGTCCATGCTGAACACAATCCCAAATAAGCTAGTCCCACCTGCCTGCTGCTGGCCAAACCTTTCCTATTCATGTACTTATCCAAGCATCTTTTAAACATTGTAATTGTGCCCACATCCACGATTACTTCAAGAAGTTCATTCCACACACAAACCACCCTATGTGCAAAAACTCTACCCCTCATGTCTTTTTTAAATCTTTCTTCTCACACTTTAAGAATGTGCTCCTTCGTCTTGAAATCCCCCATACTACAGAAAATATACCTACCATTAGCCCTATCTGTTTTCCTCATGATTTTATAAACCTCTACGAGGTCACGTGAGGAGGGATGTTTTGTTTAAATCTTTAAACAATGCCCAAGTAGGTTATCTGTTCAGAAGTGGCACACTTATCCACTCTTCTTGGGTTGCTAGGCCTGGTTCCCAAATGAGACTGCTGCCTCCCAGAATGGCTACTTAGATAAGGTGTATGAAACACAATAAATAGGAGCAGGAGTGGACCAAATGGCTCATCGAACCTATTCCATCATTCATTACAATCATGTTGATCTTGGGCTTCAACTCCATCTTCCAGTTTGGCCTTTGTATCCCTTGATTAGCTAAGAGAACCAAAATCAGTCTATCCCAGTCTTAAATGCATTCAAGAATGGACAACCATGATCCTCTTTTGCAGACAATTCCAAAGACTTACAACCTTTGAGTGAAGAACTGTTTCCTCATCACACTCCAATATGATCCTGAGACTGTGGCCCTGCATTTTAGATCCCCTAACCCAGCGAAAACAATCTCTCCAGATCTATCCTATGAAGCCACTTCAGAACCATGTGGGTCTCAATGAGATTGCTTCTTAGCCTCTAGACTCCAGAGAATACAGATCTAATTTTGTTTTTGTTCACTCGTGGCACTTGGGCATCGCTGGCTGGCCAGGATGTATTGTCCATCCCTAGTTGCCTTCGAGAAAGTGGTGGTGAGCTGCCTTCCTGAACTGCTGCAGTCCACATGCAGCAGTAAGGAGGGAATTACAGGATTTTGACCCAGCGACAGTGAAGGAACAGCAATATATTTCCAAGTCAGGATAGTGAATGGCTTGGAGGGGAATTTGCAGATGGTGCTATTCCCATATATCTGCAGCCATTGCCCTTCTAAATGAAAGAAGTCATAGGTTTGGAAGGTGCTATCCAAGGATCGTTAGTAAATTTCTGCAGTGCATTTTGTGGATTGTGAACACAGCTGCCTCTGAGCGTGAGTAGTGGAGGGAGTGGATGCTTGTCGTTATGGTGCCAATCAATTGGGCTGCTTTGCCCTGGATGATGTCAAGCTTCGTGAGTGTTGTTGGAGCTGTACCCATCAATGCAAGTGGGGAGTATTCCATCACACTCCTGACTTGTGCTTTGTAGATAGTAGAAAGGCTTTGGGGAGTCAGGAGGTGTGTTACTTACGGCAATATTCCTAGCCTCTGACCTGCTCTTGTAGTCACTGAGTTTATTTGATGGGTCCAATTGAGTTGCTGGACGATGGTAACCTCAAGGATGTTGGTAGTGGGGGATTAAGTGATGGTAATGCCATTGAATGTCAAGGAACAGTAATTAGATTGTCACTTATTGGAGATGGTCATTGCATTTGTGTGGCATGAATATTACTTACTACTTGTCAGCCCAAACCTGGCTATTGTCCAGATTGTGTTGCATTTCAACATGGATTCCTTCAGTATCTGAGGTGTCACAAATAGTACTGAACATTATGCAATCATTGGTAAACATCCCCACTTCTGATCTAATGATGGACAGAAGATGATTAGGCCTAGGACGCTATTCTGAGGAACTCCTGCAGAGATGTCCTGGAGCTGAGATGACTCCAACAAACACAACCATCCACTTTTGTGCCAAGTATAACTTCAACCTGGGGGGAGTTTGCCCCCATTAATTCCAGTTTTGCCAGAGCTCCTTGATGTCAAAATCAATCGAATGCAGCCTTGATGTCAAGAGCTGTCATTCTCACCTCACCTCTGGAATTCAGCTCTTTTGTCATGCTGATTGGTATGCAAGTAGTTCTGCTTGGTAACTGGGTGACTTCTTTACCAAAATGGAAAAATGATATGGCCTTAGCATGTTCATTACCATACAGAAGCAGAAGAAGCAAAGTCTTTTTGGAATGGGTAGTTTATGATTTCAACAGATGAAATTTGAGCACATTGCTAGCTTTCATAGATAAAAGTTATCATAAAGACTATTCATTGACAGCTTATGAGGCATGGTCAGATTTTGATAAACTTAAAAAGATTGAGGATAATACATGAAGAATACATAATGGAATTCAGTTGATTGTATGCAAGACTGCTGAAATTCCACTTGTAAATTTCCCCGCACTCTACTAGCATTTAAATTAATATGCCAAGTATCAAATCAGGACAGACTTCTACATTTGACATAAATTTGCAGATAAATATGCACTGCTAGAACAAATGTTATAAGCACAAAAAAAACTAGGAACGCATTCCTTTCCAGCATTATTAATCATCAAAGGAGATAATTGGTGAGACAAGAGGAAACAGAAGACACAATGGCATGCCAATGCCAAATGCCATACACAGAACCTTGGAACAGCATTGTGCATATTGTTAACATCTGTTAGTATTTGGAAAGTAACTTAAAGTTCCCTCATGAATATGATCAGTTCCCAACTTGGGAAGAATTAGAATTAACTGTACTTTGCAACAATTGAATACATTGCACAAGAAAGACTTTCTTTCAAAGCCAAACTCTCAGAATTTGGTGAGCTTTAAGATTAAGATGATTGGAAACCAGTTTTAATTGGAGAGATGTGGTTTAGTATAAGAGGGAGAGAGGGGCTTGAAGAATGGAGAGACCCGAGGGAGGTAATTGGTACAGATGGAAAAATAATCATTGGACAACGTGGAGTGTGGGTACACGCTTCAAGGTTGCTTGGTATCAATAACAAATTTGCAGATTCTGAAGGAATGTTAGAAAATAACAAGGAGCCAGGTATACCTTGTAGCAAATTTACATAGCTATAAGGATCAAACCAATTCATTGACAGTTGTCTGATGATAGACAGATCAGTTCTAATGGTCAATATGAGGCCATTGGTCCCTAAAGTGTGTACTAAAGTCAAATATTTTCCAGGACGGGCTGTTCTTTTGAGAAACGTAACTATTGTTAAAGCCAGGAAGACCACTGGAAAACATAAAAGCTGGATGGGTATACAGGATGAGAGGCAGGAAGTTAGGCCCCTGGATTGGGAACATGATGTACAAAGATGGAAAGCAAGAAAATGCAGTGTAAGCTCAGTGGGTCTGGAACAGAACATGATCCTAGAAAGAGATCACGAGCCATTGAAAGGAATCCTATTTATAGTCAGGAGGAAATCAAATAGTTGTAGTCCAGATAGAGGAATGATAGAGGCAGGATAGATTGCATAGTTTATCAAGAGCTAGAAATACAGTACAAACCAGTAGTATCACCACAGAAGCCTGTGTGACTGAGAAATTTTAGTGGTTACAAACTAGAAGACAATTTTGGCAGGGCAGCACAGTGGCTCAGTGGTTAGCAGTGTTGCCTTATGGTGCCAGGGACCTGGGTTCAATCCCAGCCTTGGGTGACTGTGTGGCGTTTGCACATTCTCTGTATCTGTGTAGGTTTTTGCCAGGTGCTCTGGTTTCTCCCACAGTCCAAAGATCTGCAGGTTAGGTGAATTGGCTGAGGTAAATGTGTGGTTACAAGGAGTTTAAGTACACTGGTTTGGAAATTGAGCAGAATGGATCAAGGGTTGCTTTACCTTGGCAATTTTATCTGGTAAACGTTATGCCCCATTCCTACTAATCAAAATTGGGCCTCACAAAAGATGCAGCAATG
This sequence comes from Rhincodon typus, assembly GCF_021869965.1. Classification (NCBI taxonomy): domain Eukaryota; kingdom Metazoa; phylum Chordata; class Chondrichthyes; order Orectolobiformes; family Rhincodontidae; genus Rhincodon; species Rhincodon typus. Next base: position 29,899,909 of record NC_063360.1, on the reverse strand, counting down.
TCCAAACTATACAAAGAAATGGCATTTTTTTTCTGAGTGAAAATATTGGAAGAACACTGATAGCCACAGGTGAGGTGCCAGAAGACTGAAGGTTCGCTAACGTGGTGGCACTATTTAAGAAAGTGGTAAGAAAAAGCCAGGGAACTATAGACCAGTCACCGTGACATCAGCGGTGGTCAAGTTGTTGGAAGGTATCCTATGCAAAAGGATTTACATGTATTTGGAAAGGCAAAGACCAAATAGGGATAGTCAACATGGCTTTGTGCGTCAGAAGTCATGTCTAACTAACTTGATTGAGTTTTTCAAAGAAGTAACAAAGAGGATTGATGAAGGCAGAGCGGTGGATGTGATCTGTATGAACATCCGTAAGGTGTTGAACAAAGTTCCGCATGGTAAACTGGTTAACAAGGTTAGATCACATGGAATTCACAGAGAACTAGCCATTTGGATACAGAACTGACTTGAAGTTAGGGGACAGAGGGTGGTGGTGGAAGGTTGTTTTTCAGACTAAAGGTCTGTGACCAGCGGTTTTGGTTAGTAAGTTTGCGGATGACACCAAAATTGGTGGTGTAGTGGACAGCCAAGAAGGTTACCTTAGAGTATAACGGGACCTCGATCAGAGGGGATGATGGGCCAAGGAATGGCAAATGGAGTTTAATTTAGATAAATGTGAAGTGTTGCATTTTGGAACGGGGCAGCACGGTGGCTCAGTGGGGATGGGGGGTGGTTAGCACAGCTGTTTCACAGCACCGGGGACCAGGTTCAATTTCTAGCCTCGGGTGTCAGTGTGGAGTTTGCACATTCTCCCATGTCTGTGCAGGTTTCCTCCGGGTGCTCCGGTTCCCTCCCACAATCCAAACATGTGCAAATTAGGTGGATTGGCCATTTAAAATTCCGATAATGTCCAGGGATATGTAGGTTAGGGGGATTAGCCATGGGAAATGCAGGGTTTTAGGGATAGGGATAGAGTCTAGGTGGAATGCTCTTCAGAGAGTCAGTGTGGACTTGTTCAGCCTGTTTCCACACTGTAGGGATTCTATTCTATGGAAAGGCAAATTAGGGTAGGACCTATACAATTACTGGTAAGGTTCTGGGGAGCATTGCTGCACGAAGCGACCTTGGATTGTAGGTTCATAGTTCCTTGAAAGTGGAGTCACAGGTAGACAGGATAGTAAAGAAGGCGTTGGTATGCTTGCCTTTATTGGTCAGTGCATTGAGTATAGGAATTGGGAGGTCATGTTGAGGCTGTACAGGACATTGGTTAGGCCACTTTTGGAATACTACGTTCAGCTCTGGTCTCCCTGCCAAAGGAACGGTGTTGTGAAACTTGAAAGGGTTCAGAAAAAATTTACAAGGATGTTGCCAGGGCTGGAGGGGTTGAGCTATAGGGAGAGGCTGAATAGGCTGGGGTTATTTTCCCTTGGGTGTCGGAGGCTGAGGGGTGACCTTATGGAAAAGCACATGGATAAAGTAAATGGCCAAGGTCATTTACCCCCAGGGGAGGGGAGTCCAAAACTAGAGGTGGTGCGTGTATGGAATGAGCTGCCACAGGGAGTGGTGGAGGCTGGTACAATTTGAACATTTAAAAGGCATCTGAATGAGTATATGAATAGGAAGGGTTTAGAGGGATATAGCAAGTGGGACTAGATTAATTTAAGATATCTGGTCAGCATGGACAAGTTGGACCGAAGGGTCTGTTTCCATGCTGTACATCTCTATGACTCTGTGGCTCTAAGTTCTAAAGGGATTCAGCGGCAACATCAATACCGTACTACAATGATAATAAGTCACCAGGAAAATATACATACATCAAAATATGCAAATGAAAAATAGGCGGCAGATCAATAGCACAGCTTTAAAACAGATATTGGAGAACAGATCTCCAAACTGAAATAGCTGGCTAGCAGCAGGCAGCTACCCGATTTGTTTGTTCTTATTTACTCATTCACAGGATGTGGTTGTCACTGACCAATCCAGCATTTATTGCCCATCCCCAATTGCCCAGAGGGCAATTAAGTGTCAACCACAATGCTGTAGATCTAAACTCACGTGTAGGCCAGACCAAGTAAGCACAGTAGATTCCTTCCCTATAGGACATTAGTTAACCAGATGGGTTTTTCCAATGACAACAATGGTTTCACTCATCATCAGACTCCTAATTCGAGATATTTATTGAAATCAAATTCCACCATCTGCCATGACAGGATTTGAATCTGGTTTCCCAGAACATTACCAGGATATCCAGATTAATAGTCTAATAATAATACTACTCGGCTATCACCTCCCTTATGAGGGTAAAGTATGAAATATCTGTAAGTAAAAAGTATAGTGTGTTGTCATTTTGTTTAGTTTGTTTCTTTTATTAGTTTATTTATAAATACAAGGGGATATATAATATGGTCTGATGGAATGCCTGTGACCTAATGAAATGAGGGAACAGGTAATGAATATATATTAATTGTTAATTGGTGTGAATTGGTTGTATAAATACGTGGAGCTAATAATGTGAGATGTGAGTTTTATGGCATTTGGTTAATTGAAATAAAGTTCTCATTAAAAGTGCAGACTTGGATTCTGTTCTAAAGCATTTATCATCGAGTGCAGGATACCATTCTGCACAAACGTTTCCCACCCACCGTGCTTTTTGGCAGCAAAGAAGGCTTGTTCTCCATTTGTTGCCTTGCTGACCCCCCGCCTTAAACTTCTGCCTCATCTGAATTAGATCTGAATCACTTACCTCTATTTTTGTCACTAGTTCACTAATGTTATTGCTTGTGCCTTCAAATAAGAACATAATGATTTTTCGTTTAAGTTCAATTTCCTGTTGTGACCTTATTCATTTTTAGTGCAACTTTTATTCACGTCCTGCTCTGCTTGTCTTTACCCAGATTGCTCTACTGTTCTAATGCTTAGACCTTTTACTTTAGTTTACTAAATGTCCCTTCGCATGAACCTTCCACCTCTGTTCATTTAAAGTCCTGTCCATAGCCCAGGTTACACAAATGGACTGGAAACTGGTCCCAGCACTGTTCAGATGGAGTCTATCCCAGTGGAAAAAACTTGCTATTCCCTGACTGCTGATGCCACTGCCCCATGCATCCAATCCTTTTCTTCCCATAACACTCTGAGCTGCATTCTTTAGCTCTGTATTCTGCTTGACCATGTGGTTCAAATAAGAATCCAGCAATGATTTGATTTTAATTTTTGAAGTTCTATGCTTTAACTTGCATCCTAACTCCTCCAAAAAAGATCCATTGGCTTTACCTATGTTGTTGGCTCTCACATGGGCCCTGACCACTTGATCTCTTCCCTTCTTCCCCAAAAAGACTACCATCTTTGCTTTAGCTGGTTGGAAACTGGATGTCAGTTGCAGCTGTAGAAAACATCAGCATCTACTTCATAAGAACATTACCACCTACAGAATTATATGTGAGCCTGAATCATACCTTCAGGTGAATAAAATCAGTGTGGTGATCCTTGCATTTATATTGCTTATAATGCTTCATGCAATTCTTTTTTGAAGCACCAGCTTGCCATTTGTAAAATTCCAGCAAAATCTTTCAGCAACACAGACAAATTATGAAACTGTTTTATACATCATTGACATAAAGTCATTAGAAAAAACAGAAATCACCCTAATCCTCCTTGCAAAGTGCTACAGAATCTGTAACATTCACCAAAGTGAAACATTTTATCAGCAGTGTGACACCCTAACAGTGGTGCACTTTCTCAGCGCTCAACTGACTGCTAGCCTAGATTAATCTACCACAGTAAGATTAATATTTTATTGGAAAGAAGGAAGGAATACAGGAAGAATTTGTCACGTCTTTCAATCTGAAAACTTGGAAATGGATTTACACCTGAAAGTTATTCCAGTAGAATTCAGTGTCAGTGAATTTAATTAAACATCAGCTGTTTTACAATAACTAGACTAATCTTGCATTTTTTAAGGTTTTAAATAAAATGGAAGATACTTACCAAGAGAAAGGGTTGTTTCTGATATAAATTAATTATGTAGAGCAGCCCAAACTACAGCACCTCTGGCCTCAATGGTAATCTTATGATACTGCCCTGGTGGAAATAATTTTTCTCCATCTGCCTTCATGAATCTGACCTGGGGCGGATGCAATGTCACTATGTTTTTGACCTTTAGGAAACTATCTTTTGAATGATATGCCCTGCCATGTGAATATAAACGAGAAAAATATTAAATGATCATCAGTCTACTGATAGAAGCATGGAAATAGACATGAACTGAAAAAGTATAAAAGTAAATGAAGTTTAGAAGCTCCCAATTTATGATTTGCCTCACTTATGATGCTCAAAATACTCAACCAATTACCCCATCCATGTTTAGTGTTGGGGAAGCAATAAAAATATATAATTGAAATAACAACAAATGAAATAACGGTGGCTCAGTGGTTAGCACTGCAGCCTCACAGCGCCAGGGACCCGGGTTCGATTCTATCCTCGGGCAACTGTCTGTGTGGAGTTTGCACATTCTCCCCGTGTCTGCGTGGGTTTCTTCCGGGTGCTCCAGTTTCTTCCCACAGTCCAAAGATGTGCAGGCTTGGTTGATTGGCTGTGCTAAATTGCCCGTAGTGTTCAGGGCTGTGTAGATTAGGTGGGTTATAGGGGGATGAGTCTGGGTGGGATGCTCCAAGGGTCGGTGTGGACTTGTTGGGCTGAAGGGCCTGTTTCCACACTGTAGGGATTCTATGAAGAAGAATAATGCAACATTCTTGACTAGACAACATCTCTGCTGATGAACTCAGGGAGTCCCCTCTGACATCATCCCTATCCTGATCGACACTTTGAAACAAAATATTCAATTATAATCTTTTCACCTTGCGTTTCTTCTTGACGTGAAGCGTAGGCTTACTTAAATACATTGGAGTGATCCTCTTGGTCCTGAGTCCAAACAGCAGTCATAAGTGTCAGTACAAAATGTCTCACCTTTAGGCATTCAGCAGGCTCAAAATGGACAGAGACCCCTTTGATAAAATGAAACCTGTAGGGTTTCCATGATCAAGCACCAATCTGAAAAAGCTTTGAGATTACAATGAGGAGATATTGCATGAAGCATTTAGGTCACCTTTAATTCCTATCAATGCAAGCTTTGTTGCAACTGTTCCAAATGTGTTCCAATTTAACATTTAAATTGACAGTTTCAGTCAGAATCTATAGAGCACCAGTGAAAATATTATGTTGTAAGTATTTATGGGTGATTTCTATTCTGCAAAGGATAACAATGATCTATAGTCAAAATTGTTTTAAATTCCAAAATTAACTGCATTTAATATATGACAATCAAATGTGTAACCAGTAGGGCTAAGAGTTTAATTTTTTCTATAAATTGTGCAATGAAATTTTAGTTAACTTCTTGTCTGCACTGTTTAAATGCAGTCATCTATTATTTAATTGTTAAAATAGGAATTTATAGTGAACATTTTTAGCCAATGGAGCTGGGGTGGGGGTGGAGATAAATGGAAAATTAAACTCCATTCAGCATGTATTTTAAACAAAACAGATACTGCATGTCTGTTATATTTGATTTAAGCTATCCAGAGAACACAAAGTTCAAGCATGTGAGAAGTAAGAATGATTCACTGACTATAGAAGTTTAAGGCCCTTTGTTTCTGGAATTGAGATTAAGTGCATGTCAGGCCGTTAATTTGTTGCCTACTTTAGTTTCAGAATGGCATATCTTCCATAAATATGTGCTGTGACAGATTGCTGGCTAAGACTGCCATTACATTACCATGTCATTCTTGCTAAGAAGTCACAATGTAAACCTAGGGTGAAATTTGGAGGGGGGGCGTGTGGTGGTAGAGGTAGGGGAGGTGAAATCAAAGGATTGTTGTCAAAACATGGCAGGAAAGGAACTGAGTTGGTAACTGGTGGATGCCAACACCCAAAGGTGAAGTCAGAAACAACAAAGCAGCAATCAAATTTGACAAAATTTTGAGTGAGTGTACTCATGAGTCCCAATCTCAAATTTGTTGCCTGGAGTGGTTATCAAATCTTTTTAACTCCCTCTACTCATAACCTTCACAGGCTCCACCAGTGCGCAAGGAGGTATTCCTGGTCCCTTGAAAAAAAGAATATGCGGGTTGGCTGGACAGCTGGTTAGCAACTCACAGTGATGCCAACCGTGTTGTTTCAATTACCACATCGGCTGAGGTTACCATGGAGGATGCTCCTCCTCAACCTCTCCCTCTCCTAAGGCATGGTACCCCTCAGGTTAAACCATAATCAGTTGTGTCTCTTATGAGAGAGCAGCCAAATGGTCTGGTAGGACTATGGTGACTTTACCTTACGTACCAATTGAGCTTACATCAACATGCGTGTTTTTTTTTTAATTTGTTCATGGAATGTGAGTGTCACTGGCAAGGTTGTATTTGTAGTCCACCCTTAATTGTCTTTCAGAAGTCTGTGATGAACCACTGCAGTTTTTCCTTCAGAAGTCTGTGATGAACCACTGCAGTTTGTGCTATGAATACGTCTACAGTGCTGTTAAGAAGGGAGTCCCAAGTTTCTGACTGAGCATCTTGCTTGAGGCCATTAATCTCTACCTCAGGACACCCCTACAGATGTTCCTCGGAGTGTCCTAGCCCAAAAAGCCTTAGCTGGTTTATCAACAACATTCTGTCAGTCTTAAGATCAGAAGTGGGAGTTGCACAGTATTCAATTCCACTTGAAACTCTTCAAATAATGAAGCAGTTCCTGCCTCCATGCCACAAGACATGAACCACATTTGGGATTAAATGAAAAACTTGAATGAAAAACTGAAGGCAAGAGCTTTGAGACAGGGAGCTGGATAAATGTTATTGTTTTGCATTGACGATTATCAGGCTGTGGGATATGCTATTAATGACTGAAAAAGACTTTACTGTTTAAAAATACATCAGATGGCTGGTTTAAAGGAAATGAGAATAAAGAGATCTAAGAATAGGATCAGCATATTGTTAATGCTACTGTTCATACAGAACACAAACCTCAAAACAGACTGCATAGGCCTGCTTCCATTTTAAGTAATCTTCCATTTCTTTCAGGAAGAAATACATTTTTAAATGCATCTGAGCAGAAAGTGTGTTATTTATAATTTGGAGAAAATTTGCTAAACCACCTGCAATTTTGGGCTATATTTTATGGATTTCTCCCCTGCCTTTCCCACACTCCCTAAAAATGGGCAAGTGGGAGCTTCTGTGGGAACAACAGCTGATTGAATATTAATAAACTGGTGGCAGGACTTTCAGTCTTCAGGGACAGGAAGCCTCCCCTCAGAGGCTGGGAGATGTCCAGTACCACCAGCACCACTATGAACAGTGGCTGTTTTTAGTACTGCACTTGAGGAGGTGAGCCGTGCTGAAACTTGCTCAGCAGATGAGTAAGGGATCTCTTCAAGTATTGGGCTAGTCAGCAGCCAGACTGCCCAATGCCAGCTATGCCACAAGGAAAATTGCAACAGGGTAAGAACTGGGCACTGTACTTCACATGCTGTTGCTTTCAAACTAGTTAGCAAGAGAATCTATAATCCACCCCTTTGAACCTCAGAAGCTGTTAACCTACTTAAGAAAAATGTCAATGTTCTGTTTATGTGGAAGTATCAACAGAAGAAAGTAATATCTGATAGATTGGCTCTGACACTGTTCCAATAGCATCTTCTGATAAATCTGGCTCTGACAGGCTTTGGTCCCACCATCTAGTCTATGTCTGAATGTTTCTGACAGCTTCCAGTCCCACCTTTCAACTGATCTAATTGTTTGATTCTGATGAGCCCAAGTCCAGTGTAAAAAGTTGGATTTTCTGATGAATTGCCAAGCTGACACATCAGTTGAAACACTGCCAGTTTAAATTGCTGACAGTTGGTGTAACTAATGGCATTCTGACTGAGTACTCAAGGGAATTAGATTGAGAAATGCATTAACAGTGCAACAAAAAAGGAAGACTGCTATGCCTTGCAAAATCCTGCAAAAGTATAATACTCACAAGGTTGCTGTCTGTCACCTTGCCCATCTCAAAGCAGGCAAAGAAGCACAATTTTGGGTTTGAAAAGATTGAGATTGTTTCAACATTTAAGAAAAATAACTCCAAGTACACTACAGTATAGGAGGCAAAGCCAGTGTTCCAGGATTACTCCTATATTCTTGCATTCGAGGGCGAGGATATGAACAAAGGGGCAAAATTGGTTTAAGTCAATTTTTCAGCAGAGTGCAGTGCACAGGATGCATACCCAATCTAATAAGGCCTAAATCGGTCCATCTGACTAATTTAAATACATTATGTGGACTGTCAGCGTTGCTTGTGCTGTTCATTGTCAAGTGACCAAATTGGAGGAGAGAGCAATACTGTGCTGCTGGCACCATTTGAAAGCAGGCTGTACTGTTTAAGGAGAAGGTGCACACGTATTGCTAACAACTGTAACTAGCTGATAATTCTAGGCAAAGGAAAAACTGCAGCCTGCAACCAGCTAAAGAAATCTTTTAGGACTGCAATAATTTGCTACTGGATGTGATTATATTGGTTCTCTATATCTGTTCCTAGATTGTTGAGGGCATATCCATTATCCATCAGCAGTCTTCCCATCCACTTGATAGTCTGTGTGAGGGTGTTGAGGAATGACAGTTTTAAGGCATCATGACAACCACCAGGAAACATGCACTACTGTGGTTACGAGTTTGTCTTGTTTTTTTTTCAAGAGAAACAGCTTCCATTTGCTGAAATATTACTGTTTCCTAATGGGAAACATTATAGCTGAGTATTTGATGAAATCCTGAACTATGACAAATCATAGACAGTTTACAGCACAGAAGGAGGCAATTTGGCCAATCATGTCCATGCCAGTCAATAAAATTCTGACTACACTAATCCCATTTTCCAGCTCTGGAAGCTGTGGCAACGCAGGTAAATATCTAAATGCTGCTCAAATGTTAGAGTTTCTGATTGAACCACTCTTAGAGGCAGTGAGTCCAGACTCCCATTTTAAATCCCAGTGTTTTTCTCCTGCTTGTCTGACTCTATCAGAAAGCTAGTGAACAATAAAGCAGGAATCTTCTGAAATGCCATTTCTACAGTAATTTAGTTTACAAAAAGCAGCTAGCAAGGGTTGTAGGTATAAAGGCTTGCAGCCATGGTGACCCCCACTACCACTGGCAGTGCAGTGCATACCTAATGTTGGGCTGTACTTGCTCTAATAGGTGGCATGGGTAAGTAATTATTCCATGTTGAATAAAGCTGCCTTACACACACTTCCTCAATGAAATTCCAATTCAACATTCCATTTCTGAAGACCCACAGCCCTATAATGTCTTTTGAAAGCTTCCCTTCATCAGCCTCTGTAGACTAACGCTTGCCTTGGCTGACGCTTTTTCTCCTAAGGTAAACTAGCATCATCCTGATTTCAACAATTAAAAATAGAAAACTCCTGTAAAAGAGTTCAGCACCTCCACAAATCTTTTTTGCCATTTCAGTCAAACTGGCCAAAGCAGCCAAAAGCCTCGCTCCAAACACCATCGCAGTCAAAAATAACCAGAAATCTACTTTGATAGAATTGACGATCTTCTTAATTAGCACTTTGCCATGATTTACAGAGCAGCTTTAGGAAGTAAATTTCAGACACACACGGCCATCAATTTGTCAAAGGAGTATTGATTCGACATTTTAATATTTTAACAATGGCTACATTTGTTTAAGACAATCAGAATTGTCACTTGGAGTGCTCAAACTAGTTTAGTATCAGATGCATTGGCACATGATTTGCATTTGTACCACGCTTTCTAGTTCTGGAAAACTGCACACTGTGTGCCAATTCTACCGCTAACTTTCGAAAAATAGTATCTATCTAACCCCTGAAATTGAAATTGTATCTAGATAGCCATGATAGCATTGCCAACCTACTAAAATTACAACAAAAACAAAAATTGCTGGAGAAACTCAGCAGGTCCAGCAGTATTTGTGGAGAGAAAGCAGAATCAACGATTCAGGTTCAGAACCTTCTTCAGAATTGACAGTAGCTAGGGAAAGGTGATTGTACATACTGAAGACATAGAAATATAGAAGATAGGAGCAGGAGGAGGCCATTCGGCTCTTCGAGTCTGCACCGCTATTCATCACGATCATGGCTAATTGTCCAACTCAGTAGCCTAAACCTGGTTTCTCCCCATAACCTTTGATCCCATTTGCCCCAAATGCTATATCTAGCTGCCTTTTGAATACATTCAATGTTTTGGCATCAACTACTTCCTTTAGTAATAAATTCCACAGGCTCACCACTCTTTGGGTGAAGAAAAGACTCACCTCCATCCTAAATGATCTACCCCGAATCTTCAGACTGACCTCTGGTTCTGACATACCCACCATTGGGAACATCTTCCCTGCATCTACCCTGTCTCGTCCTGTTAGAATTTTACAAGTCTGTATGAGATCCCTCCTCATTCAGCTGAATTCCTGTGAAAACAATCCTAACCTAGTCAATCTCTCATCATATGTCAGACCCGCCATCCCTGGAATCAGCCTGGTAAACCTTCGCTGCACTCCCTCAAGAGCAAGACCATCCTTCCTCAGAAAAGGAGACGCACAACATTATGAGTGGTGGAAAGGTAAAGGAGTAAGTAATAGGTGGACAGGAGTCCACAGGGAGAGCAAAACAGTTTGGCAGACAAGGAGATGGATAATGGTAAGCCAGGGAGAAGGAAGAGCTGATAATGGGGACTAGTAGGTGAAAATGGGTTGGTTGTTCTGAAAGCAGCCCATGTGATGACAAGGCCTGGGGTGGGTAAAGGACATGAAAATAGGTATTCAGGCCCTAAACTTATTAAACATTACCGAGTGCTGAAGGCTGCAGGGTCCCCAAGCAGAAAATGAGATGCTGTTCTCAGAAACACTGCAGCAGGCCCGAGGCACAAATGTTGGCCAGAGAACACAATGTGTTGAAGTGGCAGGCAACTGGAAGCCTGGGGTCGTTTTTCCAAACAAAACACAGGTGTTCTACCAGGATCCCTTCTCTGCAAACAAAAGAAATATGTCCAGCCTTGTATCTTTTTTGAATTCCTCAAAGTGTGGAGAGTTAATGGTTCCCCATTGCTTTCTCCATGTCAGTGCCTCAATCAGCTAACTTGCAAATCAATCAGCATGATTTACTCTGATGGTATAAATGGTAATCATTTAAACTTTGACATGCTTGTGTTTGTCCCAACGAGTGTGAGACAAAAACTTCAACAAACCATCCCTCTTTTCAGCAGTATTCAAGCTCTGTACTACCAAGCAATAGATTATAGTTTGACAGTAAAACAGAATTTAATCTTCTATAACTGGACAAGTGCCTCAGAAGCTGATTATAAAACAAATTAAAATATTAGATCAAGTGAGCAGATTCAGCACACGTTTCATGTTTAATCTTTTAATTTTCAGATGTTCATTTAAGGCCTCCAGCACTCTCCAAACCTACCAATTTAGAAGTTAAAGTGTCTTTAAGGATACCAATTAATTATTTCACTCTGATGCAGCGAAAGAGCAGGATTTAGTCAACAATGAAGAGATGGTATTCAAGAAGCAAAAGCGGTAGTCATTTGTTATTGTGTCTTACAGATTAAACTAAAGGAAATCTTTGAGACTCCTGCAGAGATCATCCTGATCCTGGAACTGGTGACTGGTGGGGAGCTTTTTGACAGGTATGTTCAGACATTAAACAGAAAATGTTTGATTATATAATGTGTTTGTGTCTGTGTTTATATGTGTCATTTCCTAGAAGCTCTAAGGAAAATTGACTTCGGACATTAAATAAAATGCAGTGGAAAATAAAATTCTTCTAAAAAGCTTTGTCTTGAAAAGATAATAATGGGTCAGAACTTGTCAGTTCGCTGGCCTCGAAACACTGACTCTGCTTTCTGTCTCCTCAGATGCAGCCAAACCTGCTGAGCTTCTCCAGCAATTTGGGGGGTTTTGCCTCCTAAATATACAAAGTTGTGAACTAGCAGAGAATTATACCGCAGAAAGAATGAACTCTATTGTTTTGTTACTTCAAGAAGTGACAATGCCCAGAAGAAACTAAATTACCATAAGCTGATGGCATTGTAGGTTTAAAAGAAAAGTTAAGTTGCCATAGTCCTACCAGACATGGGCTCATCTTCATTAGAGGGGAGAGATTGAGAAGGAGAGTCATTCATGCTTACCTAAGCCAGTGCTGAAATTGAACCCATGCTGTTGGCATCACTCTGCCTTACAAACCAGCTGTCCAGCTAACTGACTGCTTGATGCTATTATGTGGACATGATGTACAATTGTTATATTAACATTCCAAAGATGGTAAATGCTAGCAATATGGAGCAAGTATGATACAAGTTAAAATAGCAAAGTTATAAAATTTTCATTCTACTGTGGTTTTTAGAAAAGTCAGAGGCAGCACAAAGGCTAAATAATCCTTTCTCAACACTGCTCAAAGTTGTTATTGTCTAATAGCAAATTTGTCATCTAAGGAGTGGATCATATAACAGAGAAAAGCACATTTGAGCACCCATTATTTGATTAATTAAGGAGAATCTGCTAATCACTTAGAGGGAACTATAGGACCAAAATGTCTGGTCAGATTTGGAGACTAAAGCCTGCATTTTCACAATGATCGAGAGGGTTTCCAGCTTAGTCAAAATGGCACACAGCACTGACTCTGGAAGCCCCCACTGAGCTTTTTCGCTGGGGTTATGGAGGAGAATGGGGGTGGATTGTGGAATGCACATCTGTGGATTACAGAAGCAACTGCACATGCAAAAGTACAACTTACTTCAGTCAAATCCAGTTTCCATTAATGGGATATCCAAAACCCTATTGTGGGCTTTATACTTTTCAAAAGAAGAGTATCCTTTTTGGAGAGGTAAGGTATCTTTTCTAGATAAATCCAGTGACCTATTTAAGAAAAGTAAGGTGCCTTTGGGAAAGGTCATGCCCTTTTGGGTTGTTAAAATTAGACATGAATATGAATAAAAAGTGGGTAAATCTACAGGAACTGTCAAGTATTGCAACATTTAAATTTTATGCCCTTTGAATTATGTTTTTTTTAAAATGGGATGTGAGTTGACATGGATGCAGCATGGAGAGTGTGTAGGGGGATGTGTATGAGGGTTGGGGAGCCATTTTTTTTTGTTTATTGCTTATTTTTGTACTGCTGGGACAAAGCCCCAGAACATCAAGATGGGCATTCCAGGGGTCCCACACTCTGCACTCTGTGACAGTCTTGAAACTCTTTCCAACGGCAGTAAGCTGGATTGCTTCTGTCCCACCCAACACCATTTGTGACCTGTTTTTGCACCCTTCCCCAGGACTGGCTAAAGCTGACAGTGACCACAGCGTCTCAGTAAACAGGATGGTTAAGTGAGCTGATCCTTTTCCAAGCCACACTTATTTCGGGGGAAAAGGCAGGCAAAACTGACTTCAGGAAATTTGCTGCACTCTAAAGCTTGAGATTACACTATATGAATATCTATGTGTGCAACATATTGGATTGTCTTGAATAAAAAAAAGGTGGTGGCTTTATTCAAGTAACTTTACCGTTCAAACTAGTACACATACTGTAATCTCAAGATCTAAGTCTTTATAGTTAACTATATTCGGTGGTCTTCCTTTAAATATCTGTACTGAAGCTGCCTTATAGTATAAGATATCATCATGACTGCGTGCAATGCTCACAAAAATGTAAGGACTAAGCAAGAAAGCTCCAAAAGGAAACTTACAGAAAGAACACAGTTTTAGCCCTGTTTATTTGTTCATCAAGTTGATGTTAGCACTGAAAAATATTATACTCATTTTACTCATGTCAGCCACCCTGTTATATCAAGCTCTCCTAGTTCAATTATATAACTATGCTTGATGCAGAATTAAATCTTTCCACTTTACCACAATAATATGCCCCAGCTTTATCCTTGCCCTTTGAAGAATACCCTTCCCCACCACATTCTTGCCACCTTCCTACAGAAATCGACCTGTGATCTTTCTGATTTCAAATTGCCAAATTAATGATCATTTTGTGTGGACAGTTGCACAAACTCAGCCAGAAACCTTACAGACAGCAGAACAAGACTTTTAGTACAACAATGAAGATCTGAACCTTGATTCAAGAAGTGGAAAGGTCTGAGCCTGTGCAACCATTATCAGAAAGAATACCTTATTGGTGGGGTTGGAAAAACAAAACAAATACTTTGCTAAGTTGGTAATATTTTGTAACATTACCTCTTTAATATACAGGATTGTAGAGAAAGGATATTACAGTGAGAGGGATGCAGCTCATGCTGTTAAACAAATTCTGGAAGCTGTTGCGGTGAGTCATGTTAACCATCTTTCACTCTCAGTCAAATTCTTCCTCCCTCTTCTTCCCTCACCCACTTACTAACTTTTCTGTGTATGAAATAATTTTATCTGCAACATTTTGACCTGCAAAGTGAAAATCAACCACCTTGTTCTGAATCAGAATTCCACTCCTGTAGTGGGATTGACATTTTATGTTTTTTTGTTGGAATTCAGTTTACCTTAGCACTTGCAATGACACATACAAAATGCTGAGAATGTACTCCAGGATTAAATTTTATTTTTATGTATCCGGATTAGGTTTTATTTACTCTTAAATAAATAGGGATAAAAAGAGGAAAGCAATCCCACAACCCAGTTAAGTCACAATGACGCCTTATGAAATACACAGCAGTAGTGTTTTACACAAGCATGATGGACCAAGAGACTTCCTCCTGTGCAGTACAATTCAGTTATTCTATTACTGCAATCAGGAATATTGTTAATGTCACGACATATAATCCTAATTTCCATCAGTCAAAATGTGTAAACGCCATTGGGAATTATGTGTCCAGGGTTCAGAAATTGTACCAATACCTTGATTTCTTGTCAGTACTCTTAAAAATACTTTGAGGGATGCAATGCAACTCAATTAGCTGCTCCCCTTTTCCTTTAGACACTTGATTAAATGTAATAGGTGTCAGGATTGCTGAATCTTCTCAAGAATCAGGGCTTTAGCAGAGAAGCCATTGAGTTCAGCTTGCCAGAATCTATTAAAACACAGAAATCCTTCCAATTTTAAAATACAGTAGAAAAGTTATGAAGTTTTCTGAACAGGATTTTTAAGGATTCTGAGTAATGCATTATCCATTCTGGAGAGACATTCCATTATGATAATGACAGTTATTGAAGCTACACTTAAACACGTATGTGCTGTGTTTTTTTTTGCAACCACTAGACCTCTGAAATTTGTCTGATGATCCAGCTTTGGCAGTGGTGTTTACAAGTTGTGTCTAATTATTCCTTTATTTTTATTTCATTAGAACCAGACCAGGTTTTTCGATTGGTTTTGAGATGTCTAAGAGAGAACTCGGTGACAAGATTCAATTGTTCACTCTGCAGTGCTGGACAGAATTAGTATGAGGGGAGATTTTCTTTGCTTTGCACCACACTTATTGGTTTAGCTGAACACAGTGAATTCCAAAAAAATTTCAGCACACTGAGGTGGGGATTGAACCCAATGGATCTTTCTTCTATTAAATAAAAGACTTATTTTATATGTGCATGCACTACCTATTCAACATTTCAGTCTGTGCTGTACAATGAGTTCCAGAGTGGGCAAGATGACCAAGAAGGGGGCCAAGAGTAGACAAGAACGGGGAGGCGATAGCCTCATGGTATTATCGCTGGACTGTTGATCCAGAGACGCTTTGGGGACCCGGGTTCAAAGCCCACTATAGTAGATGGTAAAACTCGAATTCAATAAATGTCTGGAATTAAGAATCTAATGATGACCGTGAATCCATTGTCAATTGTCAGGAAAACCCATCTGGTTCACCAATGTCCTTTAGGGAAGGAAACTGCCATCCTTACCTGGTCTGGCCTACATGTAACTCCAGACCAACAGCAATGTGGTTGCCCTCTGGGCAATTAGGAATGGGCAATAAATGCTGCCTAGCCAGCAACATCCTCATCCTGTGAATGACTTAAAAAAATGTTTTAGGGCATGGAAGAACAGAAACAGTAATCGTAGGTGTCAAATTGTTTACAATATTTCCTGTTTTGGTAATTAAACATCTTTTCCCCCCTAAGATAAACAGGATCCATCTGGCTTTTGCTTCATTGGTTCTTTTATCATTTGTACAATTTTTAGCCTCGTGAATCCCTCCACAATACCAGATTATTTTAAAAATATCACTACTTTTTAATCCATGACAAGGTCCTAATGATCCTTTGGAAATGAAAGCAGCATTATCAGAAAGACAGCTTTACTATCTTATGTAACATACTACATATCCCTTATGCTGGAGTCTGATTAATTTGAAATTAAATAGAATTTGCCTGGATTAAGACTCCATCCAGCCACCCACCCACTGTATTTTTTCCTGTAATTATGTAATGAACTTGCAGTGACATTGCACTGTTCTTCCAGATATCCTAGTCTCCCTGCTGAATTTTAATAGCCTATAATTTAAGGATGTCTGCTACTTGCAAAATATAACCTGCAATGATGAGGCACAACAAAAGATCAACCTGTGTCTAACCTGTTTCTGTTCAGGCTGAACCACACAGAGAAACAAAAACTAATTATCTTTAGAGTGCCATGGACCAACTCAGTGTGAATGTCAGAGACTGGTTGGTGAATTCATTAGAACAGATTCATCTGTAGTCACGGACATGATCTGGCATCATGGAGTTACATCGAAATTATAGTGCTGTACACAAAACCTTGACTACACATTGCTGTCTGCACCAACTAAATAAAATGATGCATGTTGATATGTGCATTATTCTCTCCAAACTGAGAAATTTTGTTTAAAATCCCCACCATTCCCTCTTATGGTGGCTATCCATAGTATATTAGGAAGGTGGCACAGACCATGTGCCATTGTGATAGAAAACAGCTACAAAAGCAAAAAAAAAAACAAGGAACTGCGGATACCAGAAATCTGAATCAAAAACAGGAATTGCTACAGAAACTCAGCAGGTCTGGCAGAAACTATGGAGAGAAAGCAAAGTTTAACATTTCAGGACCGGTGATCCTTCTTCAGCTACAAAAGCGTTCCTTGAATTGTACAAATTATGCTGACACTCTAAGGCCATTCAACTAGCTGTGTGTACCTTGTCAGAATGCCATGACCTGTTATTTATTACCAAATTCTACTCCCCCATAACCTCTAGGAGTTTTGCCCTTTCTGTGAGCCATTCTTGCTAACCTACTGAGCAAGGCAATATGTTATTCCATTAATCAAATTAACATGACAGTCTCACCTCTTAAATGCATCCAGGTTTCCCATCTCAAAGCCAAATTGTTAAGGAAGTGCTGATTGAGTTTTAAATTCCTCAAAGACTTCATTACCTTAAAATCCCTCTGATCCATTTTTCCAAATAATTTGGATCATCAATGTATCAGGTGTGATTTAAGTATTAAGTATTGGAACAGTAAATTAACATAATGTGGAAAGAAAAGAAACAGAGGATGAAGATTTCCTCTGTGCTATTAAAAATTAACAAAATTCATTTTAAAATTCTTAAATAACACTTCATTTTGACACTCTTGTATCTCTATATACCACTGTATCCATTGACAGTCATCCTCACTGTCTGCAACTCCGCCAATTTCGGTGTTATTTATCCACAAACTTAACTAATCAGACCAACTACATTTTCCTCCAGATCATTTACATATATTATAAACAACAAAGGTCCCAGCAGTGATCCCTGTGGAACACTACTGAATACTGATCTCCATTCCGAAAAGCAACCTTCCACTGTTACTCTCTGTCTTCTATGATCAAGCCAGTTTTGTATCCATCTAGCCAGCTCACTCTGGATCCCATGAGACTCTGTACCAGCCTGCCATGAGGTACCTTATCAAATGCCTTACTAAAGTCCATGTAGACAACATCCACTGCCTTCCCTCATCAATCATTCTTATCACCTCCTCAAAAAACACAATAAATTTGGTTGAGACATGACCTTCCCCATACAAATCCATGCTAGCTATCATTAACAATTCCATTCAGTTTAAAACGTGAATAAATCCTGTCTCTCATTATCTTCTCCAACCGTTTCCCCACCAGTGACGTCAGGCTTACCAGCCTATAAGGACCTGGATTACCTCTGTTTCTCTTCTTAAACAAAGGAGCAACATCAGCCATTCTCCAGTTCTCTGGAACCTCACCTGAGACCAAAGAGGATGCAAAGATATCTGCTAAGGCACTAGCTATTTCCTCCCTTGCCTTCCACATATCCTGGAGTAAATCCCATCTGGCCCTGGGATACTTGTCTATCTTAATGTATTTCAAGACGCCCAAAACTTCCTTCTTTATTATCTTGACCTGCCCTAGAGTATTCAGACACCTTTCCCTAACCTCAATATCTCTTACGTCCCTCTCTTCAGTGAATACCGATGTAAAGTACTCATCAAGGATCTTACCCATTTCCTCTGGCTCCACACATAATCTCCCTCCTTTATCCTTGACTGGGCCTACTCTTTCCCTAATTACCCTCTTGTTCCTAATATATGCGTAAAATGCCTTGGGATTCTCCTTAACACTGTTGGCCAAGGACATTTCGTAGCCCATTTTAGTCCTCTTAACTCCCCATTTGAGTTCCTTCCTACTTTCTCTGTATTCTTAATATAGAATATAATCCCTACAGTGTGGAAACAGGCCATGTGGCCCATTGAGTCCACATCAACCCTCCAAAGAGCATCCCATCCAGACCCATCCCCCCTACCCTATCCCCTGTAACCCTGAATTTCCCATGGCTAATCCACCTAGCCTTCACATCCCTGGACACTATGGGCAATTTAGCATGACCAATCCACCTAACCTGCACATCTTTGGACTGTGGGAAGAAATTGGAGCACCGGAGGAAACCCATATGGACAGGTGGAGAATGTACAAATGTCACATTGTCTCCTGAGGATGGAATTGAATGAAGGTCACTGGTGCTGTGAGGCAGTAGTGCTAACCACTGAGCCACGGTGCCATCCATCAATCCTGATTCCTGACTGGGAATCAAAGCCGGGCCGTGGTGATGAAAGTGCCAAATTCCAATCACTAGACCAGCAGGAATGAACCTTCAAGGACTTTGTTTGTTTTTAGTTGCCTAGACCTTAGGAATGCTTCGATTTTATTAACTAAGCTGGTAATTTCTCCTGTCATCCAAGGTTCCCAAATCCTGTCATTCCTGTCCTTTTTCACAAGGAACATGCCTGTCCTGCACTCTCATCAACTGGTCTTTAAAAGATTCCCACATGTCAGATGTAGATTTACCCTCAAACAGCTGCTTCCAATCCAGATTCTCCAATTTTTACCTAAATCGGTTATTGTTGGCCATCCCCCCAATTTAACATCTTCATTCGAGGCCTATTCTTGGTCTTATCTGTAATTATCCAGAAACATGCAGATTTATGATCACTATTCCGTAAATGCTTCCCAATTAAAATTTAGATCACGTGGCCGGGCTCAATTTCCAATACCAGGTCCAGTATGGCCCACTCTCTCAATGGACAATCGCATACTGTTTCAAAAACAGTTTCCTGGACCCACTAACAAATTGCTCCCCATCCAAACCCCTGGCACTAAGGGAGTCCCAGTCAATATAGGCCAAGTTAAAATCACCCACCATAACAATTGTTATTTTTACATCTTTCCAGAATCTGATGACATGTCTCTTTCTCTATTTCCTGCTGGCAGCTGGGAGGTCTGTAGTACAATCCCAGCATTGTGATTGCACCTTTCCTACTCCTGAGCTCTACCCATAATGTCTCGCTGCAAGATCTCTCCAGGGTGTCCTCCCTCAGCACAGCTATGATATGCTCCCTGAACAGAATTGCAACTCCCCCACCTCTTTCGCTGCTGTCTCTGTCATGTCTAAAACATCAATATCCCAGAATGTAAAGCTACCATTTCATATTTACAATACAGCAAATGTTATTCATACATCCATCATCCCCAAAGTTGTTATCTCCAAAACCTTTGAGAGCCCAATAGAACAGCGGGCAATTGACTTGGTTTTCATTAACCATTTCAAATGCAATTAATTCTGGAGTTTGGGTTCAAAGAGCTCGGTAGTTGTTACTTGCTTGTCCTTTACCTGGTTGGAATTTGTATCCAACCTTAGGTAAGAAGACTAACAGGAACCGGGATTTTGGGTCATTTTATATGAATCTGGAAGGATCTAACAGGGTTAACAGTTAAGTGAATGCATAAGCAACATCTGCTGTCATGACCACTTGATAGGAAAGTACATTAGCATTTTGTGGGGGACAGATCTGAGACCAGGTCCTCCCAAAAGTCTTTGTAGTAATGTAGAGCACATTCTTATAACCTGTAACTAGTTGCAGAGATACGACAAACTACATCTCATTTATTCAGACAAGACTGTTCATGTTCAACCAGAACATGGCTATCCTCATTTACACTAGACTATGCAGGCCCTGGAGAAACATATACCTATAAGGGTATTAATGGAATCACTTAAAACATGGTTAGCAGTGATGGCGGTCAGAAAACATACTTTCACTTCACCATACAATATGGTGATCTGACAACAGATCTGCCTGCTCATACGGCTTGATGAAGATCATTAGATCGAGATATGAAGACCTAATGAATCGTGGAGAAGAAAATTTAGGGCAATACTCAACACAGAAGAACACTTCAAAGAATGAAAGGAAGCATTTATGATGTGGTAAGAGCGGAGCTGGAAAAGAAGAAATCAGCTCTGAAGCAGTGGTACAGGCTGCATCTTGAGGCAGTGATCTGTGGGAACAGTCCCACACCCAAGTCCAACAATACTCAAGACACTTGACTCCATCCAGGACAAAGCATCCCACTTGACTGGCTCCACATCCTCCATTAACACTCAGTAACGGAAGCGTTTGTACCTTCTACAATATGAACTGCAGAAATTCACTAAGACTCCTTAGTCAGTATCTTCCATACCCATGACTACCACAGAGAGGAACAAGGTCAGTAGACACTTTTGAAAACAGCACCTGCAAGTTCCCATCCAAGCCACTCACCATCCTGACTTGGAAATATATTGCCATTCCTTCAATGCCGCTGGATCAAAATCCTGGAATTTCCTCCCTAACAGCACTGTGGAATACCTACAGCATATGGACTGCAGATAAATCTGTGTGAGTCTCAAATTCCACCTCCAATAACCTTAGATTCTTGATAGACAAAGGAATAAATCTATGTCCACTTTTTAAAAAACACTTAATGGTCTTCTCTCCACTATCTTCTGAGGTAGAGCATTCTAAAGTCTTACAATTGTCTAAGAGAAAACATTTATCTTCATCTCTGTCCTAAAAGGGCAACATCTATTTTTCAACAATGTTCCTAGTTCTGGACTGACTCTCAAGAATCATAGAATCCCTACAGTGTGGAACCAGGCCATTCAACCCATCGAAGAGCATCCCACCTAGACCCACCCACCTACTCTATCCCTGTATCTCTGTATTTCCCATGGCTAATCCAACTAGCCTGCACATCCCTGGACACTATTAGGAACTTAACATGGCCAGTTGACCAAACCTGCAAATTTTTGGACTGGAAACATCTTTTCCCACATCCAACTTGTCAAAGCACTTCAGAATCTTATAAGCTTCAATCAAGTCATCCCTCACTCTTCTAACCTCAAGTGAAAACAAGCTTAGTATGTCCAACCTATCCTCATAAGACAGCTCACTCATTCCAACTCCAACGCATTTACATCCTTTTCTTAAAGGCAAATTTCTGATGTCAGTGAGTTATCAGTTTGACACTTGTAGAGCTTCCAGGTCAAGCCATTTCCTTAAAATAAGTGAAAAACCAGTCCAGAAGGAATACATTTTGGGGGAAGAAATTCATGTATTTGAAAGCCAAGTGTAGATGCAGTCAAAAGGACTGGCTGAAACGTCCATCGACTCTTCAAATTGTTCTTTTTTTAAATGAGCAGGTCAGTTTCAAGATGGTGGCCTTTTATCCTTGACTTTTTTTAGGCTATGATCTGGAATACCTGTGAATTCTACTTATTCTATTTTAGTGATTTGGACTTTTTTGAACTTTCAGCTGGTTTTGGATACAGGAGGTGGGAAAATTTGTGACTTCCAGAGGCTGACTCAATTCTTATTATCTACCCCTTTTAACCACATCAGACAGGAAAGCAAATTTTTCACCATCCTCATCCCCAATTGGAAATCCAGTGATTTGTTTTTCAAGTTAGAGACCTGGTGTTATCAAAAGCGGCCTTACTTTCCTCCACTCACAGCCATTGTCTGCTGGATTACACCTAAGTATGCCCAGCATAGGTATGCATGGATCCTGTACCTCCTTTTGCAATATGCATATGTGTAATTTTGTGTGATAAAAATAATGCTGTCCATGGTTAAACAGTTTCCCCAACATTTGCAGTCTACACTTCCATATGATGATTAGGTATTTGGGTACTTTATGTTACTGAGTGACTGTATTTCAGAATTAATTCATTGAGTAGAATCTTGTTGGTGGCATGGGAATTGTCTACCAGCTGTAAAGCTGGCGATAGACCTGCACCACATCTTCAGAGGAAGGCCCACCAGATTGTCTGTCAATCTGCTACAGTTCTAAGACAACCCATAGGCCTTCTTCCATAATCAAGTCCCTGAGGGCAGAAGTCACTCATGGAAGAAGCTGCTCACCAATCAGAGGCCAACAGCCTCTTCACATTGAAGGGCTTGGCTGCTACCAGTCAGCAATCTCTCCAAGGATCCAGGAGAAAGGTAGGTGATTTGTGGAGCAAGTGTGTAATGTCTACGACAAGAGTCATAGGGAGGCAGGAGAATCAGAAGCAAGGGAAGGCTGGTGGATCTCAGCAGCCACCTTCATGCCCTGGGTCTATACAGCTGATCAGGCTCTGAGTGCCTTTGAATGACTCCCCCACACTGTCCCATCCCAGCCCCAGCCAACAAACAGCACAATCTCTTTTGCCTCCAGGAAAGTCGGTTCTTGACAAACTGGCTTGCAGCTCGGTTAATCCCAGGGTCAATGGTCTGAAGCTCTTGCATTGCCCTTAA
>NC_063360.1:29862369-29876362 GCF_021869965.1 Rhincodon typus | reverse complement strand
ACACCTTGTTATCTCAGATTGTCCAGCATCTGCAGTTCCTACTATCCCTTATCATTTCATACTTTATTTTCCCCGAAGAATGGTTTGACATCTGAGATGATGGGCTAAGGTTTGGAGAGAGGCCAAGGTAATAACATCTAGAAGCAACAGTTGGATGACATCCTGTTTGGCTGTGAGATCTTTGAGTGGAAGAAAAAAGGGAGTTAGTGTAAGGATTGCATGGTTCATATAGGGTTGCTGGGGAACTGCTCTACATACAGTCAATCTGTTTGAATCTGACAGCAATTCCTAATATTGCTAATTTTGTCACCAAAATCCCTCCTGCCCACTGACAAATTAAGACACAGAACCCCTCTAAATGCTTAGGAGTGTCTTGGTTCACCTTGTGTCTGCTTGTATGTTCTTGAGTCTGTCAGTCTGCCCTTGAGGCAGAGACCTATTGTAAACGAGCATTCAGGCTGAACAGAAATATCCTACATAAATGTCTTTAATATATAATAATGAACAGAGCAGTAAATTGGTCATTCAGCTGGCATTGAAGCTTGAATATATGCTAGTTCTAAAATGTTGGTAAAATGATATCACCGGAAACAAGAATACTACAGTTTATAGAATTCCAATGTTTTGAATTGCTTCCCAGTCAATTCTATTGTATAGAATTCTCAATCTGAGTGCACCACTTAAAATGTGTAAACCTGATCCACTGATATGATGCATGTTTTCATTACTCAGCATGCCATCATTTAGTCCAGTCCCATTCGTTTCTCGTACTCTTAATTATGACAGGATCGTATTTTGTACAATAACGTGTTTAATTTAGATTCAGCACGAGTGATTAAGCTGACTCTGACACAAACCTTGTGTTTCAGATTGAGCATTTTATTGATGCAGTCAATAGACATCCTAATTAAAGTAGGGAGCAATCTGAGAAGATCTTTTCTTAGGGCAAACTGGTTAGCATATCACTTTCTGTCTCTGTGATGGAGCGGTGGTTTTTCCTTTCTCACCGGTAAAGCATTTGTTGTTGCCGGAGTCTGTGCTGTGTCCACCAGCTGGCTCCCACCCCTGCTTTTGGGTAAATGTCACTTAGCCTATGTGTTGCCTTGATGTACACAAACATGCACACAAGTATGTGCTGGGGCTCAGCTGAATGCAAGGGTCATCCTGCCAAAATGAGATCTTGGGGACTCTTGGTTTAGTTACAATGCAAAATCATTGGAGGAACTTGAGGATACAATATTTAATATTGATTTAGTGGATTTTTATATTGGAACATCATGTCGATGAACTACTCAATTGACCTGGGATTGCTATTGTTCACAGTTTAGCAGGCCAATGTCTAACCTTTTCACAGCATACAAACTGCACACCCATCTTTATTAGTCAGGTGAGGACAGAATCGAGTTTAGCTGTGTTGCCCTTTACATTCAAATTGGTCACAGATACAGACTAAGGCATGAAGAATTTACTTGGGCAAGTCCCTGGGGGAGTTGATTGTGAAGCATTGATAGTGGTCATGAAATTGGGTACTTGGCATTGGGTTCACAAGAGCCCATTAGCTGATTGATGACATTAAACAATTCCTTCCCTTTCAAGCAGTGGAGATGAGGACATGTGTTTTTTCTAAAAATGTCTGAAATCGAAGATTGCCTTAAAGTGCTCATTTGATTGTTCACCTTTGGTATTTTCAATCTTCTCAGTTAAAAGCAGCGCCATTTAAAGGCAATCTGGACACTCGAATGCTATTTACAACCACCTTTTCACTTCTGAGTGAATTCACTGAGGGAATTTTTCAAAGTCTCTTAGCTATTATTGTTACATTTATTGGCTAGTTTATGTTGCTATTTTTAGCATTCACAATATTTTTAACTGCCTATCTCTGAAATGTTGTTCCTTAACTCTGTTTATTTAAAGGATTTTGATATTCTCATTCTCGTTCATTATGGACAATTAAGTTTACCCGCATTAAAACTATCATTAAGAGTAACATCTAGATGATGAATGTGGCTATTAGCTATCATCAGTGATTGGAATGAGTAATAAAAATTTCATTCTACTGTTGTCCTTACCCAAAGTGACCCACTCTCGGGTTTAGTGCCACAAGCAGGCTGTTTACTGTCTCACCCAAGAGACCAATTTCCATCACTGGACATAAGGAATGAGTGGAGCTCCTTTGTCGAGACCTGGTCCAAGTCCACGTTTGACCCTTGTCTGAGGTTTGCACTCCTTTGCTAAACAGCAGTAGGGGTAGAGAGCTCACTGGGTTCCCCTTTTCCCTCAAATAATTCCCTGGTTGTAAAGTGCTTTGGAACATCCTAAGGACAAGTGAAAATGTTCAATTACAAATGTAAGCTTTTGTTTCTTTCCCATCCCCTTGCTCCATGATCAATGTCATGCTTATATCTGGAATTCCATTCCTATTCCTACCCATCTCGTATCTCTCCAGAATTTTTCAACATTCCCTCAACGTTTATTTCCCTGACAATGCCTTAGGATGGTTCATCTCACTGTTCTCCTGGCTCTTCCCTGGGGCACGGTTGAGACATTTTTTGTCATGTTACTGCTAATATATAAGTGCACATTTTTGTTCTTCATGTGCAAAAAGCATCAAATAACCTCCTAGCTTTATGAGCAATCATCACTTTATGTGGATTTAGGCTCAACCCACTTTTGTCCAAATGAAATGGAACTTCAAGTTGTGAGCAAGGATTTGGTCAGTTTTGACTGTGTTCTATTTCCAGAAAAAAAAACTTGTTTTTATATTGCGCCCAAAATAAAACATCCCAAAGTGCTGCACAGCCAGTGACTTATTGCTGAAGGGTAATCAAATCCAATTGTACACAGCAAGGTCTCACAAGTAGCAAATAAATCAATTACAACAGTTAAACTCTTACTTCTGGTGGGTGTTGGTCGATTGATAACTGTTGGCCAGGTCACCTGGGTAAGTTCCCTTGTTTATCTTCGATTTAACATCTCATCCAATGCGTTTCACTGACCTAAGCAATACATTTGCTTAATACCTTGTTTAGGGACTGGAATTGTTGTGACTTGAGAATGGAACCAACCAGGGCTCTGTGACAGGATTTCCAAATGCAAGGAACATCGCCCATCTGCATCTGATTCAAAATCCTGTCTTTAAAGTTCCCTTACACAGCTCAGATCAAAAGCTTTGTTTAATATGCAGGAAAACAGAATTACTCAAAACAGGAAGCGCAACAAGCTTTGTGTGTTCATCACATAATCAGTTCATAAAAGACAATTTTTCCCTCCTGCCATTGACAACACTAATCTTCAAAAGGATACAGCCAGTTTGATTGAATAACTGCAGCATTTTTTGATAGTTTAATAACTTCGGTGACAGATTTCATTGGGTGTTTGTTTTTGGCAGCCTTTTGTAACTTAACATTTTTAAACCATGTCTCTGTTAGCATGTGGCATCTGAATACTTGAGGGCTTCATGTGGTTTTAGCTGTGTGCATTGATATCAGAAGCTTCATATTTTGGGGGAGGGGGTGTTAGGGAATCCTTTTTAAAAGCCTTACTCGTTGACTGATTATATCTGTTATTAAATATGTAAGAAATCACAAGGGAATTTTAGCAGCACAGGAAATTATTGCCATCTCTCTTACATGTCCAATAAAAATATTGAGCTAATGCAGCTGTTTTAGCTGACTAAATGCTTCTTTCGAAGTGCAGAAATTATAACTCCCTTGTACCCCCCACCCCCCCCTCACCTACAAACCCTATGTTTTATACATTGGTCTTGAAGTAATGGATGGACCCTAATGATGTTATGCCACAGCTTAAGGAATAGCCTATTTTCAAAACCGCTGCTTTTATGTTTTCAAAGATAGGATGGCCAAGGTGTTAGCAATGGGGAATGCTTCATTGAGATTCATGAACTAGTCATATTACTGTGTATGTGGATGAGCCTGTCCTAACAGATTCGCAAAGTCATAATGGTAAGGTCATCTGCTTCAATAGGAATATATGAACATTAGTTCATTATTGTATATTTAAATACTGTAAAGGTTTTACCATCTTTGAGCCTTTTGAGCCATAACTCCTTTAAAGTAAGCGTACAAACAAGGATCAGGAGTATGCAATTCAGCCCCTCCCACTTACCCTGCCATTTAATAAGATCTTTGCTCATCTGATTGTAACTGCAACCCCACATTCCTGTTTACATACAGTGACCTTTCACCTCCTTACTTCACAATAATTTATCCAACTCTGCCTGTAAGAAAACTCAATGACTCTGTTTCCACTAACTCTTGAGGAAGACTATTCCAAAACTCATGACCCTCAGAGAGAAAAAAACTCCACCACAACTCTGTTTTAATTCAGCAACTCTGATTTTTAAATTTAAATCTAGATTATCCTATTAGAGAAAACATCCACTCCCTTTGGCCTATAGTGCCTACGTTGGCTCTTCGAAAGGGTGACCTCCATAATTCTGCAAATTTCTCCCCTTCACGTTTTTAGCAAAATGAAAGCCTTTATGTAATATTTTAAAAAAACAAAATTAATATCCAACTTATTTTACAATTCAGAAAGTACAACTGGTATTTGGCATGTTTTGCATAGCTAACCGACTAATTGAAACTCAAAAGCTCAGATGGTCAAGTTTGATACTTGGGTGGACATTCAGTGATTGTTACATTTTAACTGTTTGAGATTATATGTAAAAGACACATTTATGTTGTTTGTCCCACAAAGCAACCTTTTAAGTATATCCTGCTCCAATGATCATGAGTCTTGGTTGGAAACCCTGCACACATCTTCTGCATTCAAACCCATCTGCTTTGGACCCTTCCCCGAATCGAAATTTCTACCAAAAACGCCAAATAAGTCAACTGGCCGTCTAGCTGTGGGAAACATGAGTATGCATTCACGCTCTACAGCAGCAGCCACCATTCCATTCCTAAGTGATTAATGCTTGTACTAGAAACGGTATGCATTCAGACACAGGACCCTGTTCTTTGTAGGCAAAAGGAATTTGTCCGTACATTGGACTTTTTACATTGAGGAAAGGGTTAACGAGACTGCAAGTCATTGCTATATTCAAAATGGCAATGCTCAGAGTTTACCTGTTCTCTGAGTTTCGTCAGCTAACTTAGATTGGCACAGAGACGCAGCACAAACTGTCAATCATAGTCCAACCACTCAGCTCTCCTGTCTCTTGCTATATAAATTGTACTTTGCTTTCTAAGTTTGTAGTTCCTAGCGCCGCAGTCCGGATAAGAGCAAGTTGAAAAGTTTTGACTTCATGTCTCTTCTTGACAATATTAGAATGTGAAATTGCTTATGGAAGAGTTACCTGGCAATGCATCATGGGGGATTAAGCTCGAGGGGTGAAACGGGCTACTCCTCTTCTTATTTTGTTGAGTGTGTGATGTGAATGCAAGCCTTAATTCTTTTTAAGGGCCCTGCTGACTGTGAAATCAACCATGAAGGATGGTTTATTGTTTTGCGGTATTGCTAAGGAACCGCTATGAAAGCGGAATTGGTTAATTCAAGGTCATAAGTTTCAGGATTGCTCATGAAACTTAATAAAAATTATGCTGAAAGCGTGGAATTACTGGGGAAATCTAAACATGTATTCAGTGACAAGGATCAGTCTTATGTTTCATTTTCCTTGTATTTCTGATACTTTATCTCAAAATCTCAAGCACTGACTCTTTTTTCTGCTGTTGGCCATGGATGCCCTTTTCACTCTTTCTCTACCCATCTTTACATGACATGTGAGAATGATCATAAAAAGAAGAATTAATTTTATTAAAATTCAAAAATTTTCTGGAATAAGTCATGTGAAACGATTGGAGGTGGAGAAGGTGTTAAATGAGAAGTAAGTCAAAATACATTGCAATCTATTTAGTTAACCAGAAAAGAAATTTTGCAAAATGGCCATTTCACAGAGTTAGTACTCACTAATGTCTTTTAGCCTCAGAAAGTCTTGTAAATAGATTCAAAAATTTACATTTATATAGCTGCTTTAACATTGTAAAATATCCAAAGTTACTTCATTCCATTGTACTTGGATAAAAATTGACATAAGCCAAAGGAGACATTAGGACAGCTAACCAAACGCATGGCCAAAGAAGCAGTTAAGTAAACATTTTAACATGCCATTGTAAATAAAGTGTTTTTTCATTTATTGTTTCTCTCTTCATCTCCCTGCTGGGCTTCTCTACTTTTGGGCTACCCTTTGTAAGCCTGAGGTCATCAGAAACTTTGCTAGCCATGTCTCAACTCGCAGCAAGTTCCTGCACCCGTTGACCTAATTTGGCTCCTAGTTGTGTCATGTATTGAGTTTAAAATTCCCTTCTTCAAATCACTCCATGGACTCGCCACTTCCTGTCTCTGTGACTTACCCAAGCTCCCCAAACCTCCTGGTTATTTGTTCTGCTCTAGTTCTGACTTCTTGAACACTTTGCTATGGTGGCCAAGTCACTGGGTATATTCAAAAAAAGAGATTCATAGTCTTTTAGATTTTAAAGGCATGATAGGCTTTGGGAAAAATGCGAGGATATGCTGTTGAGATAGAGGATCAACCATGATCCTGTTGAATGGCGGAGCAGAACTGAAGGGCCGAATGACTTACTCCTGCTCTTAGTTTCTATGGTTTTATTCCCAATTTTAAAATCTCCATCATTGATGGCCGCAACTTCTGTTTTCTGCCCATAGGATCTGGAGTACTGTCCCTAAACCTCTCCACCTCTCTATCTCACTTTCCTTTTTTAAGACATTCGTCAAAACCCACCACCTTGACCAAATGTTTGGTCACAAGACCTAATATCTCCTCAGCTGTGTATGTTTTTGACACTCCTGTGAACCACTTGGCACATTTAGCACAATTGCACTGTGAATAAATGAGTCAATAAAATTACAGTGAAGTTATTAGGAACAATACAACCAAACGATAAGATGCATCAGAAGTGAGTCTCTGGTTTTCTTTAAATACGTCTATGACTATTATTCTTCCAAATTAGTTTGAGATTATCAGATAGCACCCGTTGTTTCTACTGGAACAATATGCATAATATAATTGAGCAATAGGCTTTTGATAACATGATGTGGCAGCTGATTGAACCCAAACTTCTCCCGACTGCTAAGTCAGACACGGAGTTCAATGACATGCAGCAAGAGGAAGGATGCAGAATGGTTTAAAGAAAACGGCACTTTTGATCAGTTTTAGTGTATCCTTGAAATTCCATGTGAGCAAAATACTAAATTTGCAGCGGTGTTCTGTCACATAAGCATAGAAGCATAAAAACATGAAAGCAGCTGTGACTGCTTTGGCTTCAACAACAGTTTGTCACTGGATAGCAGCTTTTAAAGTAGTAAAATTTTCCAAGGCATTACAATAAGGCTCTCATCACAAAATTGACACCAAACCATATAAGGTTATTATGCGGACCTGTTGCCTGGACCTCAGGGGTAAAGTTATGAAGAGAGATTACAAATTAGGACTGCTTTCTCTATAATTTAGAAGGTTAAGGGCTGATCTGATTGAAGTCTTCAAGATATGAACAGGAAAAGAGATGATAGATGAAAATTGACTATTTCTACTGGTTGAGGATTCTAGAACTAGGGGACATAGTCTACAAATTGAGCCCATTCTGTTCAGGAGAGATGTTAGGAAGCACTTCTACATGGTAAAGGTTTTAAACTCTTCCACAAATGATAGTTGATGCTAGATCAGTTGTTAATTTTAAAGCTGAGATAGATAATTTTTTGTTCAGCAAAGGTATTGAGGGATTATGGTCTAAAGGCAGGTATGTGGAGTTAAGCCACAGATCAGCCATGATCTCTGTGAATGGCAGAACAGTCTTGCGGGCTGAATGGCCTACTCCTGTTCCTATGACACATGAAAAGCTGGGTCAAAGAGGACAGTTTTAAGGAGTGTCTTAGAGGAGTGGAGAAACTTTAAAATAGGTTACTATTACTCTTTGTCGAAACATGTTGCTCTCTGCCTGGAATGCTGCAGGGTCAATAATGAATCCTTTGAAACGGAAAACTTGCTTTTATTAATGAGGGCTTATGAAAACTTTACTGCAATCAGTTTGGACAGACTTACGATGCAAATTCAGTAATGGATTCCATACATGCAGCGTTTACCTTTTGGATGATTGCAAATGTTCCCAAGGTATTATTTTGAGGAAGTTCCCAATGGTGCCCTGGACAGTGTCAATCCCTCAATGCAGACAATATCTGGTTGCTATCCCACTGTTGTTTGTGGGAGCTTGCTGTGTACAACCTAGCTACTTTGTTTCCTACAGCACATCAATGACAACACTTTAAAAGTAATTTGTTGGTTGTGAAGCACTTTAAAATACCCTGAGGTCATGTAAGGTGCTATGTAAGTAAATGTCTTTCTTTATTCAAAACCATGAGTGATTGATCCCAACTGAATGTGTGGTTGCAATATTTGCTGATGACCTAAAGATCAGTAGGAAAGCAAGTTGTGAAGAGGGTATGAGGAGGTTACAAAACAATATTAGGGGCCAGTTAGCTTGATAGTTGGTGGGTGATGCCAGCAGCATGAGTTCAATTCCTGCACCAGCTGTGGTTACCATGAAAGATTTTCCTACTTAACCTGTCCCCTTGCCTGATGCATGCTGACCCTCAGGTTAATTGACCACCAGTTGTCTCTCCCTTTTATAAGAGAGCAGCCCCATGGCCTCGTAGGACTATGATAACTTTATGAAAAAGATATTGATAGATTAAGTAAGTGGGTGAAAATACAAAATTTTGTCAATTTTGGCAGGAGGAATAAAAAAAAGTGAATTACCTAGATGGCAGAGCTCTGAAATGCAGATGGATTTGGGTGTCCTTATGCATGAAGCATCAAAGGTTGGTATGCAGGTACAGCAAGTGATTAGGATAATGAGGGGAATTAAATACAAAAGGAGGAAGGTGATGCTTCAGTTACACAGGGCACTGGTGAGACTGTTCTGTGCACAATAGTTGTCACCTTAAATAATAGGGGATGTACATATGCTGGAGGAAGTTCAGAGAAGGTCCACTAGACCAATAAGTGGGTTGTCTTGGGAGGAAAGGTAGAACAGGCTAGGCTGAATCCACTGGAATTTACAAGATCATGAGATGAATTGACTGAAATATATCAGATCCTGAGGGGTTTTGACAGGCTAGATTTGGAGAGGACGTGTCCTGTTCTGGGAGAGTCTAAAAAATCAGGGGTTGCCTATGTAAAACTGAGATTAGTGAATTTCTTTCTCCAAGGTTCATAAGTCTTTGGAACTCTCTTGCTGAAAAGCTGATAGAAACAGAGACCATGAATAATTTTAAGACAGAGGTAGATAGATTCTTGTTCAGTGAGAAGGTGAAAGATTATCAGGGGTAGGCAGGAAATGTGGATTTTAAGTTGCAATCAGATCAACCATGATCTCATTGAATGGTAGAACACGCTTGAAGGGCTCAATGGTCTACACTTGCTTCTGATTCATAGTTTTTCTGGATTCACAGAAACATATCATGTGAAGAAAAAAGGGTGCAATTGTAATTAATTTATAAATCCTGCTATTTTGATGTGGCTCCCACCGGCAAATGTGGTGGTCAATGTAGAACTTAACATTTTGGAATAAAACTGCATTGAGCAACAATATTTATCATAAAAATTGGAACGCCAGCATAAAAATAGCAGCACATAAACCCTGCCAAAGCAACCTACTATCAGAATGATGAGAGGACTATGAAGTGATGTGCCACTGCCTTGTATAAAAAACTAAGATTTCAAAGAACATTTACAGTTTCCTCATCAAGTATCAATTCTACCTGCATGCCTTCCAGCATGCTGTTCCAGAAATAGATAGACTCTTAGATGTGTACAGCACTGACAGAGATCATTCAGTCCATAATGTCCATGCCAATCAACAAAGGTCTGGCTACACTTTCTATTTTCTAGCTCATGCCCCATAGACCTGGAGGCTATGGCAACACAAGTGAGTATCTAAATACTGCTTCCATGTTATGAGAGTTTCTGACTTATCCACCCTTTCAGGCAGTGAGCTCTTAAACCCCCCAAAAAATTCTCAACAGTCTTCTTAGCCTTCTACCTCTTATCTTAGGCCTGTGCCCCCAGTAATTGACTCATTAACTCATTGAATAGTGTCTTCCTAACATTCTGTATATGCCTCCCAGGTCCCCTCTCAATCTTCAGTCATCCGAGATAAACAACACTAGCCTGTCCAATCTTTCCCCTCAGCATTCTGGTAAATCTATATTTTATAGCATGTGTGCAATGCCACATAGTTGACAGTGAAAGCATGTCTAGATCTACAATATAGAACATGCTTTCTTGTCAATATTTAACATTGTAAATTTTTATGTCAACAATTTCATGATTTAATTTGACTCAAGAGCAGTCACATAATTATGTTTTCTTTGTCAGTAGGCAGCATGTTACAATTGTTTGTGTTGAATATCTTCCATGTTGTATGTGCGTGTTTGAGAGTGCTACAGGTAGTTTTGAACGACGATGCAGTGTTGACAAGAACACTGGGAAAATCCCTAGTCTTTGTTAAATAACATTGAAGAATCCCCTAAAATAACAGGCAGGTCCTTGTTTATCATTTTCACCTTAATGCCAATATATCTGACATTGCAACACCACCTGTGGTGTGTGTGCTTAAATGTGTGTGTACATATGTATATCTTTGTGCGTGCGTGTGTGAGCGCGCACGTGTGTGTTGTGTATATACAATTTGTGTATCTGTATGAATGTTGCTACAATAGAGTAGTTCATCACCTAAACTATTTCACTGGGTTACTGTTTAGCAGTCATTTTTCAGGCTTTTATTATCCTTCATATTCAGCGCACTCTCACTATATTAGTATTCCAGAGTGGGGAGGATCATAGGTTAAGCAATACTGTAGATGTCCTCCACAAAAGTGCGCACTCAAAATATTGCCGCTCATGACTAATCGCCTTGTAAAGGAATCTAAATTAACTTATTAGTGTGAGTGCATGCACAAATGTAGCAGTATTTCTTCCCTTCTGTTCGCTGATAATGTTATATGTCATGAGTCAGCCAAAACACTTTAAGCAGCTCCAGAAACCATCTGTCAGTCTCCCCCAGTTCAATTGTAGCCTTGGATCTGATGTCTCTCCTATAGCTCACCTTTAGATAACAGATAGATGGGAAGAGTAAAGACCCACTTTCGATCCCTGGCAGTAACTGAATGAGTCGTGTGAGGAGGTAAAATGCTGATACTGTGGCATGTGTTTTGGCAATGTTCCTTTAGCACTCTGCACCTTTTCACCCAGGTACAACAGTAGCAGTATGTGACACCTTCTCAATAAGGCAAGTGTCCCATGCAAGTGTCGGTGTTGGCTAATTCCTTTTAAACCTTGTTCCATTTCACTTTTTGTTGGGCAGCATTATACCGTCACCGTGATGGTGGAATTGCACCATTCCAATGGAGAAGTGCAGCTCTGCTTTCTCTGATCAAAGGACAGTACAATCTGGTTGTGTGACACCATCCTCCTACAGAGGTTGGTTGGCTGGCTGGCTTGTGATAGAGTGCTGTCAACAGCATGGGTTCAATTCCCATACTGGCAGCAATTACCATGAAGGTCTCTCCTTCTCAATATCTTCACCTCACCTGAGGCATGGCGAACCTCAAGTTGAATCACCACTGCTCATCTCTTTCTAATGAGATAGCCTTATAGTCCGGTGTGACTATGGTGACTATATCTTATTTACTTTGTGGTTCTGACAAACACCTCCAAAATTGGCTGCCGCTAAAATGGTAGAGAGACCATTAAGTGCTCGCTTCTTTTGTTAGAAGATGCAAGCATATGAAAAATGGAAGACTACAAAAGACATACTGATCCATAGAGATTGTCCCATACTATTGTGAAGTTTAGGGGAACATCATGCGTAGCTATCCACTTCACCCAGAGCCATGTGATTACCTGAAAAGGGCTAAAAAATTCTAGGCCAATTAATTTTGGAAAATAGCTGGAATCTTCCTCTCCTTAAGCATTCAAGGCAAGTCCAGCTGACCTCTCTGGCTCTTTGTAATATTATACAATACCACCCTCATAGACACGGTCGTCCTTGACTCCATCCCTTATCCAGAAATAGGTCCATCTTCTACTTGAAAGAATTCAGTGAATTAGCATTCACTGAACAAGACAGGAGCCTCTTCTGCATGTCCACGGTTTAAATGGAGAAAGAAGAACCTATCTATCTCTAAACTGTAGTCATGACCAACTGGTTAAACTGATGTATTAGGAAATACCATGGGGTTTCCCCACACTGGTTCCTGCTGACTGTGTTTGGCAGCATTAGACTGGTTCCTTTGCCTACCAAGAATTTAAGGGTATTGGAGTTTAAGGGACTATGGAACATAAATGGCGGTGATCCTCTTGAATGACAGAGCAGGTTCACTGGACAACTGGTCTGCTTCTGCTCCTAATTTGTATGTTTCAATTTGAATAACCTTTGAGTTGCCATTGGGCAATTGAGATTATCAGGTTGCCCAAAATTCTGCTGCATTTCATGATTGATGAACATCACTTTCCAGTCAATGTGGAATCTTCTCCTCGTTCCTGCTCCAACTATAACCTGCCAATAAATGTTCCACAGTTGGCTGCTTGACACAAAACTACTTTGTTAGTCAGCACACAATGCATCTTAAAAAAAAGTTCTGATGAAGGATCATTGGACTCAAAACATTAACTCTGCTTTTCTCTCTACAGGCGCTGCCAAACCTCCTGAGTTTCTCCAACAGTTTTGGTTTAGTTTCAGATTTTCAGAATCTGCAGTTCTTTCTTTTTCAGAAAAGACCTGCCTGTGTCCATGTATTAACCGCTTTCTTCATGCATTTCCCGAAATTTTCTTTGCCAAGATCCGAAAAGCCCTCATCAGTGCACAGATAAAGCAAATTAAGTGAGCTTGGTCAGCTTTGAACTTGCACAGGAGCTAAGAGACATTCGTCAGCAATGCCGAACTGAAGCAGGTGTTCAAACAGGTCCTTTTCAGAGGGTACACTGGTTAATGTTCATTTTGGCAGGAGAGTGCAGTCTCTCAAACTTTTGCAGCTTGTTAACATGAGGTGTTGGATCAGGAAGGGTATGGAGATTGTATATTCCACAGATTTTTCAGATTCAAAAAATGATTGTCCATTGATTGCAATAATTAGGATTCCCTAGCCTGCAGCCGAAAAGCTATTAAATATTGAAGTCTGTCATCTCTTCACCTAACACTCGCCTCTCCACATCATTGGAACGTCTGAGAGCACTGCATGCAATGAGTTATTTTGAAGGCAAATACAGCAATCTGTCTGCACCAGCGATAGTCTCAGAATATTGGAGACAACTGATCATTTCATCAGTTTTTTTTTTAATCAGTTGAGGAAGAAATGTTGACCAGGATATTGGGAGAACTGTCTGCTCTCCCTGATTTTATGCAGACAGACAGACTACTTCAGCTCGTTCAGTAGCTCATCCGAAGTTTAGCAAGAAAGCAGTCATACAATTCTACACTCATCCTGTTCCATGATCTCTTCCCAAACTGAGTCAATGCATAGCTTTTTGTATTATTTGCAATAGTTTTTAATGTGTGCAAGCTACTCCTGCGATATCTTATCTCAAGTAAAATCAAAATACTGAGAATGATGGAGATCTGAATAAAAATAAACAGTTCGAGTGAAACTTAACAGTTCTGTGGAGAGCGAAACAGAGTTTCGAGTCCAATGACTCTTCTGTGGAAAGTTAACACTTTCTTATCTCTGTATACCTACCTCTGGATCTTAGCTCGATGTAGTAAAGCATGCTTTCTGCTGTCACAAAATGATACATGTGCAACTCGAGCTCAGCACAGCGTCACTTTTGTAACATTCTTCCTCTTTCTCACATTGTTCAAACTGTGACCTCTCTGAATGTGATTTATAACTGAATTAGGATATTTTTATGCTCTTGAACAGTGCCCTCCAGGAACAAGGATGCCCAGTTAAGTTCATG
>NC_063360.1:29836185-29861869 GCF_021869965.1 Rhincodon typus | reverse complement strand
TCCAGTTAGCCACCTTCATGTGAACATAGATGGTGATCACAAATTCAAAGTTTAGTGACATTCCTGAAAATTACAACTTTAAGTGAAAAGACTTTTAAGTGAATTCTATTCTCCCATTAAAACCAGCGTAAAAGTTAGTTTCTGAAGGAGAATCCTCATCAGGAAAAAACAGAACATTTTCATACTTAAATTGAAATAATTTACATTGCTAAATTCTGGCTTTTTTTATTTAATCTATTTTTCTAATCAACATTTTCAGATATGTTATTACACATCTCTTGAGCAGCTGGCACTTGAATTCAGACCACCCGATCCAGGGTAGGGACAGTACCATGTCACCACAAAGAGGGCCCTTATATTGGTAAGCAAAATAACTTATATTTGAAATTGATTTCACTTTAGAAGAGAAGTATGGTAAGCTACTTGAAGTACTCCCAATTGCAACATAACCAATCCCTAACTGCCCACCCACTGCACATCCTTCTCTCTGACTGTCCTCAAACTATGGATCCTTCATCTTGTCTTTTGGAGCTCATCTCTATAACCCTTGGTCACAGTCAGGGCTCAGCAGAGGCAGTAAGAGGAAACACTGGGAGTGGGAGGTTCATTGACAGGAAGGATCAGAGAAAGACAGAAGCATGGAACAACAAAGGCCACAAGTCAATAGGTTTGGCAGCAAAAGTGAGTTAGGGAATGGCAGAGGTCACTTCAAAATAGTGCCTATAGGATTACTTGGCCCTGTGTCTGACCAGTATGAAACTACTAGAAAACAAATTTTGGAAAGCTGAGTGGGAATGTAGGCATCATTAACTGACCGGTGTTAGAGTGAAACAAAGTAAAATAGGTCCTTCCTGTAATTGTCCTTAGCCTTAAAATTTGCTGTTAGGATCCATTTTATGTGGAAGTTTAAAAACTATCAGGGAGATAACCACTTACCAGCAACATCACTATTTACTCAAAGCAACATATGCCTCAGCTATTCTCACTTTTCTCCAAAAAGCATAGTCAACCCTAACACAAAATCTCAATGTATGAAAGTTTCAAAAAAGCCAAAGTATCTATTTTTCTAAAAAGACCATCTTCATCATATTTTGAATCTTGGATGCCAACACAGGACATTCACTCATTTACTGATCATTTCCATTCTACCAACTGTTCACTACTTCCACAGGGGCCCTTGTAGTTGAGTGCAAGAATCCCTCCCCTGAACTAATAGTCCAAGTTCACCTGCCACAGAGGTGTGTCATTACATATCCGGGCAGGTTAATTAAAGTACTAATTTCACAGCTTCCAATGGTGTCAACAGCAGACAAAACTCACCTATGTCAGCCACCAGTAGTTTACAAAGCTGTATCTCACTACCATTTCACTCAGGTTCACTACTGCTTCTGTGAATTCTCTGACATTCACTCCAAGTTGGACTACAATTTCCTCCAATGTCTACAGTCTCTATCAGAAGACCCCTTCTTTAGTCACCTATTTCATTAGCTGCAATCTCCTGCTCCTAACCTGTCTCAGGCTGAACCAGCCAACTCACTACTTAAATGTCCTAATCAACTTCTGGCTGAGGTACCAACCTCATTACTTCCATTATAAAGCCTATTTATTTGTATCTTCCTCATGTTGTCAATTTCCATTTACCAGCTGCTGAAACGCTCGTTAACACTTTTTACCTCCATAAATGAGTATTCTAATATTTTCCTGGTCAGTCACCCATTTTCCTGTTCCCTTTGCTTTGGATGAGTCCAAAGCATCGCTGACAATACCATAACCTGCTGCTCTTTTAAAACAAAAACCCTGTGCTCACTGACTACTACGTTTCCTGATAAAGATGGCAAGAAAGGAAAGATTCAGAGGTTTAGCATCTTGAAAGTAAACAAATTGTTAGGCTGTCAAGGGAAACAAGTGAGGAAAGCACAGGAGGTTCTGATAATTATTTTCCAATATATTCACTGGTTAATGTGGACCATAAAGCTCATGGTTGTCAAGAAGGGATACATGAAGTGGCTACTGGCTAGTCAGGCAAACTGCAATGGTGAGGAGATAAATTATTGAAGAGTAGTCTGATATTAATTAACTAGAAAGACATATTTAGCATTAATTTAAGCAAAGTAATTGCCAGTTCAAAACTAAACACATTCGGTGGTGGCGAATGAAGGTAACTCTTTTTGATGCCATAAGCTTTACTAAAATTCATAAGTCGCAAAGTCTATGGAAGGCTCATCAGAAAAGAAAAATTCCATAAAATCCAAGGAAAAGTGTCAAGTTAGATCCAAGTTAGCTCAATGGCAGGAAGCAGTTGACTGGTGTTATTTTGTGACTAGAAGACAGTTTTAAATGCCATTTCACAAGGCACAGGACGAGATCCACTGCAGATCACAGCATAAATGTATAATTAAGATCAAAGCACAGAAAGCCTCATTTAGTATTTATTAATTGCCAAACACAAGATTTTATGGTTTAGAGTGAGGCAAAAAGCTGGCAATGGACTGTTCAGGTGGATTAATAAATAGCACACGGTTTGCCACATGAAGAGTTTGTATTTGCATTTTTAGGTATGGATGTGGGTATCACTTGTTACATCAAGATTTATTACCCATTTCTAATTGCCTTTGAAACAGTGGTACTGGGTCACCTTTTATGAACTGCAAGTATTAGTAGGCCATTTCTCCATTTGGGCATGGCTAATTTGATTACAGCCTCACTCTCCTTGCCAATATACTCACTATAACCTTGATTCCCTGTTGATCAAGAGCTTATCCAAATCATCCTTAAATTATTCAATGACTTTGCACTGATTATTCTCTAGGGAAGAGAATTCCACAAATTTGCAAATCTCCGAAAATAAATTCTGTTCAACTGAGAACCCCTCCGCACCCAGCCCCATATGGAACCTTGTCAAAACGCTTTGCTAAAGTTCACGTAAACAATTTCTACCACTCTGCCTTCAGTCTATATGGTTACTTCCTAAAAAAAACCCAGACAAGTTGGAGAGACATGATTTCCCTCACACAAAGCCATAAAATGAGATCAGTGACTACTGTGGACACAATAATCTGACGTTGGGGGGACCTGGAGGAGGTTTCCAAGTGGCTGGAAGAACACAGCAAGCCAGGCACATCTGGAGGAAAGGTATTACCCTTCTTCAGGACTGGATGGGTTGAAATGAGTAAGGCGGGCAGAGAAATTAAGGCGATCAGTGTAATGTTGACTGTTCTCGTGCACAGGTCAAGTGCAGGTAAAAGGCCCAAGGGCGAGGTTCAGTTTGAGGTTCAGTTTGAGGTTGAGAGTTGGAGGCAGGTGAAGGCATTCATGGGATGGAGAGACGACCCTTGTCCAAAGTAGTAAGCATCGAGGCAAAGACAATGGAAGAAGAGTTCAATGTCGTGTTGTACCCAAATATCATTAAGGTGGGGAAGCAGAGGGACGAACCTAAGATCTTTGCTGAGTACAGAACGTTCAGCATCAGAGAGCGGGTCAGAAGGGACAATAAATACACGATAGGTGGAGTAGTTGGGAGAGGGGATGGAGTCAGAGGGCTTCTTTAACTTTACTGGGTTAAAGAAGCTTGATGATCTCTTCTCTAACTGCACCTAAAGTTCCTACTCCTTTGTCCACCCCTTCTGGCTCATCAATTACCACCACAGGCATTTCCTCAAATACAATCTGTTTCCCTGCAAGGGCTTTGGGTGCCTTACTTGCATAATTGTTACCCTGTTGCTGGGGTCTACATTTTTCAGACAGCTTTAATTTTAATCAGTGCAGCTTGTTTGGGCAGTTTTACTAATTCCATGAGGGCCCTTACCTGTTCCTCATGTTGTATGTGCACAGCACACCACACCACAAAAGCATACCTGCTACTTATATATACATGCTAGCCCTCTGGTTCTTGGGTAGTTCCAGTGCCTTTGTTAAGCCTTACAGCTCTGATACCTGGGCCGAATAC
The DNA here is from genome assembly GCF_021869965.1 of Rhincodon typus. NCBI lineage: Eukaryota > Metazoa > Chordata > Chondrichthyes > Orectolobiformes > Rhincodontidae > Rhincodon > Rhincodon typus. The sequence goes on along the minus strand of NC_063360.1, from coordinate 29,857,923 downwards.
ATTCCTGCTTTCAAGTTTCTCTCTACGTCTACCACATTGCAGGGCAGTCCCTCATAATATTTTCTAGATCCATTACAAATAACTCCATCACTCCACCTCCTTCCAACTGTTCTTCAGCAATACTGCCACTCTTTCCCCATTGATTTCTCTCAAACACTCATGCTCCCCTCCCTTTGATGTTTGTGTGATGATCTGCTCACGTGTTTTTTTTCCCCAGTTAATGTTTCCATAACTTGTTCTAAAATTTGCTATATTCTATCGTCCATAACCTCTGAATATTATAAATGCAGATTTATGCTCCTTAATTTGATTTATCCTCCAGTCTCCATCTGCAGATCCCATCACTCAATAAAAAGTAAAATAACATCATACATGGCCTCAAAATGCAAGTGTTCTTGCCAGACTGCTTTTATGGCCAATGAATCTTGAAGGAGTTCCAGTTCAAACAATAAACACGAGGTCAGATTGATTGGAGGGATCAAAATCCACCATGGTTTAGTTGCCACATTAGAATTCTTAGAATGTACTATAGTTTTTCATCATTTGGCAGCTGTGATGCAGCCCTAGAATTGTCTTAAAGCTGCACCTTGCTGTTATGCATGTTGTTGGGGCTCCAGGGCCCAGGCAATTTGCTAATTAGCAGTCTAGCAGGAGCTACTTTATTTTCAAAGTTGCAATATCTAATAAATTTCACTCTTTAGTAAGGTATCCGTCAGTTTACTTTGTTTTTTGTAAGTAGATAGTCTGTTTAAAATAAACATTTCCAAATGAAAAGTGTCCAGTTTCCCTTGTATCAGGAAGTTTCTACAATTTCAGGCATGTTAAGTCCAATGTTACAGGCTAATTTACTTGAGCGATGGATTTAGTGAAATCGCTATGGCTTTGCATTTGCTACAGAAAACATGTTCACGTACAGGACGAGACTGAATAAATAACAAGTCAAAAGCAACCGATTTAAAAAAAAACTTCAGACATCCACTAATCAGAAGTTTACAACACCCAATGGTGTGACAGCTCACTTCCAAATCAGTTACTGGAAACCCAAAACCTCGTGGCGGAGACTTTAAAGGTCTCAGTGGATGTACCCAGTGGATTCTTCATTCTTTCTCGAAAAGCAAAAAGAAAGTACAGCCCGATTGTTCCCACCCCCATGACGTCGGAAGAACTTTATATACAGCCACCAGCAACCACCTCCGGTGGAAATAGTTTGAAAACACACACATATTGCATCCGTAGAAGTACAATTAACAGCATCCGCTCCCAATAAAATCAGGAAAGGGTTACCCATTTGTCCTCGGCCACCGAGGGAGGGTGAATATACTGGTGTGGAGAGGAACGCGAAAGCATCTTCCCCTCCTCCTTCCCAGCAGAAACTCGACAATTCACTCCGACACCACAGGCATGCAACAACTTATTTGCTCTTTACCTTCTGCAGCCTCCCGCGCGCGCACATACACATACATATACATATACATATACATACGCACAAAATCGTTTCTCCTCCGAAAGAAGTCGTGAATAAAGCCGGGCGTTCAAGACTTTTCCCGCTCCCGCTCCCAAACCATCTTCTTATACTTTTCCACCAACTCTCTTGCTTTTCCCTACCGTCGTCGTCGTCGGCGCAACAACCAAGTTCCGATCGCAGAAAATGGACAGGGAAGAGGTGGGCGACAGCCGAGCCACTTCCGGGATCAAGGGTCAGCTGCTGCCCCCAAGCCCCGCCCACCACCGCCCGTTTTTAAATTACGTCATAAAACAGTCACCAACGGCGTTCGACGTGCCACGTGACTGCAGCCGTGTCTTGAAAAGACTATTTATTTGGCAATATTTCGATCCTAGTTGTAGAAATTGAAGTTAAATTTAGATGTTGTTAATTTTTTTTATTCATTGATGGGATATGGGCATCACTGGCTGGACCAGCATTTATTACCCATCCCTAATTAAGAGTCAACCACATTGCTGTGGTTCTGGAGTTACACGTAGGCCAGACCAGGTAAGGATGGCAGTTTCCTTCCCTAAAGGACATTAGTGAACCAGATGGGTTTTTCCCGACAATCGGTAATGGATTCATAGTCATCATTAGACTCTTAATTCCAAATTATTGTTGATTTCAATTTCTGCCATCTGCCCCAGTGGGATTGTGAACCTAGGTCCCCAGAATATTACCTGGGTCTCTAGATTAATAGTCCAGCGATAATGCCACTAGGCCATTGCCTACCTTAATAGGCTGGTGGACTCAAAAATGAGTTTGCAAGAGATTTTCTACAAATATAAAGATGTCTTCAAGGAAGCCCTATAGAAATGAAAGGAGTAGAGTTTAAACTTCGGTTGAAGTGGGAGGCCCGTCCAGCACTGTATGCTATCTGGCCTAAAAAGGAGGCAAAACTGGGACAGCTGGTGAACTTGGGGGTGTTGGAACTAGTAACCACCAGTGGTTGAGCCACTCCAGTTATTCTGGTTGTAAAAATAGATGATGTGGTGAGGATTTGTGGTGACTTTAAGGTCACAGGCAACCCAGTCCTCTGTGTAGCTCAATACCAACTTCTGCTTATTGAGGACCTGTTCATTGGACTGGCTGGGGGAAAATTCTCAAATTGATTTGTTGCAGGCCTTCTGTGAGATGGGGTTGCAAAGGAGTACCAGCTCTGACTGACGATTGTGCCACACAAGGGACTATTCTACACCAAAATGATGCCTTTTGGCATCACATCAGTGCCAGTTCTGGTCCAAAGGACCGTAGACCAAGAGGAGCATTTGAAAAACCTGGAAGAAACCCCAAAAAAGTTGTAGGAGCACGTCCTATTAGTAAAAAGGGAGAAATGTGAGTTTTTTTTTTAAAAAGACTGCATAGAGTACCTGGACCATGTAATTTATGGTGAGGGTTCCCAAATGATAAAGGAAGGATTGGGCATTATGTTTGGTGTTAAGAAGTTCACCCATTTCCATTTACGGTAGGCACTTTGTGCTGCTGACTGATCACAGGCTGCTAACCTCCATTTTTGGCCTGTATATAGGTATACCATCGGAGCCAGGACACCTGCAGAGATGGGCACTGGTTTTATCAGCCTACTCATACGAAATCAGATACCGACAGTTGGAGAAGTACAACAATGCAGATGCTTTATCCAGTTTACCACTATTGGGAAATAAAAATACTCCCAACTGGAACCTGAAAATTATGTACTTTTCCCAGAAAGAGCAGGTACCCATATCAGGGAGTCAGGTGCAGAACACTATCTGGAAAGACCCAGTCTGGAGCCTAGTGATGGACTTGGTCTGAGAGGAAGGACTTGTCAAAGAAACCATCCAGAAATAAGCCCTTGCCTATCCAGATGAGAATTGTCCGTATCAGTCAGATGTTTAAGGTGGGGAATGAGAATTGTTATCCCTCCTCCCATTAAGAGGAAAGGTGCTGGAAGAAGTCACCAAGGGCACCCTGGCATGGTGAGAATGAAAGAAATAGTCAGGAACTACTTCTGGTGGCCGAACGTGGACTCCCAGATTGAGGAGAAAGTGGGATCACGCAAATCCTGCACATTAAGGAAGGCACTACTGTTGTCGCCCCTTTACCATGGGAATGGCCTCAATTACCAAAGCAGTGGATGCCTGTTGATTTTTGTGGTACTGTAAAGGGACAGATGTCATTAGTGGTCATGGATGTCCACTCCAAGTGGGCCAGGATGGCAGTCATGAAGTTGGTATCAGCAGAACAACCATAGACTGACTAGATTAAATACCTGCCAGGTTTGGGAACCCCAAACAAGTCCTGAGTGACAATGTTTATGCCACAAACTGTAAAACATGGCGAGGAGTACCTGGAAAATCACAGTCTGGCGTGTGAGGTTTGCTTCATATCACTCTGCAACAAACGACCAGGCAGAGAGATATGAAGCAAACCTGGAAGTAGGCCTTCAGGGACTCAGGAGGATTCGCTAGGACGTTGACTCAACAAGTTACTCAGCATGTACAGCAATGTGCCATATGTGATAACATATTGCTCGCTAGTGTCCCTAATGTTTGACTGCCAGCTGAGAACCATGTTTGACTTACAGGGGCCAGAAGAGACCAGAGATGTGGTACAGTGAAATCAAGAAGGACAGATGGTTAGAAGGGTGGGAAACTCAAGGTTGAGAATATTCCAAAGAGGATAGATTGTGTTGGTCTGGAGTCAGGGTAAGCACTAGAGCCCATTATGTCTATCCATTACCCTGATAAAATGATTGTGTGTCTGTGTATGTGTTCCTCTTGGAACAAGATTACATTATTTTTTTCCAAGATGCAAACTACTCTTTTGCAAATAAGAAAAAGCAAACCATTGAGTTGAAGCTGGAAATTTACAAATTATTACAAGTATTATTTGGTTGATCTTAACAGGTTAAGTGCTGGGTCAGAATCCTACAGCACCCTCCCTCAAGGCATTGTAGAGCTACCTACAGTTAATGGATTGCAGCGGTTCAAGAAAGCTGCTGACCATCACCTTCTCGAGGTTAATGAGGGATGAGTAATAAATACTGTCCCAGCCAGGACCATTCACATTCCATAAACAAATAAATAAAAACATGATGGTGTTGCCATGCCTCTGGACGTTCGGAGTCAGCTGAAGAACAAAATTAGAAACTTGTGCATATGGTTGGTTCCCCAAAATATTCTGCCTCCCAGCAATCTCACTGGAGGTGGGAGTCAACTTGACAGCGGTGTTTCGTCAGTTAATCCAATTAAGAGATTTGGGGCAAGTGGCAGGCAGTGCTTAATGTACCTGCTATTGGACTACTGCCTCCTCCGAGACAGTAACTTGGTTACACCATATATGCAATGGAGGTTGGGGGTGGTGGGGGAGTGTTGGTGGTTGCTGTTCAAGAGCAATGGGGAACAGGCAAGAAAGTACAATCAAGGCAAGGTCAGAACAGCCATGATAAAATGACAGAGCAATGTGAAGGATTTTCTGGCCAACTCCTGCCTTCTATTACAATGCTGCTGGCAGTAGGCAGGAAGGTCCTTGGGGCCTGCTGTCATTTTTCAAGTGCAAAGTCCACAGCCTCAGTGATAACCTTTTCTGTGAAGATGCTTATCCTTCATACAAATGAATCTATGTTAACATTCCAACCGATGTTAATATTGGACAAGTTAGATCCTAGACTGAAATCTAGCTTGAGAGGTATCTTTTAATTTGAGGCGATCTTTCACTGAAACACACACACAATGTTTGGTTTTAATAATAAAACAGAAATTTATTATGCAAAATGAATTAAAATCAAAATAGAATAAACCAATCTATTTGCATATAACACAGGTCGAAAGATTCCAAGATACATGGGGCATAATACATATATCTCAACGTCACCACTTTACAAAGCTCAAATACCAGAGACACTCCTTCTCCACCATCAATAGGTTTGACTTATCTACTTCTTTCTGGTCCTGAGAGCTGAGAGCCTTTTCCTCAATTATTCAAACAATTGAGCGAAGACTTTCTCAGCTTTAACTGACCCTTCAGGATTCTAACCAACTATTTATGGTCTGGTACTTTCAAACTAAAATCCTTACACTGACACAACCCATTTCCTAACTGTTCTGAGCTAACTCCATTCTCCAGGAGAAACTGTTCTTGCATTTAACTTCAACCAGGACATCTGAGAGCTGAAACCAAAAGCTTTTCAATCTATGCATTTTATTCCATCGCAAAACTAAATCCATTCCTAATCCTTTCAAATGGAATCAAGGTAATGCTTTCAGTGTTTACTCTGTGTCTTATCGTACAACTCTCTCAATGCAAATAAATTTTCATTATCACTCCAAGAACCGTCTCTCTATCTCTCTCACTCTCTCCTTGCCGGATCTACATATATCTGGGCAAAAATGGACAGTACTGGTAACAAGTAGGAAAACCAGTTTGCTGTATGTTTTGTCTCCATTCCCCACCCCAATCCTTCTTTTGATTGAACTGTGTAACTATTTTCTGTCCTTTTTTTAGCATGCAAGTCTTATCCTTGGGAGTATAAATTTAGGTGTTGCAATTTTCACTCTCTTTGCATGAAGGTGTCAATAGTGAGATTTGCTAAGTTTGTTGCAGGTGTTTTTGAAAACTGGAAGTAGGATCATAGGACAAAAGCAAACATCTTAAGTGTCTTTGTCTCATTTTCCTGTTTTACTTTCAAAACTGCCTAAAAAATTGGGAATCAGAGAATTTTAACCCAGCTCTAACAAAGAACCTTTAGTGGACTTGAAATGCTCACTCTGTTTCTCTTTCCAGAGATGCTACCCAACCTGGGTTCTCCATCAGCTTCTGCTCTCATTTCAAATCTCCAGCATCTGCAGTACTTAGCCAGAATTTTAGCCCAGTTTGCTTGTTGTTTTGGGAGCATTGTTGTTTTGCATAATTTTAAAAAAATTTGATTTCAGACTCATTATCCGTTGAACAAGTTATATAGGGCTGAATTTTAGCAAAAATAGGGTAAATGTCAATTTCGGGGAGTTTCATGAATGGTTTCTCTCAGTGAGCCCTAGCAAGTTTTCTCACACAATCTTCCGCAGCTCACTTCATTATGTATGCACCACACCTCTATGCCATACTTGCACTTCTGTGTGCTTGCCATTGGTAGAAGTAGTTCCCCTTGCTGGATGTTTTGGGATTCCTGCAGCCAGGACCATATTTAAACCTCAGCTGTACACTAGGTCAAGTGTTGTCAGCCAGGAGCTGCTCTTCACAGTTGTTGTGTGGAAATAATTGCTCTACAGACAGTTGACAGAGGCAAGTTAACACCCCGGTTGGGTGACAGGAACCTGGATGTCTTGGTGGACAAGATGCTGGAGAAGAGGATCTTTCTGTTTTCTCAGGATCACCAGAGGAGCCTGTGGCACCCTGCCCACAAGCTTGGTCTTAAGTTGCTACCCAGGCCAATGCGGTGTCCACAGTCTGAAGGATCATCCAGCAGTGCAGGAAGACAGTTAATGACCTTCTGTGAACCCGAAGTGTTAAGTGCCACTATCTTCTTGCTACTTCACATTGATTTCTTCCTTGCACCAATGCTTGTGGTCTATTACTCTCTCAAATGCATAAAGCCGCTTCCCTTACTTGCTCTCACTTACACCAAAGTACCCAGACTATCACCCTGCATGCTGTCTGTACTACCTACTCACTCAATCAGGACACCTCACCATTTTTTTCCTCCATCTGTACTAACGGCTATCAACTATCTCGTTGAGTCCTTCCCTTTATCTCATTCAAGGTGAAAATATCCCTCGATAGGGTAGAGAGAGCCAAGATAGGTGCTGGGGTGCTCATCACTTATCTCCTTATCCCTTTGACGTGAGAATCCTTGCCTTAGCAAGAGAGAACTGTGACTGCCCATGTGGTGATGCTTCCATGTTCTGGCAACCAATTAAGATTCATTGTCAAGTGCTATGCAACTTTCTCACTACTGCAACAGTGAACATAGTCTTAACGTGCCCAAATGTCTACCCTTATGTCACAACTCATTCTTTCTCTTGTTTTCTGCAGGCACCAGTGGCATCTGTATAGTCACCTCCATGAAGAGGTCAGCCCCTCAATACATCATCTCCTCCATCTCTGAAGAATAGCTACAGATCCCCGAGGGCAAGCACAAGCAAGGCTCACTACTACACCTTCTACCAGCTCATCCCGATTCCTCCGTTGAATCCTCGTTGCTGGAGTACAGCCAGGAACTGATTCTGGTGAGCACATTACTAGCATGTCTCTGCAGCTGAAAGAGGAAGAAACACTCCAAGACTCTGGCATTCAGACGTCTGCCAGAGACTAAGCACCTGCTCAGCCTCAGGCAGGAGAGGACCCATACTGTTTGCCATTAATAACTTCATTCAAATGCACAAGCAAACATAGGAACAGCAGGCATATTTGTCAGAAGCACTGTAAGTGTTGGTTGACTCCCCAACTTCATTGGAATGATAACTTCATTCCAAGTGAGTTGGAGATACACCATGATGCTGTGGTGAGGCTGCTGGGTGTCTGATGCCAATCTCTGTCTGTGGGTGGGTGGGGGGATGTGCAGGTGGTTGCTGCCCATGGAGCGTACCCTGAGATGTTTGGGATAGCTGTCCAAGATGGAAGCCTAGAAGAACAAGTGCTGAGCTGGAGTCATCAGGTACTTGGCAGGATTTTATGTCATCTAGTTTCTCTCTGATAGATGGGAGAAGAAGAAACTGCATGTAAAGGAGGTGAGATTAGGTACTAATGAGATGTAAATGAATTGAATTAGACCTCTTGCTACTCATCTATTTAATTGATTTTCATCTAGCTATTCAAGTCTTAGGCGCCTAGTTGGACATTTTTTCCCTCAAAGTTGAGAATCTCATTTTTATAAGCTCATCATATCTTTCCATCTGACTTGCCATTGCAAATGATGTTCAGGGACTGAGAAAATTCAGCACCTAGTTTTTCTTCAAAGTATTTTCCTTTACAAAATTAATACAATCTTCTCAAACTATATTAAATACAGATAGACAAAAGACAATATAAATTTTCAATGTATGTTAAGCAATACATGTTTGGTCAGTGATACTTGTATGTTTCTAGATAGTGTTTCCATTACAAAATCATTGCACCATCAAACCTGCAACAGTACACTTTGAAGAAATCAAATTTTATAACTTGCAGATCCCCACAACTTGTATTACTGCACAGGATTTATGATTTGTTTTGTCATTTTCTATAGACAATTCACAAAATACATTGTAATTTGTTTATTAAACAAAAGGCATAGTTGTTATATTTATAAAGCATTCTACATATAAGTAAATATTTTCACCTATTAATATTCTCTACTGATACCAGGCATTCTGCCAATTATTTACATTAACTACCTATTTTTGCATACATTACTTAGATCATAATTTTGTGTACTTTCTGCTGCTTCACTTGAGGACCACCACTAATTTTGACCCCCCATGTGCAATGACATGGGAGATTAATAATTTGCAAGTAACAAGTTTTAATTCAAACAATGACTCCTCCTGCCAAGGGGTCAAAGATACATGGCCAGGTCTGCATTTTAATATATACAGTTACACTCATTAAATATGGAGAGTTCTTTGGAATGTACAAGCTGTTGGTAGCTCTTCCAAAATGTATTGTACTTATAGTCCCAACAATAGTTACTGTATATCAAATACATAACCTTTCTTAACACTGATTTGATGAAGTATTACAAACTCTTAACTAAAAATAGTTTATATAGTTTATATCACAGTTGTAAATAAATTAAGAGTACTTGGAGTCAAGAAAAATCCTATTTTGTAATTTTTATTTACGAGTATAGATGACAATAACATTTGCAGCTGATTTCATATTGTTGCATTTGGCTCCTGATCCATGAACCATTCAAGGAACAGAGTCCCACTATCTGGAATTCTTTTAAACAACAGGTACCCCGCATGTTTATGGAATAACATATATATTTCAGAAACAGAGGTGAAATAAAAATAACATCATTTATAATAGAAAGCTTATGAAACAAAGGAATATTTGAAGCAGAACTATAGTCTTGCAATTTGCACTATTTGTAGTAAAACATTCAACAATTTTTAGCTGCATTTTGTGTGTTTGTTGAAATGTAACAGTACTGTTTTATAGTCAAAAATACTGCTTCTTACTAAATTAGATAGAGTTACTGTAAGATACAATCAACTGCATATTGCCTAAAGAATACTGCAGTTAAAAAAGATTGCTGTTCACAAGATAAATATATCTTCTACACAATATACTGGAAGTCTTGCGCAATAGACTGGCAAAAGGATTCTTCACACATAAGTAATGCATAATGCCATATAGATCATTCTCCGTTTAAAAAGCCATTTAATCGATTATAAATATGTATATGTCAAAAATGAGCTTAATGTCCTTTGAAGTCCTACAAATAATCTGAAATTCATATTACATTTTCTGTTTGCTTTATGTAGCATGACAGAGAATAACTGATTTGACAAAATTATAATAAATCCTATCACACTATTTCCATTTTACCCTAAAATTTGAAATGCAACAGTCACTACATTTAGAAAATCAATTTCTTTAATGTTAGCATGTTAACTAGTTGGGAAGAAATACATTGTAATTTGTTTAATAACCAAAGGCATAGTTGTGGAATTTATAAAGCATTCTACATACAAGTAAATATTTTCACCTATTAATATTCTCTACTAATACCAGGCTGTCTGCTAATTATTTACATTAACTAACTGTTTTTGCATAAGGCATACATTATTGTTAAGGGGAAGCATATCATACTGAATTTTAATGTATTCCTCAAGGTATGAATTTTTGCAAATATTCCCCAAATCATCCACCATAACATCAAAAACCCAAAGTATACATTAGGACTACTTTGCTAAAAAGTAGAATACCGTTTCCCCTAAAGTGAACTTCGTCTGAACTTCTCAATGCTTCAGTTATATTTGTAGGATTTTTCAGCCCATTTGAGGTTTGAATGGCTTTGATGTGCTTTGCGATACTTATTGGATCTGTAGCTTACTGTGTACTGACAAATTTCTGTAACCTGTGAAAAATATATTCTTGAGAATGTTGGCTTTTTTGGACATAGGCTACATATCTGATGTTATCAAATGTAATTCATGAATTTGACTGTATTTTAAGGCAGAGGTTTTGGGTGAACTTTTACTAGTGCATTTTGTATGCAAGGACACACTTATTCTTGACTGCACAAGCATCACCTACATTTTAGCCCATTAACACAGATAATATTTATTTCTGATGGTTATTGTCTATATAAGTCAGCACATGCAAAGGGAAATTAGTTTCTCACCATTTCTCTCCCATCCCTGCTCCATTCCCCACCCCTGACACACACACACAGAGCATATATAAATATTAGATTATAAGCTCTATATGATTTATGTCATTAGACTAACTGAATACACATGACCAATATAACTGGAACATAAATTATACACCACAAGCTTTCCTTAAGTAAGTTTTAACATATTGTACAGCTATAAGAGATGGGTTTCATTGAACATCAGATCAAGTACCATAAGAAATGAGTTTATAAAAAACATAGTATTCGAAAAGTTCAGTTTCAAACATGCCTATGAGAGGACAGAATATTAAGCAAAGATTTGCATTTATTGATAAATAGCAAAAACATATTTTTAACTCTAACTTAACTGAAGATGTGACCTTGTATGCAATCACTAGCTATATGTATATTCCTAGATCATCATGTTGTTATTTTCCTAATGATTTACACATCTGTTTAATTTACTGATGTTATATTTAAATGTTTATAAAGACCAAAACAATAACAATTTAATTTCTTAAAACTGAAAATTAATTGCCACATCTTGTCAAGAGTCATTTGGTACAATGCACATACAAACAACTTTCTCATTATTTTTAATTTAATTGTGTGCTGATGGCAGAAACAAGCTGACAATATGTTCAGCAGGAAAATGTACAGTGGGTCAGCCAGTACCTGAAAGAAAGATTGATCTGCTGTCAAAGATTTTTAATAAAATGTTAACTTATTTCAAAATTCTTACCTGGTTGGCCTGGAATTAATTTTTGATATAAGTTATAAAATGTTTTTGCCAGACAGTCATATTCAAGATAGAGTCAATTAATTCCCATGTTAGCAAAACACTGACAAGTCACTGAACAAATTAAGGAAGTTTGATCAGCTTTCCCTCAGGGAAGCAGATTAATCATCATAACTATTATATTGGTCTAAATTTTTTTTTGGCTGCTAGGTTTGTTGAGTTTCGTGGAGGGTTTATGTCCGTGAGGCCATGTGGTTTTTCTTACTGCATGTCACCAAACTCACCTCATTTAATTACCTACCTTCCCCTATGGTGTCTCTCTAGTTGAGTTCTAGCCCCATTCTACCACTTGCCATTCCTAGAATAGCTCACCAGTCCCAGAACATCCCAGTAGTTTGTGGCATCCCTGGTAACAATACCATTTTTAAAGACCATTGTATCCCTGGACAAACATTGTTAGTCTGGAGCTGCCCTGCATGATTTCTGGACATGGCAAAGAAGGCAAAATTGGTGTCCTGATTTTCTGGGCACAGACCTGGAGAACCTGCTAAATGGGTGGTGCAGAGGTAGGATGCCTCTGCAGTGGAGGACACAACACCAGACAGTACTGGTGAGGTTCAAGGTTGCCACCTGGTGTAATGCACAGCAATGTGGGAAGAAGGTAAATACCTTCTCTACTCTGCCAGCATAAGTGCTGCTACTATACCCACGTCCCACCAAGTCTTATGCTCTAACACACTCTCTCTATTGCTTGCAACATCTTCCCTCACTTGCTGTCACCTATGCCAAACCCTAAAGCACTAACCATGCATGCCCTCTGTGCTACCCAACTTGGTTGGGACACATTCCCACCTATACCAAAAGTTGCAACTGTGCACTCACTTCCATCTTTTTTAATAGCTCCTTCTCTCATTGCAGGATGAAAAACAGTCCACAGTAGAGGAGAAAGACACAACACAGGTGGTGAACTGCCTCATATTCACTTCCTCACCCCTTATGAGGAGAGGATCCTGACTTTGACTACCTTGAGCAGCCGACTGACCATGTCCAAGCCTGTGGATTGGTATTGGAAGTTGCCCATGACTTACTGGACCAGGACACTATGACCAAAGGCTATCCTCCTATTCTTTACTGAGGATTCTGATAATGCAGCAGTATTGTGAACCTGAATTAGAATTAGTTTTATTGTCACAGATATCTGTAGCTGCGAGGCAAGGTACAAAAAGGCAAGGAAAAGCAAGGAAGGGATGCTGTGAGCATCCAGGTAGGCACTTACTGAGTGAATGCTAAGTGAACCATCTAGAGATGCACCGTGGCCCTGTTCATGAGCTGGATGCATGTCCCTAGTCATGAAGTGTCCTTGCTGCATTACAATGACTGCACACCGTTGTGCCCTGAAATGCAGCACTGAATTGCAGAAATGTACTGTAAGTGAATTGGAAATGTGCCACAAAGGTTCTTAGAGGCTGCTACATGTCAGAAGCCAATATCCCTGAATGTGGGACATGTGAAGCCAGTGCCATGGAGAGTGGCCTGAGATGTTGGTTTATGGTGTCCAAAATGGAGGTCCTTTGGAGCAAGTGGTGAGCTGAAGTTGCCAAGTGCTTGGCCTGACTTCCATGTCAAGAATTCTTGGTATCCAGTTTGCTCATTGCAGGTGGTACAGTAGATGCTGCATATTAATAAGGCGAGATGTGCAATTAATAAGGTGTTAGTAAATAAGGTGTTACATAAGGACAGAAGAACCAGGAGCAGGAATAGGTCATCTGGCCCTTCGAGCCCACTTCAACATTCAGTAAAATCATGGCTGATTTTTCCATGGCCTCAGCTCCACTTACCCACCCTCTACCATAACATTTAATTCCTTTACTGTTCAAAAATTTATCTGTTTTAGCTTTAAAAAAACATTCAATGAAAGCCTCAACTACTTCACTGGGCAGGGAACTCCACAGATTTAGAACCCTTTGGGTGAAGATATTCCTCCTCAATTCAATCCTAAATCTGTTCCCCTTAATTCTGAGGCTAAGGCCTCTTGTTCTAGTTTCACCCGCCAGTGGAAACATCCTCCCTGCTTCTTTCTTATCTATTCCTTTCATAATTTTATATGTTTCCATAAGATCCCCCCTCATTCTTCTAAATTCTGATGAATATAATCCCAATTTACTCAGTCTCTCCTCAGAAGCCAACCCTCTCAACTCTGGGATCAACCTAGTGAATCACTTGTGCATCCCCAGTAGTGCCAGTACATTCTTTCTGATGTAAGGAGACCAAAATGGCACACAATACTCCAGGTATGGCCTCACCAGTACCCTATACAGCTGTAACATAACCTCCCTGCTTTTAAACTCAATCCCTCTAGCAATGAAGGACAAAATTGCATTTCCCTTCTTATTTACCTGTTACACCTACAAACCAACCTTCTGTGATTCATGCACAAGGGTACTAGGCCCCTCTGCATAGCAGCATGCTGCAATTAAGCTTGTATTTTCAAATAAACCTGTTGGACTATAACCTGGTGTCGTGTGATTTCTGACCTTGTTCACATTTATCAACATTGTCCTCCATTTGCCAGACCTTTGCCTACTCACTTAAACTATTTATATCCATCTGCAAACTTTCAGAGTCCTCTGCACACTTTGCTCTACCACTCATCTTAGTGTTATCTGCAAACTTTGACATACTACACGTGGTCCCCAACTCCAAATCATCTATGTAAATTGTAAACAATTGTGGTCCCAATGCTGATCCCTTAGGTACACCACTAGTCACTGATCGCCAACCAGAAAAGCACTCATTTATCCCCACTCTTTGCTTCCTGTTAGTTAACCAATCCTCTATCTATGCGAATACATTGCTTGTAACGTGTTAACAAGCAACAATCCTCCTTAATTGTCAGCTCGCTGCTGCCAAGCAAAATTCTCACCTTGATGCCTGCAAATTAGTTAAAATATATGAGTTGTCCCAACATTGAAAGAGGCTTCGCTGAATTTCTTGTACGATTCTGCCATATTTCTCACCATTGTGCACGTCATTTGCGTTCCTGTAAGATTCTACCCAAGATATCTGATGGGTGCTTCATTAGTGTATCCCAAAAATTCCATTAAATATTTCAGAGTAATTTGGCCTGAACACAAAGATGGCTATCAAAATGACTGTCTGGGCATGTGTAAACAGACCTGATGATGTCATCTATTGGCAATATCATGACCATCAGCCAGGATGCATCAGCACAAGCGGTTGATTTCACACCATTCTGTGCATAATGACATCACATGCACAGATGGCCCTATAGAGACTGAATTTACACATGTCTAAAGGAGCCTGGACTGGAGAATCCAGGAGCGGGGCAGAGGCAGTGAAAGTAGTACTGGCCATTAAATAGTGTGGCTACATGGCATCTCATGAATGGCGAGAGAGAGAGACAGTACCTTTGGGCTGAATTTGGAACTTGGGTTGGGGAGGTAACGGCAGCACTGGAGCACTGAGATCTGTCCCTCTGACTGTTACTCAGAAGCTGCTGCCTCACTGAATCCCCTGAATGTATTATCTTTTTGGGTGGAAAGTAGCTGCATCCATCTCTTGGCAGTAATATAGCACTGGCAGGTAGAGTTTCTTCAAAATATTTGTATGTGTAATGTCAGATTGCTTTTATGGATTGGGTACAGCAAGTGGCTAACCAGATAATTTAGCTACCATGGGAGCCATATCAAGTTATTCTTCATTCATAGTTTGATGATTGAGTACTTGGCAGAAAGCTGGGAGAAGAGTTGAGATGAAGCTTTTGGATTTTCTTTTCTCTACCTCTGGGTACAAAATGTGACTCCATTGCTAAGTTTGAGTTTCAAACAATGAAACAAACAGACACTTTCCTAAGATAATAATAAAGTGAAGGGAGGCTCAAATCCCAGGCACAGTTTTGATGTTTCAAAGAGGGATAAGAAATAAATAAGAGTTGACATTGTCATGGTATTATGTGCAGTCATGAAATTAATTATACTACTGCTCTTATTTCACTGGCATGCTTATCATTTAGTCTTTCGGAAGATGAGAGAAATGGCATGGAGCAAGTATAATATAGCAGGATACATTAACACAATTAAGTGACTTACCGTTATGGCCCCTTGGCCATTCTTATTGTATACGTATTGAACAGCAGTATATTCTTGATTCTAGAGGACACAGGGTTCACTTTTAGAATGATTAGTAATGTGGAACTAGAGAGAACAGGGAAAATTGAATAACTGATAACAGCCTGCCTTTCTTTTTCAAGTGTGTACTGACCCACCATGGATTTCCAACTATATCTGTTGTTATTTTGGATATCGAATACTTTTTTCATTGTCACTATACCCTATTTATCAGATGAAAGCAAATTTATAATTAAAAAAAAGAAGAGCATAATATTGATTTGTATGTCCAGCTCTGGTCTACTTTTATTATCTCATTACATCCGTTCATTCAAAATCTTTGGATGAACTGAAGATTTTCACATGACCCAGTAAACATCTTCATTGCTTTGTGATAAGGCCATGTTTCCTTTTCCTTTAAATTACTTAAATTAATGTATGCCATTTGCCCTTTAGTCAAAGCATCTGCGTTGAAAATTAATTAGAGTGGACATTATATCCAATAAATGGACTGAATGAAGGTTGGATACAAATGCTGTGTTGCGTATTTTAAAACTGCAGTGATCCTAGATTAGTTTACACCATTATCAGTCTACATTGAGTACTACAACATAAAATACTATAAATATATATATATATAAAATCTTCACGTGTGATTTGAAGATCTGCCATATTCATTCCACTACAAGATGACGTGGAACATACTTTACAGAATTCTTTTTTTTTTGCAAAATATGTTATCACCATTAATTTTGGAAAGAAAGTTCTGAGCTATTGAACATTGCCAGCATTCTTTGCGTATCTTCCATGAGGAAGATAGTCTTTGGGAACCAATTGCAAAAGCTTAGCTATGATTCTTGCCCATTTTCCTTTTCTGTGTTCTGCTCTTGGATGGAACAAGAATTGTGTCTTCCTTTGACGCTGTCGTGATTGCTGTGGGTGTGATTGCTGGCATTTCCCAGTCGGCTTGAGGCTACTACAGCCTTAACAGCTGCCTGTCAAAGTAAAATCAAAACAGCACAACATCTCAATATTTTTTTCATCATGTACTACACTGGAAGACTCAGTTAAGTATACACCATAGTTTATTCAAAGTTTCTTTCCAGCTGTAAGCCAGACGATAGTCATTTACATGAAACATAGTTCTAAGAAATGCATAAGTTGCTTGTGAAAGATGTGTCAGTATGTCTCTCCTGAGAATTAACCTTTTGAGAATTTACATATTACTTGTGTATCAAAATATAAGGAAAACAAGAAAACCTTATCAACAGTAAGTTCATCAGGTGTAGATGCCAGTCATATATTATCAGCAAATAAATCCTATCTCAGCATTCTCATTGTTTACCAATATAGAATTTTCTTAGTTCATTTAGTTACAGTTCATAAATTTCTAAAGCAGATTAATGTCTGTTTTCTCTCATAGCATGTTCTTATTTGCCACTGAGTTTGAAATAACAAAGTTGCTTTTCCAAGGGAAGCACTTTTTAGTAACATATGCAGATGATATGTTTGATCCACAGTATATTTACTTGCCACCATTTGAACTTGGCATGAATTCGGAAATCACATAAAACAGGCTTGTTTTTTTTTTCTGAAGAAGGGTCTAGGCCCGAAACGTCAGCCTTCCTGCTCCTCTGATGCTGCTTGGCCTGCTGTGTTCATCCAGCTCTACTGTTATCTCTTGTATTTAATGTGGTCTTTGGCATTTTAATGTCAAGTAATATAATGGAAAGTTTTTCTGCTGATGAGAATGACTAGGATAAGGAGAAATGACCACAGAATCAGAACTGGGCCATTTGGAAGAGGGTGGTAAACCTGTTTGGAAAACAGGTGGTATAAATGTCTATGTTTGTCCTTCAAAAAGCAGTACGTGATAATTCAATTCATAATTTAAAATCTGATATCGATAGACATTTGTTAGCCAAGGATGTTAAGGGATGTTAAGACAGGAAAGCAGAATTAGGATACAGATCAGCCATAATCTAATTGAAAGCCTGAGGAGCTAAGTCGCTTACTTCTGTTCCTCAGTTTACTTGGGTTTGAAGGACTAATTTCTAAAGGAACCTTCAAAGCCTACTGTTTTTGTTGTCATTCATTTTGCGCTGAAATCCTAATATCATGATATCAAATGCCATGAAGGTATTACAAATATTATCTCCAGAAGGAGCAATCAATTTTGGAAAGTTTTGGACTCAGTTACCATTTATTTCTCTCCTGCCTTGCTCAACATTGTCCTTTGGGACTTAAATTGCCAAAAACAATGTTGCCACTCATTAATAATCTGCAGTTCAGAACTACTAAGTACAACAGATTCAACCTAGGAGCAAATTACTGCAGGTGCCGGAACCTGTACTAAAAACAAAAATGTCCTGCAAATCACACTGGGTCAGGCACCATCCATGGAGAGGGAGCAAACTAACGTTTCATGTCGAGATGACTCTACATTAGAGCTGATGTGAAGTGTGGAAGGGGCGGCATTTATGCAATAGTAGTGGGGTGGAGTGCTGGGGGAGAAAGGGTGCTGATAGTGCAGATTAAGTAATCAGAATGTGAGAATGGCAGAACAATGGTGTGTCTAACTGCTAGACTGGAAAAAACATTCGGTCCCACTGGAGTGGGGAGAGGGGAGAGGTCTCTAGACTATAGGGAAGAGCCATTTAGACTCAAAACGTTAGCTTGCTATCTGTCCACGGATGCTGCCTGACCCGCTGTGATTTCCAGCACTTTCTGTTTTCGTTAGATTAAACCTTTAGTTCTGTAAAATTATTAAATCTGACTTAATCCCATTTACACAC
Organism: Rhincodon typus; assembly: GCF_021869965.1. Taxonomy (NCBI): domain Eukaryota; kingdom Metazoa; phylum Chordata; class Chondrichthyes; order Orectolobiformes; family Rhincodontidae; genus Rhincodon; species Rhincodon typus. The sequence goes on along the minus strand of NC_063360.1, from coordinate 29,839,472 downwards.
CTTATTATTGTGGCAAAGTGGCATCAGCTTCATTGTAAATACCAAAAACGGTACATGAATGTTTCTTGAATCAGCAAAGTTCCTAAACATTGATATCAATTGATAGAACACTGTACTTACAACTTCAAACAAGAGTGATTAAAGTTTTTATTTAGAACTAATTCCACCTCTGCCTATATGTGCATGTCTGGGATCAAGGGAAGAAAGATTTTAAGGCAGAAGTGTAGTCTACAATGGGTATGTGCCATTTCAACATTTAAAATTAATTTATTGCACAACTCCCTGCTTATTGTTCATTTACTCACTTTAAGTTTGCGCCTCGCATTAAATTCTTGCATTTTCTTCTGAGCGTTGTCCATATGAGCAATATTAGCTGCTTTCCCAGTCACCCAAGGGTGTTGCAAGGCCTGATGAACTGTTAACCGTTTCTGTGGATCTTGCACTATCAGTTTTCTGACCTGTTTATGTTAAGACACAGTGCCTTAGAAGTAGCACGAGGAAGAAACTTCACTGGTTGTGAATCACTATTATTTACATGATCTGAACAAAGACCTTTTCAACATTCAAAATGCTTTATCAAATCCTGAGGTTTTTAGTCAGTTTTTTTTTCCTTTGGTTACAAAATTGTTCCATTTCTTTTTCTCATCTGTTGTTGCAACCTGATTTTTAAAAATGTAAACAAAGATAAACAATCTGACAGATCAAATGATGCAGCTGCAAGATTCAGAGGCACAAAATGTAGATTGATAGCATATTTAGAGCATTAGAGTGAATAACTTCAATGTTCTTATTTTTAAATTCATTCATGGGATGAGGGCATCGCAGGCTAGACCAGCATTATTGCAATTCCTAGAGAGCAGTTAAGAATCAACGACATTGCGGTGGGCCTGGAGTCACATGTAGGCTCGACCATGTAAGGGTGGCAGTTTCCTTCTCTAAAAGACATTAGTGAACTAGATGGTTTTTTTCCCCCGACAATCGACAATGGATTCATGGGTATCATTAATTCCAAATTTTTATTGAATTCAAATTCCATCATCTGCCGATTTGAACTTGGGTTCCCAGAACATTACCTGGGTTAACAGTCCAGTGATAGTAACACTAGGCCATCGCCTCCCCATTATAATAATAGAATCTTATAATAAGTAAGTAAAACACAACAATTTGTTTTATACACATTGATAAGATCTTACAAAGCAAAAATAGCTACTACCGAATTCTGTCAATGCAATTTTATCAAAACTGACCCTGCCAGCAGAAAAGATTGAGAGCCCTCAATAGGCAGAACAACTCAAGATGGATAATGGGATGCTCAAAATTTGGCTCCTTACCCTTATGTGGGGAGCAACCCAACTCTGACCACCTTGAGCGCTGATTGTGTCCAAGCGCCTGGACTGATACCAAAGGCTGCCCTTTACTTCCTGTGCTGAGATCATCTGACTTGAAGGCTATCCCCAGGTGACTTGACTGAGGCCTGATGACAACCCTGATAATCCTCCTTCCTTTGTGTTTGTGTTAATTGGCAAGGCACGACAAGTAATATGAACCTGGTTTCTCTGCCTGAGGGGCAAACGCATAGAGGCAAGGAAAATGCAAGACAGGGATGCTGTGAGATCCAGCTAGGTTTGGAGTGAGTGACCACTATGCTAGAAAGTGAAGAGCTAAGAGATGCAGCCTGATCGTGTATTTGAGCTGGTGCATGTCCCTGAATGCACAGTGTCCTTGCTGCAGCATTACAATGATAACTGCTGATGAATCCCAAGGCACAACAGTGAAATGCAAAAGCGTCATGTAAGTGGCACCAGGGCTCTTAGAGGCTGGCAAATATGGAATGCTAATTTGTGCAGACATGGGGTGCATGTCATTGGTGCCCATGGAGCATGTACTGAGGATGCTTTTGGCCACTGAAATTATCTTAAAAAGTCTTGATAAAGATGGGGAAATCTTACATTATTCCCATTCTCAGTCACTATCCATGAGCTAATATCTTGAAGTAAACAACTTGAAAGTAGTTGAACGAAGGTACGTCACTGGAATGGTAAGTTTTTCTTTTATTCATTCATGGGATGTGAGTGTTGTTAGGCCATCATTTGTTGCCTGGCTGGTGGCGAGCTGCCATCTAGAACCATTGCAGTCATTGGAATGTGGAATAGTCAAGATGCTGTTAAGAAGTAAGTTCCAGGATTTTGACCCAACTCCTCAAGGTTCCTCCAAAGTTCCACATATGCCAAACCCCTAACAAAAGCTTGGAGTGTTTCATTATTCGGAGTGACTTCAAGTTCGTTCATGGCAATCAGCAGCTCTGAAACACCTCTGTGCTACTGTCTTACAATACGCGAACAATTAGCTTATTACTTTCGAGCTTAGTTTTTGAGTTATAAATGCTTTCTCGGATTCCTGCAATACTTACCAGATCTTTTGCATTTAGAGACACATCATCCCACCAGGGGGAGACAAATTCATAGTCACAGTTCAAGATCCTGCTGTACATATACTGGTCACCCCTTGCATCAAAAAATGGTTCAAACCCACATAGTCTAGGAAAGATAATAAAATATAACTTACAGTGAGTATTTTAAGACTATGTTAACTTAAAACATGAATGTAAAAAATAGGAGAAGTGATTTGATGTGGAAGGTGTTGTTTACCAGGTAACACTTCAAAATTTAATAACTCTAACAACATATCAGTCTATACCCTGTAGGCCAGATCTTCCTCTTCTCTGCTTAGGATTTTGAACTTCACACAACGAAAGCAGATTTTGGTACAAGCTGTTCACTGTTTCCCACCTATTCATTACAATAGCTTCCTAGGAAGCAGCCAAATCACAGTGTGCAATACTTTAACTTGCACTGTATGGTGAACAAGAGTCTGTAGGCAAGTCAGGAAGCCTTATTATGGTCATGGGCACCACAATCTCGTAAAGCTTGCAGAGATGTCTTGTTAGGGTTGGGTCAGCAGCGATCCACATGCCGAGCTGGGCCAACTGCTACAAGGCTATGTAAGTATGTGCAGGCATGCTGCTATGGGAACGCTAAATGCAGTGGTGGAATGGAACAGTGCCATCCATAGGCACCTTATGTTGCACAACTAATTCAGTAGAACAGACATCAGACATGGGGAGGAAGAAGTTGTGAGTATTTCATAAAAACCGAAAGAACTGTGGATGCTGTAAATCAGGAACAAAAACAAAGTTGCTGGAAAAGCTCAGCAGGTCTGGCAGCATCTGTGAAGGAGGAAAACAGAGTTAACGTTTCGGGTCCGGTGACCCTTCCTCAGAACACATT